>NW_024352787.1:1197284-1575094 GCF_902729225.1 Pteropus medius | reverse complement strand
CCCCCACCCCCTGCCCCAGGGTGGAAGGCAACACTTCCTCTAACTCCCTCATCTCTTTTCGGAAAGTTTTCTGAAGCAACACGCACGCCCCATCTTCCGTTTCCCTCAACCTCCCAGGGCTTGCAGAGTGGCACCTTCTTTCTCTCCTTGTCTCTTATCTCGTTCTCGATTAGATACCAGAAGCTTTGGACTACTTCACTGATTCCACCCGGGGTCCCACGTTCGGTCCTTCCCAGCCTGCCGCCGCCTTCCTCCATTGGGTGTGGTGTCCTAATCACTGGAAGCCCGCCTTGGGCCTTCTCTTTCAGCCAGTGGTTGATGTTGCTGTAAGCCTGTCCATGGGGGCACCTGCTGGGAATAAAACTCAGAAAGTCTAAGGGGTGCTCAACCTCAAGGAGGTGGAAGAACCTGGTTTAGCTCCTGCCTTCCGTTATGCTCTGGCACGCCTTCTGGGAGGACAGCAAAGGCAGGGACCAGCTGATGGCCAGGACGGAGTTTTTCCCATGGTAGTTGCTGAGTTCCTTCACTGTCCCTGTTGTTATTGTTCTAGGACAGTATCATTCTTGCTGTTTAGTCATATCACCGGAGGGAAAGAAAGAAAGCTATAGGAGGCTAAAAAATATATAAATTGACATGTTTACAAATTAAAGAAATTCTTAGTACCTCCTGGCAGCAAGCTTGCCTTTCTGAGACTATTTTGGGATTTTGATGGCTTGAAAGTCCTGCAGAATTTTCCCAACATCACAAGCACGGGATGGAGTCAGAGGTTGCCAGATTCCTGTTTATTAGACTAAATACTAAAAGAAAATAAATTTTCTTTAAAAGAAGTAAGGAGAGGCTATTTTAGTGGCATTTCCATTGGGGAATGGATCCTGTGTCTGGCTTTGCCTTTTTGACAGACCAGACACAGACGGCACCAAAGTGGTGTGTCACAGAATCAACATCTGGTCTTCCCTGATCCGCAGAAACATTGCGTGGCTGGCTTTGCCCAGGTCCAGGAGCCCAGCCCTCTTAGCTGCAATCCTACCTTTTCGTTTCTTCTCTGAAACATGAAGGGAGAAGAAAAAAATTTTAAGTTCTTTAATTCCTTTCATCTACATTAAAATACATTGCATATCATATTTCTGAGTAAAACCTTACATTTATGTTCTATCTATCTAATACTCTAAGCCTTTCACATGTATTAACTGATTTGATTCATGTACTACTTCCCTAAAGTAGAGTGGGTAGGCTTTATTATTCTTGTTTCAGGGGTGAGGAAACTAACTCAGAAGGTTAAGCTCACACAGTAGTAAGTTTAGAACCAAATGAGTTCAAGTTTTTCTTTTCTTTTTTTTTAACCAAAGCATACTGAACAGGAATTAAAAAACAAAAGAAAGTGATTTTGTGATTTGGTGACCAGATCTCTCACGTTTTCTGCTATAATAGGATCAGTGGATGACCATGATTCTATCAGTAGCTCTCTTTCAAAAAAGCATCCTTTTTTACACAGACGGGTGAACAGGAAAAAATGGATGTTTGCCTGGCCCTATTTCTAAGCAACACTCCAGGCCATGGTACATCTTTTTTGATGTAAAGTATAATCTTTACACTGAGAATGCCCTCATCATTTTTTCTATTCAAATTCACCTTATCTCAAAAGTCAGCCCTTCCACTATCCCTATCTTTAGTCTTGTATGATCACTTCTTTCTTTGAATACTAGTGGCCAGAACTATAGTGTCCTCTGTAGCCGTGTGCTTTACATAATATAACTCATTTAAATCCACAACCAAGGCTATGAAGCAGATGCTTTTTATTATCTCCATGTAACAGATGAGGAAACTAAAGCACAGAGAGATTAAAAAGCTAGTTCAAGGTCAGACAGCTAGAAGTGTCTGAGCTGGGATTCCAACCTCCCTAGCATAGGCTCCAGAGTCCATGTTCCTGATCCTTCTATGATGCTGCCTTTCAACCCTATAGCAGTCTTAAGACTGATAGGTATCTTGCATGAGTTATCTCACAACTCAATGAGTGCCCTTCACCACATGATGCTGTACCATCTCCCTAAAGCATTATCCTATTTTGCCTAAGGTGTATAAAATCACATTTTATCCTTCTTATGTAATTATAAGCTGCTTGAGAGTGCTGATTGTGTTAATAAGCTTTGAATGTCCTGTAGTACCTATTACTTATACAATGCACATACTCAAAACTCACACATCTTTTTGGAATCAAGCTCAATCAAGTGTAAAATCATTCATTCCCTCCAGTACCCACTGAGTACCAACTATGCAACAAGTACTATTAAGCCCCAGTGAGAAAATCAGATAAGATTCTAGTAAAAATAGATGATAAACAGATAAAATAAGAAAACTATCAGGTAGTAAGTATATTTGGAAAATTGGAATAGGTAATCAGAAAGGGCTAGGGTGGGCCACGAATGACTAGAAGAAGTGAGCCACACAGAGTAGAAGGGCATTCTAGATCAAGGGAATAGCTTGTTCAAAAGCCCTGAGGCAGGAAGGAGATTGGCGCCCCGTTACTTTAGCATTTTGCAAGATTTCTCAACCTCAGCACTTGTCTTAGCTCAGACAAAATACCACAGACAAGGTCGCTTAAACAGCAAACATTTTTTTTTTTTCTCACAGTTCTGGAGGCAGGAAAGTCCTAGATCCAAGTGCTGGAGGTCTGTTGAGGGCCTCTTCCTGATTCATAGATGGTTAGTTGCCTTCTTACTGCGTCTTCACATGGCAGAAAGAATCTCATCTTTTTCTTACATGGGTGCTAATTTTATTTTGGGGGCCCCACCTTCATGGCTTCATTTAAACTTAATTGCTTCCCAAATTCCTAGCTTCAGATACCAGCCAGCTGGGGATTTGGGCTTCAAAATATGAATTGGGGACACACAAATATTCAGTCTATAGCAGCACTATAGACATTTTGAGCCAGGTAATTCTTTGTTGGGGGAGACTTTCCTGTACCTTGTAAGATGTTTAGCAGTAATCCCTCCCACAGCTAGCCCCTGGCCTCTACACATTAGATGCCAGTAGTAAAGTAACTCCCTCCCCTCCAAACTGTGACAATCCAAAATGTCTCCAGATGTTGTCAAATGTCCCAGGAGGGCAAAATCACCCACCCTGGCTTGAGAACCTCTGAGTTAGTGGACCAGAAAGATGGCCAGCATGGTCGGAGCATGGTAAATGAGATGGAGTATGGTACAAGGTAAGGTTGGAGAGATGTAGGCTGGATTCAGATCATGTAAGGAGTTTAGCTGTTATTGGAGGTACAACAAAAACCTTGGGGGGTGGTGGGAGAAAACTGGCCATTTTGTTGGAAGCAAGAGAGGAGCAGGAAGTCCCAGGAGCAAGCTATTGCAGTGGTCCAAGTGATAGGGGGAATGGAGATGGAAAAAAAACAGATTAAGGATAAGTTTTAGATGACTAGTTGACAGCGCTTGCTGAATTAACAGTGAGAGGTGAGGGACGGAAGGATAAAGGAAATGACTAATGATTTGAGTCCAGGAGTATCATTAGAAAAGCCTTAGCAGGTTTGGGACAGAAGGTCATTGATGTGGAGGTGCCAGGTAGACGAGAGATTACAAAATTCTGCAGTCCCAGGGAGAGGTTGGAGATACGTGTTTGGAAGTTTGTGGCATATGACCTTCATTGGTATTTAAAACCATATGACTGAATGAGATTGCCTGGAGGTATTGTGTGAGTGCGCAAGAAAAGGGAGCCCAAAATAGTGTCCTGGACACATGTTAACAGGTAGAGGGGGAAGCAGAGGAAGATCCAGATGGAGCTCTCTGAGAGGTAGAAAAGGATGAAGTCAAAATATATCAAGGGGGCTGAGCGGTCAGTTGATTGGATGATATGGAGCTTGTCGATGACTTTTATATGGACGGTCTCTGTGGATAGGTAAGGGTGGAAGATTAGGTGGGTGAGGTGAGGGAAGAGAGTGACCTAGAAATCTCTCAAGAGGATAGCTATGGAGGTGGTGGAACATGTTCGTATGCTGGTGCAGTTGGTCTAGTGGGGGGTAAGGGAGACAGAGGGAGAGGTTGTGAAAGGATGGCTCAGGAGCAAGCGGAAATGCTGCAGGAAGGAAGTCTCTGAGTGGGATGCAGAGCCCATGTCAAGGGATTCGTTTTTTTTTTAAATTTATGAATTAATTTTTAAAAATTTATTTATTTTTAAATTTATTATTAGTTTTTAAAATTTATTAGCTTTTTAAAATTTATTATTAATTTATTTTTAATTTTTAAAATTTAATTTATTATTATAAATTCAATTTATTCAATTTATTAATTTAATTTATTTTTCGTTTAATTTATTACATATTATATATATAACATTTGCCATTTTAGCTATTAAGTATACAATTTGGCGGCATTAATTACATTTGCAACATTGTACAACTAGATTGTATTATTTCCAAAACTTTTTCGTCACCCCAAACCAAAACTCTAATCATTAAGCAATAATTTCCTTGTCCTTCTTCCCCCCAGAGAGCAGTTGATAAGAGCAGGACACTTGATCTGCAATAACAGGAAGAAAGGCACGAAATATGACTAGAGGTAGGAGTGGGCTGGTAGTTTTGTCTATGGGAAGATAAGAGGACTTCTAGGAGATGGATCAAATTTTCTCATTGAAGTTCAAGAGTAAGAGAGAGTGTAGGGGAAGACAGGAGAAAGTATGGAATAGTCATTTGGAGGGTGAGAAAATGAAAAAAAGACTAAGGAGGTCTATCAGGATTGATGGCCAATGTCAAATGTCTGGATAAGTGGCAGTAGTGTGGGAGCCACATAGAGCTCACCAGTGGTGACTCTCTGGAGTCCAGAAGATGGCTCTGTGTTCTTTTGTTTTCTTTCTCATGATGCCAGAGATGGCAGGAGTCAACCTTCATTTCAAATTTATTACTTAATATGGTTCTCTATTGCTCATGACATCCCTGAAGAATATTCTGTAGAAGAGCCCCAAATGGCCACTTGAGTCACCTGGCATTACCTCCTCCCCTTACTTGCCACAGGTCCCTAGGATACACACACCCAATTAGGTAAGAGAAGAGGCATATGGTGTCTATTTGGGGAAAGAGGTACATTTTCTATGAATAGCATAGCTATGTGAACAGACAGGCTGACAGATGATTCCACTTTATCTCATCGCGCAGTGTGGGCATCCACACCGTGTGAAAACCCCCGAAGCTTCAGAAACTTGCAGACGTCCTCCTTGCTTTCTCCATCTCAACCCTCGCTTTTCCCTTCAAAACTGAAATGGAGGTGGAAAGGCCCTTTGTCAACGCTATAGGCTCTCTGCCTTGAAATTTCCTCTGAGCTCAACACTTTTGGTGCTTTTCACATCGCTGGGCTATTTTCTGCATTATCGTTGAAATCATCTCATCTTCACAATTCACAGATTATCATTTATGGTGATCACGTTTTCTGATTTTCTCTGTACATATTTTTTTTTCGTGGGGGGCTATAAATGCTATTCCTGAAAGACGCACTTGCACTTTGTATAAGGCTATACCTTAGGAGAGAACATTGGCTGGGGCCATCTCCCACAGCACAGATGTCCTTGATGAGGTGGCAGAAAGCCCCAGGGGTTGGATTTTTCCATAATGGAAGAAGCTGAGGCAGGTCACGTTTTATATGCTAACACTGGATTAACCAATTGATAGATAAACCTAATCTCACGTACAGTTATGTTTCCAGTAATACTTTAGAAAACATAGGAATTCATCAGAATGGCAGCTTCTTAAATGGTTTTCATAGAGTGACTACTCCCTCCAGTACTGCCACGAATTGTGTATGGGTGATACAGAACTTTCCGTGATGATGATGATTGATATTCTATACTGCACCATCCAATATGGTAGCCACTAGAGTTCTGTGCCTGTTGAACTCTTGAAATGTGCCCCGTGCAACTGAAGCACTGACGTTTTCCTTTTATTTAACTTGAATTTAAATGGCCACATGTGGCTAGTAGTTACCATATTGGACAGTGGAGCTTGTAGTGGATACCAACTAGCTAATGAGTTATAAGTGTTTCAATTAACATAATTTTAAGTAGATTTATTCAGTATCTAAATGATTGTGATTGTCTGCGGCTTCAAGTAATGGGAACCTGAATAACCAGGACTATCTAGGTTAGAGGTTTGTATTCTTCTGTAATAGGCAGGGGAGGACTGATGAGTCACGGAGTCGTGGGGAGCTCTCTTGGCTTCTAGCTCTGCCATCTTTAGGGTGTGGATTTCATCTTCAAGGTTGCAAGAAGGCTGCTGTACTTTCCAGAATCAGTTTCTGTGTCCTAGGCAGGAAGAAGGGAGATGGAAAAAAAGCAAAGGCCAAATAAAAAGCTTTGCAAAGCAAAATGGCACAACTCCCATGGCAGAGAAGTTGGCAAACTAGAGCACAATGATGTATATTATTACCCTTCATCCCAACAATCCCACTTCTAGGAATCATCCCAAATGGTATCAGATGTAAATACAAATGACTCATGCATATTCACTGTGGCAGTGATGATGATTAAAAAAAAACTGGAAACAGCCCAAATGTTCATCAATAAGAGACTATTTGGATAATCCATAAAACAGCTACACGATCAAATATTATGTAATAAAGAAGAAATGAAGAAGCACCACATACGGCTGTGGAGTGACCTCCACGATTCAAGAATATAAAATTTGAAGAAAAAAAAAGAGAACAACATAGATATAAAAATAGATATATTGACATATATCCTTTTATGTAAAAAAGGAAGGAAAGAAATACATTCACATATATACACTGCTTATATTTGCAAGGGAAACAGAAAAAGAAAGAAAACACCTATGTCTAAAGGAAGAGGAAGGAGCAAGGTGTGAAAGACAGGGATAGAGGTGAAACAACTGCCAATGTATCTTATTTCAGACTTTGACTTTCAAACCATGTAAATGTTTTCAAATCCAAAAACTAAAACAGAAACTCTTTAAGAAAAGAATCCTCACCTAGACATTTTCTCTTTCAGTTCCTTGTCTAGAATTGGGTCACTTGGCCACTCCCAGCTGTCTGGGTATGTGGGAGGTGAGTATTTTACTGGGCAGGTGACCCCTGCAAACCTAGCCATGATTTGGTAAAAGAGGAAGAAGGGGAGGGGACAAGACCGTGGGCAGCACCGCACAGGGTCTGCCATAGCTACTGCATGTGCCGGGGAATATTGCACCCATTGGGCATGTCCGTGGCCATTTAGGGTCTAAGGAGGGCCAGCGATGATTGAACATCCACCACGTGGAGCTGTGCTAGTAGCTGCACATGGACATTCTGCCTCATTTCTTCCTTCCAAGCCAGGTAAGGAGGGGTCATTTTCATCATCTTCTTTCTGTACAGCAGAAAACTGAATGTAAGGCGATTAAGCAACTTGCTCAAGGCAGCAAATGTAAGAAGACAGAGGTGAATCCTCAGTCTGCTGCTGTAGCCGGAAGTGGAACCCACACAGCACTGCCATCTGGCCACCCCAGCCAGTCATGGGTTCTCTGTAGAAAGTGATCAGAAAACTCACACTTAAACATATTTAGCAATTCCACTGCTTGATATATACCCACAAGAGTTAAAAGCAAGGACTCAGTCAGATATTTTTACACCCATGCTGTTCCTAACAGCATTTGACACAATAGCCAAAAAATGGAAATAACCCAGATGATAACAGATGAAGGAGCAAGCACTATGTGGTATATCCTTGCAATGGACTATTATTGAACCATAAAAAGGAAGGAAATTCTGACATTTGTTATACCGTAGATGAACCATTATGCCAAATGAGATAAGCCAAAAGTATAAATACTGTATAATTCCACTTTATATAAGGTACCTACAGTAGTCAAATTCATAGAGACAAAGTAGAATGGAGATTATCAGAGGCTGGGAGAAGGGAGTGTTGGGGGTTAGTGTTTAATGAGTACAGAGTTTCTTTTTGGGATGATGAGAAAGTTCTGGAAATGGATAGTAGTGATAGTTGAATAACATTGTAAATGTACTCAATGCTACTGAATTATACACTTAAAATGGTTAAAGTGGCAAATTTTATGTTACATATATTTTACCACAATTAAAAAAAAAGTATTGCTGTGACAGAATAATGCCTATAACAGGATAAAAAATAATTTGCCCCCCACCCCCACCCCACTCCCAGGGACATTTGGCAAGCTCTGAAAACATTTTTTTTTCACTTAAAAATTAAAAAAAAAAATTAATCGACTTCTTTAGAGAAATTTTAGGTTCATAGCACAGTTGAGAGGAAAGTACACAGAAGGTTCTCAAATTACTGCCTCCCCTTACGTCAGCCTCCCCCACATCAACATTCTGTACTAGAGTGGCCCATTTGTTATAATCTATGGACCAGCATTGACACGTCGTTATCACCGGAAGCCAATAGTTTACATTAGGGTTCACACTTGGTGTGTACATTCTATGGATTTTGACAATTGTATAATGACACATATCAACCATTATGGTATCATTCAGAATAGTTTCACTGCTTTAGAAATTCTGTGTGCTCTGCCTTTCCATCCCTCTTCTCTAACTCCAGGTGACCAGTACTCTTCATTGTCTTCTAGTGACGTTTTTGATTGTCACAACTACTGTCATTTCATGAGCAGAGGCCAGGGATGCTTCTAAACGTCCTACAAGGCATAAAACAACACCCCCTCCCATACCCCAACAAAGAAGTATCCAGCTCCAAACATTGATGGTGTTGAAGCTGAAAACTTCTGAGGTAGAAGCTAAGCAGGAATTTCTTTAATCAATGAGTATGTGGGGTACATAGTAAATAATAAATATTATTTAAGTAAATGAACGAAGGTTTACTAGAGAAATGAATGAAAGCTTACATTTGAATAACACACAGCTGCTCCTGAGTTTACATAACACACAGTGGAGCAAAGGGAAACACTATTAATTTCAGTCCTGTAGTTACCCAATTTGATGGGGTGTGCAGGTATGGAGAGGGCATTTTGACAATTTGATTACCTTGCATGGAGGTTACAGGTACTGTGTGTGATAGAGTTTGTGCAGATACGTTTGGCTGTCTGTCAGCATTAGGTATGAATTACAAGACTATTGCAGAATATCTGGGTCTCTACTGTTTTCTCTCTAAGACAGAGGAGCCCTGCCTAAGTATTTAGCACAGGGGCAGCACATTTTGGTACTTTTCTTCTTTGTTATATGAAGCATCATGATATTCAGAAATGAAGACAGGCGAGGGGTGGCAAGCTCCTAAACATTATTTGGAAGTGTATTTTTTGTCCTCGGAGAGCTTTTAAAGCAGTACATAGAAGAACTGTCAGGAAAATAACAGAAACGAGAAGTTTTAGATTTTTAGTTCGAAACAAATCATAGAGACATGAGATTCAAATATAGTGAAGGGAGGGATTGCAAAAGAGAAACTGGGCCACATTTTCTGGTTTTTACCCTCACATATCAAACGAAGCCCAACTTAGATAACTGCTGCCAGGCTGCTGTCTCCATTCTGGCCAAGAGTCCTTCGGAGGCCCCCGTACCTTTTGGTGTGTTTAGTACTATGCCAGGGGAATTTAGCCTCATTCAGCCATGGTCAAGGGTATTTTTTGTATCCTGAAGTTGGTCTGTGTGCCTGGTATTCCACACTTTCTTTGACAACGTTGAGCCCTACTCAGACTAATCTTCTGCATGTGTGAGGTAGAGGTAGACACAAGAGCAGGAGGGAATAGCTCAAGTCCATGCTAACAAGAGAAAGAGTCTGATCACAAGGAACTCCAAGTGCAGCAAGGGAGGCTTGTATGCAGATGAACTGTGTGAACCACACAACAGCATGCTGGTTCTTCTAATAGAGTATTTGCAAAGTGCTGTGGGGACACTGGAGGTGGGGCAACTCTGCTGGAACATCAGCAGAGGAAGCTTCAGCAGGGAGGCGACTTTTAGGATGGACTTTAGGGATGAATGAGAATAGAAACAGGTGAGAGTAGGGAGAACATTCTGGGCTGAAGGAGTGCCTGTGGTAATCAGAGGGGCCATGAATGGGACTGTGTGTTTGAGTGCAGGACAAAGTGGTCAGTGGGAATGGGGGTTAAGGGTTAGTGGCAGGTAATGAGGCAGGGGAAGGAAGTCAGAGCTGGACTGTGAAGGACACTCATAGATTAAAATGCAAAGCTAATGTTCAGGGATGAATAGTTGCACAACTCGGGGGAGGGGGCGCTATTCATAGCATAGCCAAAGTGAATGGTGCCCTGGGGTTGTGGCACACACACCCTGTTTGGTTGTACTCATTGGATCAGCTAATGGTTGTTGAGTGATTACTTCTACAAGGTATACTGAGAGCTCTGTGTATTTTATCTTACTTAATTCTCACAAATCTCCCAAGAAGTGAGTTCTGTTTCCAGCCCCATTTTATGGACAAGGAAACTGAGGCACAGAGAGGTCGAATTAGGATTTATTCCAGGCAGTTCACCTTTGGAACCCCAGGCAGCATGCTTCCCAAATTTTGTCACATTTGGCGCTCACAGGAAGTGATGCTTTATAAATTATAAAGCTGCTCACAGTCCGAAGGAGCCTGGCTCAGGGACTCCTATGTCACAGGCTATACCTTGGCCTCCCTGAGAGCTGAGGGCATACCCAGGGTTTTGGTATATTTGTGACCCATTTTTGCAGCACCCAGAGTGGCAAAATTCTGGTCATATTACGATTATACTCTTAAATGGGGTGCAGGAAGAAAATCCGATTTACTTTAGGGCTATAGATAGTTGGCTCTCAGTTTTGTGGTTTTAAAGATCAAGGGGCAAAATGTGGAAGAAGCACGGGTTTTGGAGACAGGCAAATTCGGTCTTTGTCACGTGTCTTTGAGCAAAGTCTCTGAGCCTCAGTTTGTTTATCGATAAAAAGAATATAGTAAGTAGGCACTGAATTAATTTGTTGTATGTTTATGTAAAGCAACTGGTACTGCCCCTCAGTAAATGCAAGTTTCTTTCTTTCCTCTCCTCCCTCTACTCTGGATATTTCTGATTGTGAACCACAGCGATGCCGTACTGGAGGACACTAGTTTGAGGAGAGCCAGGCAATAGCCATCTATCAGCAAAGCCACTTATCTTTATTTATGGAGACATTGCTAGTGACACTACCCTTTATTTAGAACTCCTTTCTTGTGAAAGTACTCCTGAATTTTGTTGGCAGAAGTTCGCAGGTGTCAAAACTGTCTATGAAAAGAAAAGAAAAGAAAAGAAAAAGCCAAACTGTACTATAACAGTTTTCATTTTTTTTCCACACTTGTTTTCATGTAGTCATCTTCATTTTTTTCCCCAATATTTACATTTATTTTGTTGTGGTAAAAAAACATAGAACATAACATTTACCGTCTTAATCATTTTTAAGTGTACATTTATTTCACTAGTGTTAAGTATATTCATACTGTTGTGGAACAGATCTTCAGAAGTTTTTATCCTGTAGATATGAGACTGTACCTATTGGAGAGTAACTCCCTTCTCCCCCTCCTCCCAGCCCTGGCAACCACCTTCGTCATTTAATTTTTCAGAAGACAATTCAGTTTCCTAGTGAGAAGGACATTCTGCCCTGCTCATCTAGCAAGTTGCTTTTGGAATTGTGACTGGGTTAAATACTCCTGTGTTAGAGGCTGATCAGAATTACTGTGTCTTTTTTAAAAAATTAGCATTCGGAAGAGATGAAGATTGATGCTACTACTTGAAGGCACATACAGTTCACACAACATCCAAATCTTTTTTATTCCCTAATTGTTGATTTATCCTATGTTCATCCAGTGATCTGAAAATACCCTAAGTTTTACAAGTTCTCTAAAAGGCATATTACTTACTTTGATATACAGATCGGGTAAAGTATGAGGAAATAACCAGTTCATGATCAAAGTGTGGGAATTTGTAGAAAAACGCAAGCATCTGAACTATCTTCTGCCATTGAGAAAACAATTACATTTCCCTCCTCAGTACACCATGGAGAGATTGACACCTTCCAAATCCACCTGTAAAATCCCTGGAAAATCACAACGACATAATATCTCATGGATTTAGTCCCTTGTCTTAAGAAGGGGCTCATGCATGTTAATCAAGAAAAGATAGAATGACTCTGGGTGAGCAGAAAGGAAAATATTGATGAGTAACAGCTAAAGGGTGTTTTTAGATCTGTAAAATCAGCTTTGTATTGTTCATTATTGTCTGTGTGGTTCTGTCCAATTCAGAGAATATCAACAATGGAAGGCTGGCTCATTTTCCTAAATAAATTGTACCAGGAAATAGAAATCAGCCCACAACAGGGAAGTGGTCCTGCACAACCGGTGGAGGTAGTCACCATCTCTGCTTTCTTTAGGCGTTGTCAAGCAGCAAGGTGCCATTTTTATTTTCTCGTGGGCGCATGCGTGCGTGCATACGTGCGTGTGTGTGTTGAGATGTGTGCTGATTTCCCATCCCCAAATGTCTTGTTTTCTTCCACAGAGGGTGGGTTCTAAGATGCCTTGCTGTAGAAACAATGTTCTGGCTGCCCCGATGTCTCTTTCTTGGTAACCTGTTTCAGAACTGGTGTTGCTGGGCCCTTGCCCAGAAGATAAGAATCTGCTTTCTTTGGCCATCTATGCCTCTGTTTCTTGGGACAGAAGCAGTGTTTGTCTTTCTGCTGGTGGGCTCTTTTCATCTTGACCTGTGAGATTTTTCTGGATCCCATACCCTAGTAGTAGACTTTGGCTTCATTCCCAAGAAAGCCTCCTCTTCCTCCCCTCTCTCAGCTCCTTGGCTTCCCAGTTTCTGCTCCCATTCCTCATCAAGCTCCTGCTCACATACCTCTTTCCTACTCTACCCTTCTCCTTCACCTCGTCTCTCTAACCTCCAGAACTTTCGTTTTCTTATTTTAGTTCCCCTATTCGTGACATAAATTGAGGACCCGGGCCGATACTTGAAAGTTTTTCAGTGACCACAAGTCATGCATCTCTTCCTCTGCTTGGTACTTTCTGTGCCCGCCCATGGGGGCAATTAATAATAAATCAGTGAAAAGTGTTTCAATAATTCTCTTGCTTTAAATTCTCGGAGACAGCTCTCAGGGAGGTGTAAGGAAGTGGCAGCCCTCAGAATTTCTTCTGTCCTGTATCTTCAAACAGTTTGATGTTGGTCGGTGTCTATAAATAAATAGTCAATGGGATTAGAACTAATGGAAGGGGGAAGACTTAAAGGAAATCTGGAGATGCTAGATCCAGTATACTCTTAGTTACCCTGGTTCAGTGCAAGACTTGAATGCTCCCTGGGTATACAGCTGCCACAACAAATAAAGAATGTCAGTGGTAGAGGATGAGAAGTTGGAGACAAGGGCCCAGCAAAGAGAGCAATCATTGAGTATTTGCTGGGATCCTATGGCATAGAGAAGACCCTGAAGTACATCAGTTTTCATATTTTTTGTCACTAAAAAAAATATACGGGCTGCAAATGGCACAGAAAGTGAGAAACCTCTTTAGTGATGAACTTCACAGGAAGGACCAAAGCAACATTTATGTACTGTCCACAGGCCCAAGGGAAGGCCAGGAGAGGATGAGGACAGTTAGTTAGGGCTGCAAGAGGGTGGGAGAACCTGTGGGCAGCTGGGCACAGCCCTGCCCTGGTGTGGCCAGCAAGAGAAGGCCACAAGAGAAAGTCATCTATGAAGGAAGTCAAATTCTTCTAAAGTTGTCTCCTTTCACCCTTTGCATTGTCGGATTCGTGTTTCTCTCCTTGTCATATTCTCTCCAGCTTATTACTAGTTATTAGTCATGGGTAATTCATGTTTTCATTTGATCAGCATTGGTTATAGCATGCCGAAGCCATGGCCTCCCTGGCTGACTTCCTGGGTTAGATAGCAGGTGTGAATAAGCCATTCTCCCCTATTCTACTGGCTTGAGGAGGGGTTCTGGGAGTGGGGTTCTGATGGCTGGACTCGCAATGTGCAAAAGGAATGGAACATGATCAGTAACTGTACTTCATAAGTGGAGATTATGGTAATCGCTATTAAAGGGAATAAAATTGTGTGCACTTGATTCATGTAACATATGCTTTATTTATATCCTTGTTAATATCCAGTCCAATAAGTTCTGCGAGATGAAACGTACCAAACACCATGGTTGACGATTCATGCCTATTGCTGTCCTGTAGTTTATAGGAATGATGTGAGGACATGTTCTTGATGGTGTTCCATGTTAGGCAGGAGAGTGTTTCTGGAGGTCTGATTCAGAACACAAAGTTTGGTGGGGCCATGACATCTTCAAGCCTAGATGGTTCTTCAACTCACCTCATGGCGGAGGTTCTGAAGCAGATGATAGTGGGGGTCTTGGTGAGAAAGTGTGTTTTGAAGCAGTTAAGTGTCAAACTGCATTTTGTTTTTCGTGTTGCCAGTCTGCATATGTGGGCAAATACAAAGTGCATTGTCTTCTATTTAAAACACCATTGTGATTAATACCTATCATAAGTCCTTATTGTATAGCAGGCTTTATACACACATGTGCTAAGTGCTTTATGCAGTAGTCTCATTCATTCCTGAAACAGCCCCATTAGGTAGGAATCCCATTATTTTCCCCATTTTATAAATGAGGAAACAGAGGCTTGGAAGTTACAGGGCTTGGTCATAGACTAAATGGCAGAGGCAGGATTTGAACTCAGTTCTGTCTGGTTTCAAAGCCCACACTCCAAACTGCAAACAAGTCTGCCTCTACTTCAAGCATTTGGATTCAACTGATTTATTTTCTTCATGTCCAGCATGGTCTCCAAACAGCCATCTTCTTATACCTTTTACTCCTGCTGCCCAAACACAGGCCCGCTCCTCTTCTGCTCAGAATGAATGATGGTGGTTGACTGGGTGACATCCTGGTGGTCTCCCATGGTGAACTCTCCAGTCCAAACCAAATGGTGAGATCAAGCCCATTGGGGGTGTCATTTCCTCACCCCTCCCAAAGTAATTCAGTTGCTTCTGTTTGTTAAATGCTTCTGTTTCCTTGCTAAGCCCATATTAGTCACTGGGCTATGTCAGTATGTGAATGGATTTACTGTGTTCCAACAGCTGCTGAGCTCTAAGCACATGCCCCACACATGGCAGAAACAGTAGCTGGGCGGGTGGTGGTGGGGGCGGAGCAGGGGAGCGGTGCGGACAGCAAACAACCAGGATCCCCGCAATTATGTCCAGGCCCTGAGACAGGAGAGAGGATGCTGGGGGAAAAACTGTCATTCCCATATTCAGAAGTGATCTGTCCCCATTCAGCCCCCACTCTGGCAAAGTGATGAGAACATTTTGTGTATGGGGAAGAGACAGCCCTATAAAAATTTTCTCTCTGAGGCGTGGATCTTCCCCACTCGGAACAGAGCCCATCTGTCCAGCAGTGTCTGAAATAACACCAGCCAGCCAGCAAAGGAGTGTCCATTGTCACATACACATTTGGACCGCAGGTAGTCCACATGGGCCCCTGTAATTCAAGTCAAAACAGCCTCTTCAGTGACAGGGAGGCGGGGAGTGAAAGTGGTAGTTGTGATTTCAACAACCTGGAGGATTGTTTTTCTAAGAATTTTTGCAGTGGCCACCGAGGATTCTTTGTGTGCGGCACCTACGGGAGATCTTGAAATTTAGGCAGCTATCAAATTCCAAATTAAACACCTAGGTACTGCTGGTGTGCTGGAGAGGCAGTTTGGTTATATGGATCTGTGTTTGGGAAAGACCAGAATTTGACTGCACTTGTGTTTGTGGAAACCCTCCTAACAGGCTTTCCCAACATCACGAATTAGATGCTGGGATTTAAAGCTAACTAACCAAGGGAGCTCAGGAAATAGTCTGCTTTGAACCTCTGGCCTCTGAATTTTCTAAAGTGGGCTATTATGATCCAGTTACATGGAGATTTTTTTTTATGATTTGTACACACAGTGGGAACTTTAGCTTCCATCTGGCCTTTTGTGACTCCTTTTTCAGAGATGAGCACCAGTCGGATTGTAGCAAACATTCTCCTTTCCCCTAAATATTAACTTTAATATCAGTGAGGAACAGAATTAAAATAATGTCATCAGGCATCGTAGCTGAACACGGGCTGTAACTCAGAGTACTGGCTTCATATCCTGAGCCCATGCCTCTCTGGCCTTGGGACCTTCGGCTTGGGACCTTAAGTCTCAGCTTTTTCATCTAAAAAGTGGAGATAATGGTAATGAGAACTAACTTGTGAGCTTGTTGTGTGAATTTAAATGAGCTGATTAACAAAATGCTTAGCATAGTACTTGGTACGTTTAAGTACTTAATACATTACTAGCGTATTGTCTAAAGGTGAAGATGGAAATTGTTTTTGATGTTTCTTTTTGTCCACTTTTCTCTCTTGGAAGAGAGTAAGGTTTACTCTTGGGTTTTTGGGAGTCTGGAATTTGAACACAAACACAGGCCACAGAGAGGCAGAAGGCCAAGCTGTTGTGAGGTCAGTGGGTAAAAGCCACGGGAGGCACCAACCCAGGCTCAGCGAGAGTTCTGCGTGCTGCCAGAGAGGGACAATGTCCAAAGGAAGCAGACCAGGGACAAGTTAGGGTGTGGGTGGGGTTAGGGTCCCAGGCGATTACTCCTTGGGGTACATGGATGAGTAACACTGAGTTTTAGGAATAGCAGAAATGAGGTTGATTTTTCAAAGAAAATATCGTAGTAAAATATATATAACATAAAGTTTACCATTTAACGATTTTTAAGAGTGCAGTTCAGATCATTAAGAACATTGACATTGTTGTGTAACCATCACCAACCACCATCCATCTCCAGTAATTTTTAATGTTCCCAAAATGAAACTCTGTACTCACTAAATAATAACCCCGCCTCCCTCCTCTCCTGGCCCCTGGTAACCGCTGTTCTATTTTCTGACTCTATGAATTTGACTGCTCTAGGAAACCCATGTAAGTAGAATCATACAATATTTGTCCTTTTGTGACTGGCTTATTTCACTTAGCTTAAATTCGTCCATGTTGTAGCTTGTGTCAGAATTTTCTTCTTTTTTAAGGCCAAATAACAGTCTATTGTATAGATATATCACATTTCATTTATCCATTCATCTGATGATGGATATTTGGGTTGTTTCTACCTTTTGACTATTATGAATATTGCTGCTGGAAACATTGGTGTTAAGTTTGAGTCCTTGCTTTTAATTATTTGAGGTATGTCCCCAGAAGTGGAATTGCTCTATCATATGGTAATTTTATGTTTAATATTTGGAAAAACCATCATACTATTTTGCATAGTGGCTGCACCATTTTACATTCCCACCAGTAGTGCACAAGTGTTCCAATTTCTCTATACCCCAGTGATGCTTATTTTCTGGGTTTTTAAAAAAATGTTTATAGTCTCATCCTAATGGGTGAGAAGTGGTAACTCATTGAGGAGGATTGATTTTAGAAGCTTCATTAAGTCTCTAAACAAAAGGCCTGGCATATGCTGAATGTTTAATACCTGTCCCTCCTTTAAGGAACTAGCAATTCGAGTGTGTAGGTCCAAGTGGTTTCAACTCACTAGATTCTTAGCTTTCTCTGGGGTAGGCCATATTTGGAGACAGGTGGCAACCTTAATAGTGAGATTTTTATGGGCACCAAAATGTCCGTCTGGTCTCAGAGGCCTTCTTTACCAGCTTGGCATGGTGCCTGCCACCCCCAGCAGGAAGGTAAGTTCCCTGTTAACATGAAACCGAGCTGCCGGGAGGAGCAGCACAACATGTCAGTGTGAGTGCAGTGGCTGGCTGTCGCCTGGCACAGAGTCCTGGGAAGGCAGTCCAGGGCATGCATGTTGGGAAAGGCAGGGAGAAGATCTGAAGCTGGACACCTTGTTTAGGCAGCCTGGGATGGAAAGCACGGCCTCACACAGCTCAGGGGTGGTGGATGGATTGTTTAGGGCCAGCGTTTCTGTTCCTGTGTCCGTGGCTGCAACAGGGGAAATGTCCCCACTTGTGTCAGAATTCCTGTGTGGCTTCTCCACACCTTGATTCCCATTCACCCCATGACCTCTTTGGAGTCTCTGTCTCCCATTCACCTTCTTTCTGTCCTGTTCTGAATGTACCCTATGCACATGTCTCTACTTCCTAGCTTCCTCCCACTTCTTTGGGCATTAGTCCCTGTATTTCTCATAACCCAGATCTTCACTAGAAAATCTAAAAGGCTTGATTCATCCTTGTTTTAGATGGCAAGTAGCTTCAGGCTAAATGTGCTAAGTGGATTTTAGAGAATAAAACAAGGATCTGGAGAACCCAGGTATTTGTTCTTTCCTCATTTGTGAGCACATTCTTGTCAAAGGGGCCGTGGCAGTTGATGGGGATACAGGTGAGAGGCACTCACTCCCACTCTGGAGGAGTCTGCTGTGTGGCTAGGGATGCAAATGTAGAAGCGAATGCTGAGAACAGTTTAAGAGTGATAGGTACTATAATGAAGGTCATATGGGGAACAGTGGCAATATTAAGGAACAGTTGGGGGTGGGTGCGTCAGGAAAGGATTCAAAGAGAAAGTAACACATAGCTCACTCAACTTGGGTGGGTACGGCATCGCATAATTGGGTTTTGGAAATTGCCAGAATCCAGGAACCCACCGTGCTATTTTATATATTGAATTATTTCTCTCCTCAGTTTTCCTATTGTGCATTTATGTTTTAAGCGAAACTATATATTGGAAAGTGAAAGGCCATCAGCTGGGGTTCCAGGCAGACCTTCGTTATGCTGGATATCATGCTATAGCGGTTGCTTTACACATGTTTTCGTAAGGCTTCTTCCTCACAAAACTATTGGTTGATTTGCAAATTGATGCTCATGCTTTGAAAATCCTGTGTGAAAATAAACATATTAGGTTAGTATCAAGTAGAAAGCATTTCTTATTTACTTAGAGATGGTCAAACAATGGAAGTATATCTCAAAGAAGCTTAGTTATTAGATTGATCAAAAGGAAAATGAAAAGATGTTAAAACATTATACTTTAAAATTCACGAGTAAACAAAAAATACGAAAGGAGAGAGAAGCATTTCAAACTTTAGCCATTAAAATAAATAGGAAATGGAAACAAACATTGCCGTGAACTGAATTCAAGTGGCTCCCGTTGACAAAACAATAAATATTTTTAATCATTAGTATTAGAATTTTTCAGGCACTTGAGAACTGGGATCCAGATATCCAAATCAAGTAAAATCAAGTTAATGGCCTCCATAGTGTATGATTTGAGTAAGAGACTGGTTGAGAGGTGTGCTTGGTGTTTCATTTATTTATAATCATCCTGCAAATCTCAACTGTATGTATTTTCCCCAAAAAAGTATTCATCTCCCCCTTTGAAAGTTGGTAAACACTTAAAGTTAATGAATAATTAGTAAATCTGCTTTTATAATGGCTGCCAATAAGAGTGCAGCATTCCATTCTGTCAACTCAGCAAATGTTTTAAAAGCAAGATCTAAATATTTTTGCAAGTTGTAAATCTACATGTTATTTTATTATAAAAAGAAAATGTAATATTTTTCTATATATATATTTTTTTTGGTGGAGGGATCCTATCACCTAAGTTTTCTGGAACTCCAGATACTGGCTAAAGAAATAGGCTTAAAAGTGATTGCTAGTGATTTTGGGGCATTTATTCAAATATTTTCTACTATTTCTCAACGACATAGAAAAGTGATATGCCTGCTTTCTTAAGGATTTTCCAGGGATTATATCCTTCAAGTAAAGTGATCCTGAACTCAGTCTGGCTGTCAGTTTCATTAAGAAGGAAGGAGCTCATCCTGGGATAAACATTCTTCGACAATCCTCTGTCACGCTGACAGTGGTGCCCGGGAGGAGCACTCAGATGGGGGAAGCTAGAAATAGTCTAAGATTAATTCATTTATTTTAGAGTTAGTGGTGGTAGGTTTTTTTTTTTAAAACAAAGACTTCTTTGTGGGCTTGTGACTTTTCTCGGGTAGCAAAGCGAAATCCGTAAACCTCAGGGCTCCGTGACAATGGCAGACTCTTGCTTTACTTAGCAGACTCTTCCATTGTTCCCCAAGAGAACAGCAACACCCATATTCTCCACCTCACATTCCTTATTTTACTCCATATAACCTCTTGATTAGTAACACTATACTCACATATTTAAGAAACATGTACTTATCGTTCTTTATGGTTTAGCAGCAATTCCTTTTCTCTCAAAAGTAAGATGTTTTTGAAATGACGTATCGACTAGAACATTATGGGTTGGGGTATGTCTAGGATCACGTGATTCAGGTAGGACGGAAGGAAGTTTTGAAGATATTAGAAGCCCTTGTTGACATTTTGCGCTGTCAGCTTGGCTAACTGGTAAGATGAAGAATGATAGTTTCATTTTCTAATAAAAATGTGATGTGGGCTAGAAGAATATTTGGGAATTAGGTGATCAAGACTTTCAATCAGACAGTTGAAACGCAGCAGACAGTTGTCAACATTTTGTTGAAGTCATTCATATAAAAATCTGAATCATAAATTAATTCTAAGTGAATGGTATACTTCTTAGTTTATCAAAATTATGAAATTGTTGATAGTAAAATGATGTGATGTGAGCAATAGGTAATGAGACTGACCGTGGATGGCCTGTCCAGTCATGGAACATGAGGACTTCTGTGTGTTTTGAGAATCGGACAGGGAAGGGCCTGGAAGGTCACATTATTTTTGGTCGCTCCTTGTTAGCCAGGAGTCATGGGAATTTGCCTGCTCTGTTTGTTATGTCTGAGTTTGAATGGTTATATGTGGGTTCTGTGTAAGATTTTAATGTTCTTCTTGGTTGGAAAAGTCTTTGCCTATAAGTGCACTTGAGGAATATTTATGTGAAGCTGGAAGCCATTTAGGGAACTAGCATAGAGATTCTTCTAGACATATGGACAAGGGAGAGTTGCTAGAGGAAAGGGGGCAAATGTATGGGATTAGCAAAAGAAATAGTTCAGAAATGGGGAAATGAGCTGGTCTCAGCGGCATGTGGCCAACAAGGCAAACTCCATAAATGTGGTGCCGAGGACTGTTTTATAGGAAGGGGAGACAACCACACCACTTTCTTCCCTGGCAAAGTACATAAAGTGCATATTATACTATAGGTGGCCAAATCAATGCTAAGCTTCTCTCTGGAGAATTAAGGCCATGGAGATGAGGAAAGAGATGCGGAGAACAAAGATAGTGGATGGGGTAACAGTGAAAAGCTTACTGCAGTGCTTCCCAACCTTTTATCCATTGTGGCGCACAGAGAAAATAATATTTTTATAGCAACTAAGCAGCTCTTGGCAGGAGATGACCAGCTTGGAAGCTCCAGTCATTCCTGGCTCTGTTTAGTCACCCAAGAACTGAGGCGATCAGAGGCTCAGGCACATACCTGTAACTCATTCTTTAATATGGATCGGGAAACTCTGGTCTAGTGAACATCATGAATACGGAGTGACAAGATGGAGGTCATGGAGCCCTTTTAGAACCTGATGAAAGTTATGGGCCCTGCTCCCCAGAAAGACCACTGTGTACATACACATAAAATTTTGCTTACAATTTCAAGGAGTTCATGGAAATGCTCAGGTCTACTTCTGGACCTCTGGATAAGAACTCTTTCTTTTGATAATTAGTCAAGGAAAATGTGCTGATAAAGAAATGAAGATAAAGTCATATGGATAAATTCAGCAAATCAGATAAAAAGTCCATCTAAAGAAGGATAAAAACCTTAGAGTTTTAAAAGACCTTTCTATAAAGCTCTGGCTTTCGAAATGGTTCAAAGGCTGGGGATACCAAGCAGAAAATATCCAGGCCAGGTAATTAGATCCAAACAATTGAGCACATTGCAATGGTTGAGCAGATTGCCTAGCTCCACATTGTCTGCTTTTTAAAGGTATTGATGTTAATTTTGTCAGGGTGATTTGATTATTTGGTAAATGGTCAGTCCAGTGGCACAATTTTAATTTCTGAATCCTCTTCTTCCAAATGGAACCTTCTTTAATTTCCTCAGTACGCATGGCGGAATGGGGAGGGTGTGGTGAAGGATGTGCTGGCATGGGCTTCCAAGTTTGATGGGCTATTTGGGTACTTTTTGCCCCCAGGGCTCTGCTACTTGGTTCATAGTCATTTGTTCTGATTGACTCAGCTTCATTTGCCCAAAGAAGCCCATATGTACTCTCAAAGCACCTAGAGTGCTATGATGACAGGTACTCAAAACAAGACATTCAAGGCTAAATGCCTTACTAATTTTCTGAAATAAAATAAAACCCAGATCTGAAAAGACTAAATAGTGAGAAAGGGATGGAACATCAGTGTTACCTTGAATAATGTATGACTTCTGTTAGTTTAATCTCAGGTCTCACATCACGTGAAAGTTGTGTCTTTGCAAAATACAGCCTGGAGGGAAATTTTGCCAGTGTCGTGCTCTGGTGAGTTAATACACATTTAAACAGTTTTATAACAGATTATTTACCAACAAGAACAGAATGCCTTGGCAAGGAATGTCTTTGAGAGAGCTGTTTTATTGCACTAGCTAATTCCATATTTCAAAATAATTTCCACATACCTCCTAGTTCTTGTAGGTTCTCTCAAACTCTTCCCTCTACTGGTGTAAGGAAAGAACTGACAAGTAGGTGAGATTATGTTGCCCTCTGGTGTCAGCCAACCCAAAAGAAAGAGCTAGAATTCAGGAAGGGGATAAAAGTAGGAGGAAGTAGAAAGAAGATATCCCATCCGAGGAGAAAGATGGAGAGAGGGAGAGGGAAGAAGGGAGATGAGCCTGCCATGCTATACCCATTAGATCTTCTACTCACCAATGGGATTTCAACTCCCCATCTGGCTGAGGAGGAGAGTGATACCACCAAGGTATTTGCTTGATGAACTTGGAGCCTCTGTGGTCTGTAATGGAGAAGAGTAGGTTCACAGAGAGATGGGGCTTGGCCTTTCTCTTTGGGGAACCAATTGGGAAAAGAACTGAGTGATGGCCAACTATCAGAATTGTAGGTTTGTATCTGAGGACCCGTGTCTTCCTTGAGATGGAGACTGAGATTTCCATCCCTTTTAAGGGTATTCACCAATATCCTCAAATGGGGGCAGGGCCTCACTGTTTAGCTCTTTAGTATATACCCGGACACAAGTGGTAACAGTATCACTGGTCCGTGGAGCTCCTTACCCCAGCTCTCTCCTGCCTCATTGTCAGACTTTGCCCACTTTCTGGCTGTGCTTGTCAGGGCACATAAGCAGCCTATTTTAGATGTATCTGTCCTGCCATTGGCTTTTCATGCCCTATAGAGGCACAGGCATTATGTCTTCTTGCTGCAAACTGTGGAAAGTCAGTGAAGTACTGTTGATAACTTTTCTTATAGAAACAAACGGTTGATGACTATTTAAATCAATGGAAGCCGAGAGCAAAAATGTGGGCAAAGTTTGGGCAGAGGCATAAAGAGGTCAAACATTCCATCTTTGGTCAAGGCTAGAGGAGCAAATGGAGCCATGGAAAGGAATCCTTTGGGGAGCAGAGCCCGATGGGGAACAGAGATGCTTGGTAACTTGGAAAAGAGGCAAGAAGTGAGACAAAAGAGGGAAGTGAAGTTGGGAGAAGGAGGCCCCATCTGGTGCAAGTTCCTTTTGTAGATTCTTTTGGAACCTTTAAATCCTTATTCAAAAGATAGTAAAGCTGAGACTTCTGGTATTTCCCAGGCTGGCAGAACTTTTGAGTCAAAGGACTAATAGCTTAGCTCTTAGCACTCAGTAAATTGAAGACATATTATTGAATGAATGAATGAAATATTGCAACTTATATAGTTATTGGTTTTCAAATAGAGGACATGTAGATGGATGTTACAATAAAAAAGGGGGGGGCGGCGGCGGATAGATTATCTTTGTTTTCCTCCACTCTACGACCATGTAAGAAGTTCAGGTTAGAGCCAGTTAGATTTGTGGAAACTATCTAGGAAGACTAGAAAATATAAGAGAAGTTTAGAGGGAGAAAAGACAGGCAGTAGAATAATTTTCAAAGATAGCTAATTCATAGAATTGTAAATTATTTTATTTAATAATTATGCAATTAAAACAAAAGCAGGCATAATAACAGTTGTTTCTTCAAACTCTATTCTGTAAGCAAGGCCATACATTTGGGGATTGAGTCAGGAACCCCACCAGGTGCTTCCTGTTTCTACCCCCAGGTATTTCCTCCACAGGTGAGACCAGCTGAGGTTAATGCATATGAATACCTAGGATTGGCATTTTGAGCAAAGAGGCTGCAAAAGGACACCCTGAGCTCTACTTGGTGTGTGTGAGATCCCACCCATTTTACCTAGGTGCCTTCCAGGTCGGCTATTCCTTTGAACTTCAGGTCTTTTCGTACCCATCCACCTCAATCAACCCACCTCCTCTGCATTTGCTCCCTCAGAGGAAGTGGCTGAGTTTATTCTACTCTTAGCACTGGCTTTGTCTGTAACCTTAGTGCTCTTTTCTGGAAAAAGATTTGGTGAGATTCATTGTATTCAGACTAGGTTGTTCCTTAAGAAATAGGTTCATTTTGGCTTCATTTTTATTTGTAAAAATATTATTTTGCTAAATCTTTCTCCTCTCTGCCCCCTACTCCATCTTTCTTTGTAAGTCTAAGCTTTTTTTTTTTTTTGTATTACCCAAGCAACAAAATGATTTACAAAATGAAAGAGAGGGACAATCTATTCTAATGGTTAGTAGGCAATAAAAAATGTTTATGTGCGTCTGGCTGATGTTGATTTTTGGAGAACGTTCACTTATAAACTGAAAGCTGGGGAAAATGAAAAATGAAAAGCCAGCCTTGGGGTTCTAATTCTGAGTGCACATCTTCTTAGGAAAAAAGAAATCTTCATTTTTTTTGGTTTCAGATTCTGCATTTGGGAACCGAAGTTATTAACTCAGACCCTTCTATCAGTATTACTATGCAGAGTTGTAGTTGATTTTCATAAGGCTGATTCTCAGAACTGGGGCTTGGAGATTGGCAGTCAGGAGAGGGGCTGGGATTGGTGGTGTAAATCCTTTAAAGGCCACGCTGCCGGTTTCCTGGGGCAGAAGTGGGGGGTGGGGCGGCAGGTGGGCTCTGAAATTCGAACTCTTCCTAGGCCTCATCTTTTCCTTTATCTTCCTTCCTCTCTCAAATAATAATGCCTTTGTGAAGAAAAATATTTTTAAATTAAAAAACAGCAGACGATTATATATGCTTGCTTCATTCTCCCGCTGGTGTCATCCACTTTGCCGAGCCCGAACTGCAGCCCAGTGCTGGGTGTACAGGAGATTTAGGGCCGTTGGGGTCGCATTGTAAACCTGCTTGCACCCTGGCTGATGAATCACTAGTAAAGCTTTACTCTGTAATATTTGTTCGGAAAATGCAATGTTTGCACAATAAAGCTCTCCAGATTTTTAAGCCATAGGAGCGAAGCCAGTTTACAATCAGTGATAACAGGTTTCCCTCACTGCCATTACCACAAATAGTATCTTATTTCAGCAAAATGGTGGCAACCAGCAGGAGGTCCAACAATGCAGATTTTAATCAGAAAATTTAATTTTATATACAATTCACAGTTGTGCACAGTGAGAAATGTTTCTCACTGCATGAACTTTCGGGACTCAGCTCCGAGCAAAAGGGGTTTCAATTTATGTAACGCCTTTCTCAGCAAACAATACCCCTAAGCACTTCCTGGTAATATATGGCTTAAAATTACACAGGATATTTATTTGGAGCAATTAAAGGAAGCGGCTGCATTCCACACAAATCCGTTTTTAATGTAGACATTAAATTGGCCAAGATTTCAATGCTTAGTCTCCCCCAAAGCACCGCTGCTCTGTGCTCTCCCTGGCAGGATTTGCTCCCTTGTAAAGCAACTTTCCGCCTGGGCTCATTTTGTTTCCCAGTTGACTTGTAAACTCCCGGAAGAGAAGCCTACTGTGGAAATGTTGACAGAGTCTTTACATGAAGGGCCCTGGGTTTGGAGGGGTTGACTTGCAGGCTGGGCCCAGGAAGAGTGGTGGGTGCGGGGAGGAGAGGAGAATCACAGGCTGTGCTGTGGGTAACTGAGAGATGCCAGCCCTTGACTAATTCGCTGTACTTGAGCATGGGCTGCGTCCAAAGGGTGTAAGTCCACTTTCTCTGGGTGGGGGAAGCAGGACCTGCTCCTCTGTATGACGGTAGGGGGGTGTCACATACATACTTGGTAAGAACAGACAGACCAAGAGCGGAGTCAAGAGGGTGAGGCAAGAGGTGGGAGGCAGGAGACAGGCAGCGAGGGGCAGGCTAAGAGGAGATAGAATCAGAGGAGGGAGGCAGAGTCAGTGTTGAAGAGTCAGAGGGGAGAGGCTGAGGCAGAGGGAGAAGGCCAAGGCTAAGCTTCTCAGGGAACAGCCCTCCTGGGGTCCTTTTGGGAGGCGGTAATGAGAGTGGCTCCAAAATAGAGGTGAGTTAGCCCTGGATTAAGAGGATCTGAAGAAGGCAGACGGGAGAGGGCTCTGTTTACCTGGGGTCTCACCTCTGGTCCATGCCTGAAGGCCCCTCTCTTCTCATGAGAGTAAAACGCCCCCTCCAATGCCCCTTCCCATCGGTTCCTAATAGGGACTGTGATGGAGTTCCAGCATCACTCCCCATCCCTCACGGCTCCACCACTGCTGGCCTTCGCCTCTTCCCAGGTATCTGAGCCCATGTGACCTTGAGTCCATCAATAGCTAATGTTGAGTGGGGGGCAATAGTGGCTTAAATAGGAGCATCCCAGCCCTGTTTTATGTTACGCCAGGACCCTAGAAGTGAAGTCATGAAGCCACTAACTATGCCTGGCTGGGGGAAAGACAGAGTTGGGCTTAGCAATGATGACGTGCACCATTTATTGAGAACCTACACCAGTTGGGTCCAGTTACACGTTGCATTTAATCCTCGCAACAATTTGAGAGGCAGGTCTTATTTTCCCAGGAGGAAATGGAGGGTCAGAGAATGTTAAGTAACTTGAATAGCTGAGTTAGCTAGTGGACTAAGGGAGAGCAAAGTAGAACCAGCTCCATTATGTTCTCTCAGGATTGGGGGCTGGCAAGGCATTTTGGGAGCTGGGCTTCAGTCATGAGAGAAGGGCAGTTGCCCGAGTGGCACCCGTAGAAAGTGGCTGGGAAAAACAACCCTGAGGCCCAGAAGGTAAGGTTTAGACCAGAGACAGCAATAGGCCCTGTTTAGAAAGCAGTTGAGCCTGAATTTAGACGCAGAAGGGACACTGTGGTTGATTAGTAATGTCTGTCCTGGACCAGGGTGTGGAAGTAGTGGTTTTTAGAATGAATTTGCAATCCTGGTTTAGGTGTCTCTTGGCTTTGAGAATTTTTTTTCGGGTCAGGTGCTCATTATTTTCCACAGATAGGAATCTAACCTTTCCTTCACTTGTTAACCTGAATCCACAGCTTCGGAGTTGCATTTGGTCAGGAGTCCTAACAAGGAAGAATAATCAGGCATGTACAAAGAGAACGAAAGAAAGAGTTCTTTATTTATATTTGGTGCTTAGTACGAGTTTGGCACTATTCTGAGTGTTTTACAAGCTATTAATTCATTTACTGTTTATAACAACCCTATGAGATAGGTCTTAGTATTATACTTATTTTTACAAATGGGGCAATGAAACCCAGAGAGGCTAGACAACTTGTCCAAGGTCACACAGCTCTGTGAACTCAGTCTGATGCCAGAGTCTACATGATTAAATTGCAGTGAGCTGCCTCTCCATCGTGTAGATATTTTTGTTTTGATTTCCATGTGGTATTGTGCTTTCTATGCTTTTTGTTTGTTTTCCAGGCTAGACTGTGAATTTTGAAGTAAGGGATTATATTTTACTATGACACATAGGAGGGGCTGAAACATGAATACTGACTATTAGTGGTATGATTTTAGGAATGAATCATGTTTGTATTTCAGTCATTTGTCTCTGTGTATCTGGCTGCTCTACAAGAGTGAGCTTTTAGGGGTGGGACTCCGAGTTATATATTTCTGTATTTGTAGCATCTAACACAATATAGAAGAGAACATCTCTCATTTGTTCATTAATTCATTTACTTATTCATTCAATGAAAATTTATTAAGGGCAAGCACCACGCTAGATATCAGGAATGAACAAAGTAGAGAAACTTTCTGTCTCTGTGGTTTAATTCCAATCTCACAAGAATAGAATAGAAAATGATATTGACAGTCTTTAAATTTGACCCATCTATTTTACAAAAAAAATACTAGATTTGTCATCTCAACTTATCAATTCCCTCCTTACCACACTGTGTGAGAAATAAAATTGCAAGCAGTTATTTCATTTCTATTTTCCTTACTGAGGGTATTGGTTGCCCATATTAGTCAGATGTAATTTTTAAAGTTAAGAGAAAGCCTTTTTGATATAGTCAGTGGAAGAATTATTGCGAGGTAGGGCTGTTCCATCCCCTTTTGTTATGTGAAAAGCTTCAGGCATTATTAAGTGATGACAGATAGTACACTTGGCTTCTGGTATTTCTTTGAAAGCTTGCTTGCTGCATGTTGCTTGGAAGCAGGAGAGATTCCACGAATGGTCAGGGCGGCAGCCTCCTCTGAGCCAGGTGTGTAAACAGAGCAGATGGATCCTCCACTCCGGAAGAAGTCATTCAGAGACTAGAGAGCTGAAGTACAGCATTATATTTTTCAGAATCTGTTTTTCTACCACTGAAGCAGTACCTCAAAAATTCCGTTGACTGCTTTTCTAATTCTCCGAGGCTCCTAATTACATCAGAGATCCCTCCATACAGAGAAGAAAAAGGCTCTTTCCAAGAACTCACAAGGAGTGGATGGCAGAGTGGGTACTGGAACTCAACTCACTCACTTTTCTTGTGAATCTTGTGCACTTTCCACTAGCCAGCCCAGACGAGCCTGTCCTCCAGGAGGGGAGAAGCAGCCGGGGTGCCCAAGTCAGAAGGAGCCACCCCCAGTAGCCCGTGCCCAGGGTCCTGGCAGCAGAATGTTTCAGCTCGTTTTAAAACTACCTGGTGGGGCTTCTGTATTCAGGGTCTTCTGATGTAATCATATAACGATCAAAAGTAGTGTTTCAACAGATTTTTAGTTGTAATTAGTTCCAACCTGATTTTTAAAATTTGATATATATATATAATGAAAAAATTGGGAATTCAAAAATGTGAAAGGAAGTAAAAATAAAAATCACCTGTAGTCTCATCATCTAAACATGGAAATTGCTAACATTTTGGTGTGTTTTCTTCTGATGTTGTGATTTCTTTTTAACATGGTTGTACTCGCATTGTAATAATAATAGCAGCTAACATTTGTCAAGGGCCTGCCATGTGTCAAGTAATGTTCTTTATATGTATTAACTCATTTAGGTCTCAAAAATCCTATGAGGTAGTTAATAGTACCTCCACTTTACAGATAATAAAACGGAGGCTCGGGGAGTCTAGTACCTCGATCAAGGTTACTTAGCTAAGTGGTAGAGCCAGACAGTCCAGCTCCAGACTCTGCAATGCAGCTTGCTATCTGTTTTTGAACTTAACTTTATATTAAATGCATTTTCTTATTTTCTTCAGAAACACCGGCTTTAGTGATTTGCCCAATCGTCCATCAAATAAATGTCCCATAGTTTACTTAACCATACCTCTGTAATTTAAATGATACAACTACAGATTAAGTAGTATTTATTAATTAGATTCTTTTTATATTTGGATCACAGAATTTCCTTGGGATAAATTCCTAGATATAGATTTAAAAGGTAGAAGAAAATGACATTAAGTCTGTTGATACACATTGCCAAATATTTTCTAAAAGGATTATACCTGATTACATTGACATCAGCCCTGTGAGTGCTCGCCCTTGGAGGTTATCACTCAAAAGATGATTAATAAATTTGATAGGCAAAAAAACTTATTATTGATTTCAGCAGGTCTCCTTGCCATTACGAATTTTAAATCATTTAACAAACACTCTTTTTTATGGCTGTATAAGAATCTACCTCTAAGATACTTCAGATTTCTTCCTTTATTGTTCTTTTTTTTGGTCTCAGACCTGGAGCTAGGGTCTTGGTTAATTTGCATGTTTTTTGTTAAGGATAATGAAGAAGAATTAGAACGGAATTGCTGGGGTGGGGTGGGGGTTGGGGGAGAATAAGAATAAGAAAGACTTCAACTGCCCACCTGCTTTCACTTCTGGTGGAACTCCTGAACTAGAGGGGCCTTATGGACACCTCCAGGATTACCCTCTTAGCCTGTCGCTAACACAGTGATGTCACTTACTACGGACACGTAATAGAAACTCAAATAAATATCTGCTGGAGTAATGAACGAATGAATATATTTTATGTAGGTCTGCCATATGTTAACCTACTATCTGATAGTAACTCTATAGCTTTAATCATTGCATCTCAGTCCCTTGGTTTAAAAAAAAAAAAGGTTTGCATCTGTGATCCCAGGTCTTGGCTTTATTAGGGTCGTAGAGGAGTGGCCAACCAGAGGTCTTTTAGCTCAAGGCAAATAATTGAGATCAAAGCTTCTTGGATCTCTCAGGGGAGGTCCCGGCCTGAGAGGACCAGGCCCTCAAGTCAGAAGGACTGGAGGGCACCCTTTCCCTCTGTGACCTGCAAGCACGCCATCCCTGATGGGGAAAAGGGAGAAGGAGACAGATTAGGGGCAGCAAGAAAGGTGAGAGAAGTGCTGTTTTGGGGGGAAACAGGGCAAGAGCAAGTGTTTACAAAGATAGTTCAAAGCCTTCTGAGCCCCCAGCTGAGGCTTCTGACTAGAAAAAGCCCTTACTCAGCGTGGATTCTCTTGCTCTCTTGAAGCCATCAGAGATGATGGCTAAGCTCGCTCCTGCCTTTGTGGGACCGTGGGACTCACTCAGATGAGTTGTTGTTTTATATCCCGTTGCCTCCATTTTTATAAAACTATACAATAAAGCTCTATGGTTCAGGTATTTGAGATCTTCAGATGACACTGGGACAAATATTGCTTTTTGCCTATATGTTTTAAATATATGTAAGAAAAATAAATTAGCAGAATATTAGTCATGAAGCGTGATGCTGCCACTTAAGAGATAGAACTTTCAAGTAAAATTTATAGGAGGGCAACCATTCATGCAAATGTACCTTATTTTAAAAATTAAATGCAAAACATTTCAAGGCCACAGCTATTCCAGCCTCTTCTGTGATCAGTCAGGAATGTGAATGTGTATAAAATTAGAAAGCATGTCATGTGGGAAGAATCAATCAACTATTATACAATTCAGGTGCCCAAAACATAATTATGGAAACTTGTTTTAAGTAAGTTTGCTTTCTAAAGTATAAAGCACGACCAGGAGTTCCCAAATCATGTTATAATTTCGTATCTTAGACTTCTAATGTAAAAGCCACATTCACTCTCTCGGGGTTTTATTTGGTTGTTTCACTTTTTAATCTGCAAAATGACAGTTCAGACTGGAGTCTGATTTAATGCGTCTCAATGGGGCCCAGGCTTTGGTGTTTACTTAATGCACAGGTAATTCTAATATGTAGCCAGGATCCAGAACCATTGGCCTAGATGATCTCTAAAGTCCTTTGGCACCAAAATGCTGTGATTTCTATAATTTAAAATTTTAAATCAAAGTATATAAGAAAATCAGATTCACCTCACAGAGAATTCTGTTTAAAAACATCTTCCTAAATTCAGAGGTTTCAGAATCCTAAAATGAAACTTACTTCACAAGTGACCCAAACCCTAAGAAGTATTTTGGGCCAATCTTCTGAATTTGGAAAATTTATGTTTGCCCACATTTCAATATTCCTAAACAAGTTTTAAGTCAATTACCAAAAAAAAAAATTTTTTTTCACTTTTGAGAGTCAAAAATATGGTCAAAGTTTTTGAATTTTAGGCGGAAATCAAAAGGATCAAATGAAAATGTTTATGTGTAGATGGATGAGAAATGAAGATATTGAATCTTTGCTATTAGCTTGGGATGATAAGTCCGCGTGCACACACGCGCGTGTGTGTGTGTGTGTGTGTGTGTGTGTGTGTGTATACATGAGCCTCTGCTGGGGTCCAGGAGGAGCAACTAATGTTGCAGGGAGGACCTCACAGAAACTATAGGGACAGAGGGTGGCAGACTGCAGGCAGCCATGGGGCCAGCGTGCTACTGATTTCAAGGCAATGTCCACCTAGGACCATTTCTTGAAGACTATGTCCCCAGAACCATCGAGTTTTTAAAAAGTAGTTCAACTGGAGATGGTTTTTATTTTCTTTTTATGAAACCTAGGTGTCCATACTAAGGACTCAAATGACTACATCCTGTATCTACTCAGGAAGAATAACTGTGACAAAGAGATGCTGAGGTTGTAACCTCTCTGTAAATAAGTCAGGGAATAGAAATATTTATGTTTGGTATTTAGACTAGAAATACAAGTGAAAGAAGTAACATTACCATCAGAAATGTGCATTTCTAAATATATTCATTTGAAAGTTTTAAAAAAAAGTCAAGCACATGCCCTGGGGCTTCTTGGAGTATGTACAAAATACAATAATTAAATTAAGTCCAGCAGTTAAAATTCCTCATAAAAAGAAAAAGCTGGAGCGCTTCCCAATGGGGAATGCTTGACTTAAAAGAAAGGTTTTACTCTGTGGCCTGAAGGTCAACAAACTGGGACTCTGTGGGAATGTATAAAATTTCTTAAAGCGGTTCTTAGTCTTTGTTTTGTTGAAAGAAAATAAAAGAGTAAAAGGGGATAAGGTTTGAAAATTCAAAAAATGAAGGTGCAGTCCTAAAATCATCACGATTTTTATAAACGCAGCACCGGAGGCTATGAAAACATGCTCTTTTCTGAGTAGTAATCTAACACATATGCTCTTTGAGAAAGAAGGAAAAGGGCCATTGGCGCCATTTGAACAAACCATTTTAAATGTGCTCATTTTCAGAGGTAGTGCATGCAAATTTTGCTACTAATTTTGAAAATATTTACCTTAAATATGCTCATAAATATTTTCACAATTTAAAATTCCTTAGATGACACATTGGTCTTTTTAAAAAGTTTTTTTATGAAGCAAGTTTGTAAAAAGTGATTTTTCTTTTTTTTTGCGGTCATAGCCTCAGTAATCTAAAATGGAATATTTATCATGATTTGAAAATATCTGTTTTTATAAATAACCATTTGTTGTTGTCTTTCTGGTAATGTACACTGCCCACTCCCAAAAAGGAATACGGTTAAGAACAGGATAGAAATGAAATGTTATATCCTTAAACTTCACTATTTATAAGCATCATTCTGGGCCCCCCATGTGAATTTCAGGCTGTATACGCAAATAATTTCTACTAAAACTTGAAGAACCAATACTAGTTCACCAGATCCTCATCTTTATCACTTAAACAGACTCTAACTGTTGGCTCTGCGTTAAGACAGCATGATCAAATGTAGGACAGTAGGAATAGCAGCTTTGGCAGCAATATTTAATTTACTGAATAATTAGCAGCCTCATTGACATTTCTACTTTGATTCCCAAAGTACAATATGAGTGGTCCTCTGCACTCAGGCTCTTTACGGTAAAATGGGCTAATAAACTTCCTGTGCCAAGTTCACAGTAAATGAAGGACTGTGGAGCATCGCAAGCCGCTCACCACTGAAGACAGCAGATTTATTTCCAAAACATGGACACAGAATTAGAAAACAGATTTTTTTTTTTACAGAAAAAACTACAGAATTTAAGGGAAAAAATGTATTTTATTTCTTACATTTGTTAATTTTGCTTTTGGAATCGTGAGAAGAGGAAGAAAGGTAAAATAAGAAGCAGGAAAAGGGAAGTGGAAGCAGACAGCAGTAAGACAGAGGGAAGAGACAGAATGAGCGATGACACACACAATGATGAGGGCCATAGAGGATCGGCCCGCAGGAGTGAGACCTGAGCCAAGATGAGGCCCAGAGAGGAACACAGCTTGGTGAGTGCACCCTCTGTCTCTGAGGTCTACATCCTGCTCCTTCATCTCTCCACTGAGACTCCTTTCCTTAGACCACCCAAGACATTCTCCAGCCATTTAGAGCAGTCCCCAGTGGACCATCCTGCAGAACGTGTGAGGGACTGTTCAGTCTGGGAGGGGATTGGGGTCTACTGGACCCAGGGGGCCACGAAGGCCTACTGTGAGGTGGTATTTACCTGGCCGCAGAGCTTCCTGGCTGTTTGATGACTAGTTTGAATTGTGATGAGCTCAAATATCTTTGCCGGGGTCAGGCACTGTCTCTGAGGGAGGCAGCTGTTGAAAAGATGTTCAGCTATTTTCTTGTTTTTTCAAAAACTCACTTAGAGCTTCCTTAGTGGGGAACTTAATATAAAACCATAAATCCGAGGCATTCTTGGAGGGGAGCTGTGTGGTTTAGTGGTTTAATTTTGAGACTTTAGTTGTAGTCCTGGTTTTGCCAGCTGTGTGACCTTGAGCAAGTCCACTAAAAGGGCCAATATTTGCAGTACTCCGGAAGGCACACTCACTGTATTTTTTCTATGTGAATGGAGCCCCCTTCAGCCAGCAATTGGTACTTGCATAATCCTCCAGAGCTTCAGAGTCTTCATCTACAAAATCAGGGGAGTGGACAAAATAACAACATGAATGTCTAGTCACAGCTTCATACTGAGAGAAATTTCCATAGTCCACGAATGGGCGTAGGGGATTCCAAACAACAAGAGAGCCACAAAGTTCCCCTGGAATGCACATGGCTGTTGGAGTGTGCAGCCTCAAATATGTGTTTTCCTGTGAGAACATTCCTTTATTTAACAGTAAAAGTAAATGAGAAAAGGGGGTTCGTGTAACAGAAATTCACTCTCCAGCCAGCTTTGCTGCAGTGGGATTCTCATCCCAGACTGCAACAGAGGTTTAACACCTGGATGGAAATCAAACTTTACTGAATCCTTGCTATGCACCAAGCATGATGCTAGGTGCTTTAAAAAAAAAAAAAAGTGCTATATTTAGTTATAGTTTTTTATTTATCTTTATTTGACATTCATTCTTTTTCGAAGATTGTTTTTAAATTGTAGTAAAATATACATAATGAATTTACCGGATGCAGGCTGCCCTGGGAAGGGTGAGACCTTGGGCGAGGCAGCTGTCTGCAGCTGAAGCGGATGCACTACCCCAGCGGGCAAGGGGGGACTCTCAAAGGGGGACTTGAGTGGTAAATTTCTGTGCCTCCTGCCTCCTCATAGAAACTCTGTTAGGTAATATTCTTATAGTTGAAGAAACTGATGCTCAGAGAGAATAAATGATTTGTCTGGATTTAACACAACCCATTAATCATAAAGCACGATAGAGTAAAGACTCAGTTCCTAATTTTAATGAACACACTTTTAGCGAGCTCTTGCTGGGGGTGAGAGATGAGAAGGAAAAGGATCCAGAGTTACATGGCAATTCTCAATATTCAAGCATCCACACTATTTTGGGAACACACGCACAAAAAGTACTAAAACAGAAATCCGATCCAATGCAATGGAAGGACTAGGCGAAGGCCAGCAAATTGTGTCTGGGGAGTTAGGGAGAACTCACAGCAGTGGCCTTCAAGTTATGTCTTGAAGAACGTTTAGGAGTTTGCTGGTATGACGAAGAGGGAGAGTGTACAGCTTGTGCGAAGGCTTTTGCAAAGGACTGTCAGGCGCTGCAGCCAGGCATAGTCTGGCTTCATGGTGGCTGGGGCCCCTTGAGAGAGGCAAAGTGTCATTGGTGTGGAAATGCCAGTGGGGCTCCGGTGACCAGAGCTCCCTCAAGCCAGACTGGAAGAAGCATCATAGAGCTCCTCTGGAAGGTGCTGCAGGAATTCCAGTCCCTGGAAATCGATGAAGGGAATGGATATCCTCCTTCCCTCTTTTGGGAGTTTGTGTTATTAACAAGTTTTCCCAGAGAATCTAAGCCAGAGTTCATGTTGACTTTTATATTCTTCCTTCCATGAAACTCAAAAGAGCCCATTAAAAAAAAAAATTAAGCCAGATGTCTCGAGTGTGTAGTCTTCTGAAGGAACTCTCTACCACAAATTTATCTGAAATGGAATGTTCATTTTTCTCTGGATTCTTTTAGTGTGTCTGAATAACTAAGGCAATTTGATTCATTATTTAAAAGCAAAACAAAACCCAGCCAAACCAGCTATTTGGCATTATGTAGAACAAAAAATCTTGTTCCTTTTCATTGAATTTCTCCCCTTTAGCTAGACATTTTAACATCACTTGATAATCAGTGTTTGGTGTCTCCTGTTTTTCGCAAGATCTTGCTTTCATTATATCAACTCTCTTATACAAGTAATGAAGGGAATCTCTAAAGTTCCTTCCAGGGCTTAGACTAATCTCTGGGGCCATGTCCAGTTTTCTACATTTTTACATGTTGCACACACAGTATGAGAGAAATTGATTTTGACCAATGGAGATGTCTGGCAGGATTTCCCCTCTGTGTATAGTTAGACACAGGTGACTTGAGAGTGAGTTTTCTACTCTTCTTGGTAATAGAAAGCTTTGTCTTTGACTTATGGTCCAGCAGTTCTCTGGAAGTGTAGTGTCCTCTGCCCTTCCTAAATGGGTTGATTCCTGAACGAGAGAGCTCATATTGGAGAAAAGCACCTCGCGTTGGCCAAATTCTGCCCTAAGCCCGAGCACGGCTTTGCAGTTTCCTTTGTAAGGCCAAGGAGAGAACCCGCCAGGATCCGAGAGAGTGTTTGTTCCCTTAGCAAAGCTGACAGGCTGTTTACAAACATACAGAAGGGCTGACTTCACTCCTCAGACCTCAGGCAGGACTCTGGCTTCAAGACTGCAGCCTGGCGGGGCTCCTATGGACCAGAAGAAGAGGGGAGAAGACGACGAAATAGGTGAAAAAAGTGGCTGGTTTTCAAAGCATATGGTGTGTAGTTTATCAAATGTGTTAAATTCTTAATTCGCACCTCTTGTTGTTATCAGTACTGTAGCCAATGGCGCTTCTTTTGGTTTTGGCATCTGACATTTTACGCCTTTGCTCCTCCTTAGACTTCACACAAGGGTATCTTAATTCTAAAAGTGCATCCAGAACCAGTCCTACAGTTCCATACTAGTTGCCTGGCACCCAGTTGGGCTCAACAGATGTTTGTTGACTGAATAAATGAATGAATGAAGTGATTTTCTCCAAAAAGTTCAGAGAAATCTTTACTTTCTGCAAGATTTTTTTTTCCTAGGGATCATCACTTAAAGTATCTCTATGGATTTTAAAGGAAAATCAGCAAAGTTAATTTTAGAATTTTATTTTTTTTTAAAGAAATTCAACTAAAAGCTACCTGGAATGGAATAAATAATTTTTCTCTTGATTCCAATACCATGTTTGAATTAAGTGGACAATTCAACTCAATGAATGGAAAAGGAAGGGGACCCCGATCCTCCGCAAGTGCCTCCCGGCATGGATCCCATGGATCCGGCTCTAAGCCCGACAGGGTAAAGGCGCTGGGCTCTTGTCAGGGAGACCAGGACCGGGGAGATGCTCCTGTCGATTACACGGCCCCTAGGTCCTCGTCCTTGCGCCTGACGCAGGCGCCGGCTTCGGGGCTGCAGGGACACGGGCGCCGCCGGTCCCCAGGGCGGGCGCGAGGGCCCGTGCAGGTGTCGGGCCTGTGCGCGGGGTGCGCCGGGGTGCTCGGGGCCTGGGAGACCCGAGAGAGACGTTATTGTTACACTGTAACGAGTCTGATTAACATGCTCCTGACACTTTCTCTTAGTTTCTCGGGCTCCTAGCAACAGCGCACAAAGGCGCGGGATTGTCCCGGGCTCCACGGGGACACGGGGCAGCCTTTGATCTGCCACCATTACAGCGGGGCTGCGCGACAGGCTCGAAGGCTGCGGGCGGGCCGCGGCGGGCGGGCGAGCGGGCGGGCGAGCGGGGCCGCACTGCCGGCCGCCGGCTCCCGCCCCGCGGGTCCCCGCCCCGCCCGCCGCCCCGACGGCCGCGGCCCCGGGTCCGCCGCCGCCGCCTCCCCACCCCGCTCGCCGGGCCCTTCCCGTCGGAAGCAGCGAGCAGAACCGAGCCGGTCACCTACAGTGGGGAAAAACCTGAAATTAAACAAGGAAGGGCGCGAGCGACAAATTGCAAAAGATTTTGTAAAGTTAGAAAAAAGAAATTCTGCAGGCTTCAGCCCGTTGAGCTGAAACGGTTCGATACGGCAGTAAAACGACGATCACAAAGGACGCTAACGCGATTTCGGTTCCTTCCTACACATCCCTTTTTTTCGTGTCCTTGGCAATTCTCATTGATTCGGAAGGAAATATGCTGCCAAATAATTGCTGGAATGTAAACGAACTTGCAACACAACAAAACCACCCGTCACAGAACAGCAAAAATCTGCCGGTCCCACTGCGCAAGTTTTCAGGTACTAAGTTAGGTATTTGAAAGTAATTTATTTTCCATTTCGTTAGCTCTCCTTAGTCCCCCACGCCCAGCCAGATTTAAAATAAAGCCCCGAGAGACTACGGTTTTAACATTTAAATGTTGAGGTCAGCTAATTACTTTTCTCTAAGTTGCATGTGAAAACCTCTCGAGGGTGGGGGGAGGGTCTCTGGGCTGGCAGGACAGTGTCCCCGAGCCTGGAGGACCAAGCTCTGCGGTTACGGAACAGGCTCGGTGACCTTCGCCGGCATTAATATGCACAAGATCCTGCTGGTAACCTCGTAACTGTATTGATCTATCGCCTGCCTTCCAAGTATTAGACGTAAACATAAAAATAAAAACGGAAGACATTTAGCTTTCCAAGATAAACGGAAACCGCAAAAGCAGAATGTTCTTCAAATAAAAAAGCTTGTTTTTTTTTCACCTCTTAAGACATCGTTAGGAATTCAAGGTCTCAAATGAAAGTCAGTTTCCCGAACTCCGGCAAAATTATTGGGGGCAAAGGTGTTAATGATGATAATAATAGCACGTATATTTTAGAAAGGGGGGACACGAACAATTATATGGTCTGTTCCATTTAAGCAGCAAAATATGCCAGGCAACGAGTTACTTTCAAATTCAAATCGGAGGCAGTAAAGCCTTCGTTCTTGAGGACACTTTTCCCAGCTGGTCCCTGGAGGTGAGGATGGAAGGGCAGCCATGGGTTCAACACTTGGAAATCTGAGGGGACAGGCTCCCAGATGCCCGGGAACTTCCCAACTCATGCTCCCAAACGGTGCTTGACTCCATCGGAGTTTTCCTCATCATTTCAATAAAACATGATTGTATTGATATAATCCTCTATACATTAAAATGAGGTTGTCACAGATTGTCATTAAGACCTCAGTAAAACAATGAAGACATTATTGGGCACCCCCCCCCTCAGGCAAGGTATTAGGGGAATAAAACAATCTACACCACACGGGTCCTATTGAGATTAATGAAAAAATTATGCAAAAAAAGGTCTCAATTTCATTTTCCCGTGACAGGGCTTTGCATACATATAGTCAGTCTTGCTTTGCACCTGATGATTTATTAAACTAATCTACAGTGATCACCACTGATGTTCTCAACTCAATCTTGTCCTGGCTCATTTTCTAAGTAATTGTTTCTCATTAGTTCTGATAATGTTTTAATAGTGTTGCCTATAATTTAGCCCCCAAGAATTAATAACAGGGGGGTGATATGGCACAGTGGCTTGTGATGAGCTACACAAAATATAAACGGGTATGGTTTTTAATTAATCAGATTGCTGCAAAGTTCTCTTCTTGTGGTCCATTCCTAGCTCGGAGGAATTCTCCAGGCTGGGCATTGCCATTATGGAAGTGGGATCAGCCCTCCCTCCCTCCCATCCTTCCTGTGATGCCCACACCCACTCATGACTCCAAAGAAATGCAGGTGGGAAAGCAGTGGTGACATCTCTGGTCTCCCAACATCTCCTGTCCTGGAGTTTTGTTCTTCAAGAAATGAAGCACGAGGGTCTCTGACTCTCACTAAACTCTCCTCTGGGGCCCTCATTAGGGTCTCTGCTCAGAGTGGAAACTTGGTCTAGATGTTTGGCTCCAGTGGGACCCAGTCTCATGATATTATTATAATCAGGACCATGGGGTTATGAGGAAGACGATAAATCTGACACTTAGGGAGACTTAAACAATAAGGTGATATTGTTTGAACTAAGTGCGGTTTGAGATAATGAGCATGGTGATTGGTCCAACATGGTTGGGGACCTAGGAACCCAGGGGCCTGTGGTGATGGGGGTGGGGAGATCTAGTCAGGTCCAGGCTCTCAGCACCACCCAGAGACCTTGCTGGGGGGACCGCTTTTCCCAAGGTCCGAATGCCTTCACCTCCGCATCTGTTTCCTCAGAGGAAGGGTTTGGCCCTCAGCGAGCTCCTGGCTTGAGGAGGTGCATCTGAGGGTTTGGGGGTTGTCTGTGTAACCCAGGTGGAAACTAGAATGTCTGCTCTTTCACCTTGTCAAAGCCTGGAGGGGTTCTCTGCTCCAACACAGAGGATGGGAAAGGCATCTGGGTTGAAGGGGTTACCTGTGGAGAAGTACGAAGAAAAGTTGTTTTTTGTTTTTTGTTTTTTTTTGGCCTAAGATGGGTCCTGCTTACATTTCCAGCACCTCGAGAGGATGCGTGTGTGTGTGTATGTATATGACAGATCAGAATGAGAGGAGGCCTTTGCCTTCTGAGCAGTCCTCCTGTGTCTCTGTGTTCTAAGCTGTGTCTCTGCGTGGACATCTATGGTCCTGGATTATCTTCATGCACACCTGGCTACTAGCCCAGGCAGACAACTGCAACAGCGGGGTGGGGTCGGGGCTGCCGCCGCCCACTGTCCCTGTCCACAGTCCTGAAGCCCAGTTTGGCTGGAGGCCATTCATCTCGAAAGTTGGTTGAAATGCCGTCTTTCTCCTCCTAGCCCCTCCACATGAAGATGGGCTGGCTCCCACCTTCCTTTCCAGCTAACTCTGAGGCAGCACAGGGTGACTAAGGTGAAGGCTGACAGTGGTCTCAAGAGTGGCTGGAGGGAGGACGACAAGGGTGGGACATGAGCTGCCCAAGTCAGGCCAGGACCCCAGCCTGGCACGTCCCTTCTCAGTTTAAGAGCTGTCTCCTCAGATCCCATGTTTGGGAATATTAGTTGGTGTCTCAAGAATGTGTCAGGTTCCCATGATGTGCCTGTCAGAACTGGATTGCCCTTTTCCTGCAGTGCGATGGGTGGGTGGGTGTCGCATGACGCCTCTCCCACTTTTCTTTGGTTCCATAGTGCTTTTCCTTATATATAACCTTCAATTCTATTCCCCTCTTGGGCTTCCTGTAGGAATGGAAGAGGTAAGGGACAAGTAGACCCCTGGCTGGAGCAAACAGTAGGGGCCACATAGGAAATAAACAAAAAGGGCATAGAAGGAGGTGAAAAATGAAAATAAAAAACAACTGTTTTCTATTTACAAATTTAAATAAACAGAACAGCCTTCCCCGTGGTGTTTGTCTAAGAGTAGCAGCCTTGCTGCTGTGTAGGTCATGAAAAGGTTGGTGTAGAGTTTAAAACTTCCCATTCTGTTAATTTCTTAAAGAACAGTCGTCCAGAGTCTCAACACAAAAGCTCATGATTTAATGAGGAGCAGAAACAAAATCTCTGATTGTTGGTGTTTCAAATTTCATTGGCGTCCTCTGGCAAACACAAGTTGATCCTTCGCAGCTTCAATACCCTTTAGCCTTCAATATAAGAGCACATGCTGAATAGGGAAGAATGGCTGGTTGTTATGTTTATTTACCCTTCCTACAAGCTGGGTTAACCTCTTCAAAACAGCTTTACTAAGCCCGTTAACCACACCACCCATATGACCTGTAGCAGCATCTCTAATGTGATGCAAATCTCGCGGGGACCATATGCACCAGATCTGCTGCATTGTGTCTTCTTAGAGGCTACAAGTTTATTGCTGAGGGGGCCCTGTCCTGGCCATACATTTACCGGGGAAATGGCCTCAATGGCAAACAGTTAAACGGGGAAATAAAGGGGGAAAATGGATGGTCTTGTTTCTGCACATTTATTTTTTAATTGCTGGTAACGGTTGACTCAGAGCATTCGCCCAGGATGAGGGCTTTCGTGGTCATCATCTAGCTGTCCAAGGATTGTGGATGTTTCATTTTTGGGGGGTGGAGGTTAACAGTAATCAGTTTTGAAGATTTATTTTTAGAGATATCTACGTAAACCAATATGATACGTAATCAACTTTTCAATGCCATCTCTATCATTTTATCAGATTTCTAGTGCAATTCACACAACCTCTTCATTTAGTTATTATTTTTAAAAAGCCCGGCCTTTCTTAAAATTATGGGGTCGAGTGAACAAATGAACAATGTGGGAAACATTTAGCATGAGAAGGGTGAAGGGAGTACACGTATTTGGGAAAGACCTGTTCCATTAAAAACCTAATTTCTCCTCACAGCCCATCTTTCTCCACTATTTTATCTCCCTGTGAAATCATAAGTCCATATCTATAACACATTTATGAGCAATAAAATCATAAGCTTGGAACCAAAAAGAAGAAAAGTTCACTTTTAGAGGAATAACTGGCCTGTAAGATAATGACAACAAAAAATTGTGATCAACATGAACTGTAAATGGAGAAAGGTTCCAATCTGGCATACTAACAAGTTGCCTTGAGTATTATTGTTTGTCTTTAAGAAACCCACTGTATATGTTCAGCCCACCTGATGAGAGCTTCATTTAACAGATCATTTTTCCTTGATAGATGTGGCAAGCGTGACAATGTTCTGGGCTTGCTTCAGTAATGGCATGTCGATCATACTCCCTTGGAAAGTAAAGGCTCCCTGGAAAACAGAGAATACAAACTTCCTGAAAGAATGCTTGGAAATTATAGGCTTCCTCTCGGCGTAACCTTGTACAAGAACATTTTAGATTCCACCTGAATTATACTGACTTTCCTACCCAACTTTTGAGAAAGCCAAAGTAAATTACAGGGGATTTTTTTCTCTTCTAAAGAGAGGGGAAAAAACCTTTAGCATTTTAATGGAGTGGAAAAACATCAGAGACAAGATATTGGAAACTGTTTGTTTAACTCTTGAAATCAAGCAGAAAACTGTGTAAGGAAAATGTAAATATTTCCTTAGTTTTAAAATATTGCATAGAACTTTAAAAATAGTAATATATTCTGGCAACTGATTATTGTTTGAAAAAATAAATGTATGATCAGGTTAATGGCAGAATGCTTCCTAATCGCTGTAACGTAATTAAGGGGTAACACTATTGTGTGATGAAAAAAATGTAAGGCAGGATTGTACTGAGTAAAAAGAGATTCCTCAGTTGGTATAGACTTGCAGAAGTGGATTAGAATGACAAGAGACATGAGCCTGTAACATAAAAATCATAGATAGGTCTGTTGAATGGTAAGACTGGAAGGAATCTCGAGGCATCTTGGTGTATCTCCATTTTACAGATTCGTTTTGTTTAACCTTCTGCAAATACTTCTTGAATGTGTCACGTGATCTAGGTCCTGTTCTAGGTGAGGAACTGCAAGCCTTCATCACAGGCCCCCACACCAAGATAACAAGGTAGCTCCTTTAGTGCATCAGAATGGACAGAAGGCAGCACATGCCCAGCATCTGTAGTTAATATATGGTGATTTGTGTTCTTTTAATCACTTCTTTTTGTTTTTTTTTGTAATCACAGCTCTTCGTCTTAATTCTTCTTCCTTCTACCTGTTGGCAAGGATGCTGCTGTGAGTGGAAAGCGAGTGGTCTTTTGAGACCTGGAGGTGGATTGGAACAATCATAATCCTAGCTGATAGTCTATTTGCATATATTGCCATCTACTTCTGGATTTCACAAGCACTACCTGTCAATAGTTAATGCTGTCATCATTCAGGACTTCTGGGATGGATCCCCTGGGCTCTGAAAACTCCCAACTCCCACAGTAACATAGAGTTATACGTAGGATGGAGGTTTAAAAAAATTGGCAGGGAATCCTTAGCAATGACTTCAGAATTTATTTTTCAATCAAGAGAGAGATTTAAAAGTCAGTAGGACACAATGCAATGTATATATATGCCTCACTGTTGAACTGTATGCCTGAAACTTACTGGATCTTGTTATGTCACCATAATAAAAAAAAAAATAATAATAATAAAATAAAAGTCACTAAGATTAGAATTTTCACCAGTATATAATCGTGCACCACAAATGATGTTTCGGTCAATGACAGATGTGACGGTGGTTCCATAAGATGGAGTTGAAAAATTCCTATCACCCAACAATGTCATAGCCATTGTAATATCGCAGTGCAACGCATGACAACTGCCTACAGTATCCAGTACAGTAACATGCTGTGTAGGTTTGCGGCCTAGGTTTGTGTAAGTGCACTCTATGATACTAGCACAATGATGAAATTGCCTAACAATGCATTTCTCAGAAAGTATCCCTATCGTTAAGCGACACATGACTGTATTGCTTAACCTCAGCTTTAGAATGATAGATCTGATTCATATGGACACCTGTGTGGCCTATAATCCCATTCTGTAAGTATTTCCAACCCCTTGTTTTTACTGTTTATACTCCCAGGTTGGCCTTGGCCTAATTTCATTCAGCCTAGTACTAATTTTGGTTATCTCTGTGACCATGATAAATTTTATAAATTTGGTTAGAAGCTGCAAGGATGTTTCGTGGGTTAACATGACACATGAAATCAGGGCGTGGGACTCATGCTGTTTTACAAGGCAATAGTCTACTTTCCTTATTGGAGTAAATGATGAAGACCAAAGACCTCCTGGTTATCCGCCCACCAAATGGATTATGGCCCTGTAAAACAGCACATCTGTCCTGCTAAGGCTTAAATAATAAGCTGGGGAGACAAAATTAGCATAGATGCACATGAAATCAAAACGATGCACAGAGAATCGAAATGACGGTTTTGGGTCTATGCCATGTTCCCGAATCTGCTTTGGATTCCGCATGCACATCAAAGATGCAAAATATTTCATGTAGTGTTTCGAGAGAGAGAGATCATTTCTCCTATGGTGGCAGATTTTGCTTGACTTTCTTTAAGAAGCTTAAACTGGAAAACAAAATTCAACATCTTTGTTCTTTGTTTCTTTCATCTCTGCAAATTGAGGATTTTAGTGTTAAGAATCAGACAGCCTAAGACAAATATCCCTCTGCTTTCACATATTGACCTATAATATGGGTTTTTGTTTTTTTTTTTTAAATATATGGATCTATATGTGAATGATCCATTGGTCAGGATTTAGAAAAACGTGGTTTGTCAAAAGCTACTTGGAGTTGTGGGGAGGGTTTGAAACATTCCTTAATAAATGGTTATAGATCAGTTTCAGTTTCACAGCCCAATGCGTTCCTGAGAAACTGATGCACATACTATTTCAAAAAGTAGAGGGAACTTCCATCACCTTGAAGATTCAGACTATAATTTGGTTTAAAAGGCCTTTAAATAGCAACCTATTCATAGTTAAAAACCTTAACAACCATGACTATAACAATAATAGTTGCTAAAATTTTTTGAGCAGTTGCTAGTCCAGCGACTGCGCCTGGCGCTGGACATGCTTTATTTCATGTAATGCTCATAACAGCACTACGGTGCTGTTACTCTTCTCATTAACAATATTTTTCCTATTTCTTTTGAATTGTGGTAAGAAACGCATAAAATTCACCATTTTAATCATTTTTAAGTATACAGTTAAGTAGTGTTAAATATATTTGCCGTGTTGTGCAACAGATCTCCAGAACTTTTTCATTTTGCAAGAGTGAAACGCGGCACCCATTAAACAACTTCTCGCCATCTCCCCTCCCCCACTCCCTGGCAACCACCATTCTCTTCTCTTTCTATGAGTTTGTATCTATCCTCATACATGCAGAAACAGAGGCACGAAGAGCTTAAGAAACGTGTATAAGGCTGCCCTGTAGCTAGTAAGTATAGAACTGGGACAAAACCTGGCTCTATCTGATCCAAAGCGTGTACTGCAGACTTATATCCTGGACTCCTGATGGAAGTGTTCTCTGAGTGGGTTCCCTGACCACCTGAATCAGAATCATTTGATTCTGATTGTTACAATGAGCAGCTTGTTACAATGTAGACTCTTGGGCTAAATTCTACAATATAGAAGGCCTGTAGGTTGGCCAGGAAGTCTCCGATGATTCTAATACATATTGAAGTTTGAGAAATTCTGTGTTTTAGCTCCCCTGGGTAGAAATGGTCAGGCCGACTTCGATATGGGTACAACTCCAATCCTGCCCTCAAGGAGCTTTCAGTTTGCTGTAGGAGACTGGGAAGAAAGAAGCTGATGCCATAAAATGCAAGAAGATTTAGAGAAGCCAGTGTGATGAGCACAGAGCAATCAGAGGGTTTGAAATGGCTTCCTTTTTCAAACAGGATCATTTTTGCCAGGTTGCTCTGCTCACTTAGATATGATATTGTGTACCTACAGCATGTCGTGCATTCCCCGCTAGAGCTGCCATGGAGCTCCTGGCGCAACAGACTTTTATTCAACAATTACCTATTGAGTTATTTGTCGGGGAAAAAAAGTGACTGGTCAATCACTTTGGCACATCTTACTATACAAGTGTCTATGGTTTCAGTCTCCTGGAAGTGAAGGGTAATATCACCTTAGTATGGATGTCATCTGTATAGGAAGGAAAACAATTACTATTGGGCTGTAGTTTTTCTAACACCCTGGTCATTGCCTGGTGGTAAGACAGGCATTGAATTAACGCGAACTTTATAGACCCTGAAGTTCTTCCTTGGGGGAGGGGGGATCTGAGTTACAATTTGATGGCAAAAGTATTGATGATGGTGGTGGTGGTGGTGATGACAACAGTAATCGCATCTATGAAGATTATGTATTTTGCATTTCTGGCACTTAGTACTTGAGAAGTGTTTTCTCTAGAGTACTCAGAGTAATTTTCTAGAAACCATAAATTAACCTAATGCTTTCCTTACTCACTTTATTTTCAACTAACTTCTTTGGGCATTCAGGGAGTTCTCTCTGGCAGCTTCCAGTGATGGTGTTGCTGTGATTCCCTATGAGAAGGATTTCTCTATCAGCATTAATGACAGTATTTGAGCACAGCTGTTAACAGTCCTTTTTTAGGGTGACACTCTTCTCTGTGACGCTGCCTTACACCCAATGAATTAATTTACCTCACAACAGTTCCCAGCAAATTCCTAAAACCTTCAGTTAGCGCTGGCCATTAACAAATTCTCTTCAAGATCCTGGTTGTGTGTCTGCTTGCTGAAATCTCTCGGGCCCAGCCACGAGCTCCTGTGATAGCTCTTCCTTACAAAGTCGACTGCTCCTTGATACTCTTGAAAATGGGGGAAGACGATGCTCTGACAAATACGGTTTCATTCATTTTTATTTCCCATTTTTCAACTTATCACCCTTGGAGAGTCCTTGGACAAGCTCTAGTATGGCTTTGATCCCCTGACAATTTGGTTATGACATGCCTTTTAAGGATATGTTTGGTTGCCTGTCACCCAAAGCTCAGTGGGAAGCTGCCTGGCTCCGAGGCTGGATAGCAGAGGTCTCACTGAGAGAGTACTGAGACACTTACGGGGGAGTTGGATCTTCCTCATTGGGACTGTGCTGTTATTTTTCTAAAACATGGGATAGGATCATCCATTTGCTTAAATCTTGCTTTGGCTCCCTTTGGACTTACAGAGTCAAATGCAATCTTCTTAGAAGGAACACTTAGGCTCCCCTGACAAGACCAGGCCCAGTTTCTGCCTGCCTCATCTCCTGCCAGTCTCAACCCAACCCCCCACCCACCCCCACCACACACACACACACACACACACACACACACACACACACACACACACCTTGTTCCTCTCCCACATGCACATGCTGTTCTCTGTCTGAAGACCCTTTCTCTGTCTTTCTGGCAAACTCCTCCTTGTGCTTCAAGGTGCAGGAGATGGCACATCTGTGAAGCATTTCTAGACTTCCCTGTAGGGCTAATCTTCCTTTTCTTACACAGCCTCCCCTTATCACCTTTGTCAAGCGCTATTGCAATTATTTGTTTACGTTGCTGTCTCTCTCACTATGCTGTGAGGCCCTTGAGGGCAGGGCCATGTCTCATATATCTTTGAATCCCTCCAACCCAGTACTCAAAAACCATGGTTCAGAGTGGAGCTTGGCTCTTTTGTGGGGCCAGAGCTGGGTGCCTGAGAAAGAATGATATGGGAAAATCCATCTTACCTTTCTCCTTTTCTTTATCTGCAAGCATCTTTCTGCACCATTTGATCTTTCCCTGGTCTTGTACTATTCACTGATCAGTTGGCCAACACTTGCTGAGCCTCCAGGGCACAGTGACTGACCTCGAAGAGTGTGATTCTGGGTTGGGGTCAGGTTAACTCATACAAATGATTTAACAGTTAAAATGCAAGCAAGTATATTACATTCTTGGTGCAAGGGCAGACAGAGGAGCCACAGACAGAAAGAGCCATCAAAACGGGAGTGGTTTGGCCAGGGAAGGGCTTTCAGGGATAGGTACTTTTAAAGTCAGGTTTAGAAGATCAGGGATGCCAAACGATGGTCAAGAGATGTGGTAGGAACTGGGAGTAGCACATCGAGACCGAGAGTGGGGCCACTCACGCCTCTGGCCACCAGTGACTCGATGGATCAAGCAAAATGAAGGACCACAGTATGAGATACCGGATCTGTCTATAGATGAAGGGTTTTCTCTAGGGCCTGAGGAAAGGGAGCTTAATCTAGCCCGAATTAAAGCAATCTGGAAGACAGATATTTAAAAATATTAGTTCCACTCCTCATTAGCTGCTTGACTTTCCTTAAGACAAAGCACCAAAGGCTCAGTCTCAGCTTGGTGAAGCAGGACTGGAACTCACTGGAATCCCTATGTTCGTGCTGCCTGCCCTGGTTGGCCCCAGACTTGCTTCTTCCTGGACCTCAAACAGAGGAAGTTGAACCACTTCTTTCCCTCTCTTTATTCTGGGCACTTTCCCTCTGTTCAGGGGTAGTCTGGGGCACCGGCAATGGGAAAGTTAAAGGCCGGCCCGGCCTGACTCTGCCTTGCTTCTGAGTGGGACCATCTAGGATGGATTGACCCTCCATCCGCTGATGACTCTTTGGATACTAAGAAAGGGGGACAGAGGTCAGTGAGGGATGTTCATTCTCCTTTGAGAAGGCAATATGACGATTTTCTCAGCAACCGTGATCTATACTCTAGGTAATTATAGCCCTCAGTAAGCCCTAGAATGTTCATTTCCAAACTAAAAATTGGAAGACTACATTCTTATTAGGAAGACCCATTATCAAAAAAGGAGTTTTCATCTCCTGGTGTTTTACACTTCTACAAAATATTTTCAAAGACATTTTCTCACTTGTAGTAAGGAAGGCATGGTTATTTCTTATTTATAGATGCAAAAACTGGTTCAATATTAATCTTTTTAAAGGAATTTATCAGAAGGATAGGATGACAATATAAGGCTTTTCTTCCCAAATCTCAAACTCTTCCCACTAATCGATATATCCCAAAGTATGGCTGTTAACTATGGTACCTGTGATGATTATAGAAAAAAAATTTTAATATAAAAAATTTTAAATGTTTTATATATCCTATATACTTTAAATTTTTATTTTGATGTCATTTACAAAAAATAACTAGCATATCTAAAGTTATTTCAGAGATACTACTTAGGATGAGGCTGAACAAAATAATGATATATAGGTAAGGTACAGATAAGCAAATATGTAAAAATGCAATTTTAATAAATGAATTTGAGAACTACTGAAATATAACATGTTTCTGTCCTGAATTTCCACTTGAAAGCTCTTACTATAATTGTTTTAATATCAAAAATACCAAAGGATTTTGTGAGAAATCCTTTGTGAGAAAAATATTCAATAATAAATATGTGAATGACATTTTAAATCCTCCAAAATCCAAAGCATTTGTAAGAAGGATTAAAGGTGACATTTGATCCTTGTATATGCTTCTGAATATCAGTAACCCTTTGTTTTACGGATAAACATAGTTTAAGACAGTAAAAGAATATCTGAAGACTTGGGAAATGAGAACATGATTTTCTTTTTTTTAACATCTTAAAATGTAGTGATAATTTGATAAGTATTTTAATATTTTGAATTAAAATTCAATAGCCATTTACTCCCTATGGTCAGAGAATTTATAGGTGCTAATGTATCTCTATGTGAAAAATTTTAAATTTTACGTGGACAACAGCTCACATCGGGCTAATCTGTTGTTGCTACTAGCACTGAAATTCTGACAGATGACATTCCATGGTGTAGGATGGGAAAGCCTTTTAAATGACTGATAGGGATGAAATAGTTGGAAGGTCTGAAGAGGGTAGTTTTGTACCTGACTGGGGAATGCAGTGACGATCCGGGCCTCTTGAACTGCTCAGGAAGGTCCTTTAAGCCCTGTTTCAGAGCATGGCCTCGGAGGGGGTTTGAGGGATCCTGCATTCTGCAGCCTATAGGATTTATTTTCCAAGTTCTGAAAGCTGGAAAAACCTGGAGAAGCTCCCCCCTCATCCCTTCCATCCTTTCTCCTGTAGCTCTCTGGCTATTAAAAAGCACCCAGGACCATTGACGGAGAATGGAATGAAGGGCCCTGTACGTTCCCCAGCACAGTTCCACCTATCAGGTCAGTGCTGGCCTAAGAGGACACCAGGGATCACCTGTCCAAGCAGCCCCTCTGCGACTTTCCACCAAACAGAAATAGGCAGCTCTCCAAGATGGCACATTCTGAGGTGGTATTCAGTAGCTGCAGCTGGAACAAAAAGTGCACAAAGACACACAAGGAGAAAGGGCCTTGCTTCTCGGGGTTCTCCCGCTTAGGGCCCCTTGGGCAGAGCTTAGGAATATGGGCTTTTGGGTCAGCTACACCTGGATTTGAAGCCAGGCTCTTCCTTTTCCTAGCTGTGTGGGATCCACAGCAAAAAATTTACAAGCCTCGGTTTCTTCATCTGTAAAAAGGGGATAATACCTCCGTTGTAGAATTATTGTGAGAAGTAAATAAAATAATGTATGTAATGGCCTGTCGTGTAACAGGCTCTCAGTACAAGGGAGCTGCAGCTGCTACCACCACTACCATTACTGTCACCGTGCAGGACCACGTCCCTGCTGAGATTGCCGCTGCTGTTATTCCCAGTGCTATCACCTCTACCTCACTGCTGTTACCGCCATCATGATCACTGCCACCACCACCGCTGCTACTACTGCTACTGCTATTGTTAGCCAGAGATGATTTAACTCCATTTACCACAGAAAGGCCCAGTGAGAGGCAGAGCATTTGAATTATAACAGGATTTTATAATTTCAGAGTAGCTTTAAGGGTTCTGAGAGACCAACATTATTGAAGATGCAATGAGAAGCCAGCTCTTGCCTAAAGCTTCCTGTCCCCGCTGAACTCTTATAAATCACAGACTGAATCGTCCCTTTAAAAAACTAGACTCAGCGGTGCAATATATTTGACACAGCATCAGTATTTAAAAACAAATATATTTAAAAGAACTTAAAAACTTAGAATATCAGCTGGAGGAGACACTAATCAAATGCAGGTGACCCGAAATCGGGAGTACTGATTACGCTGGAGGAGGCAGTGAAAGGAAGGACAGCTTTCGGCAGAGGGTGAGCGGGACACGGAAGCATCCTAGCCCAGACAAAAGGTCGGATGGGTTTGAAAAGGAGGAAATTCCTTGGAATGTGGATATTGAGTAGATGTAAAATGAATAGACATCGTTAACATTTTGCTTTTAAAAAAGGGAATGATTTAGCTTCAGCTCTACATTGAAAATAGAAACAATATTGTATGCTCATAAAATTAATTTGGGACTTTACCAACAGTTTTAGGAAGTCGGAGAAGAAAAAAAAAGAAGCAGTAGAAAGTTTGGGTAAAAAAAGCAGCAGTAGAAAGTTTGGGAAATTAATTTGGCAGGGACGGTGGAGGTGGCTGAATGGTAGGGAGGAGAACTGAGGTGAATGTTTGGGCCAATTATCTTAATATGTGACCAGTCCAGAGTCATCTACTGCCCAGATGGAGGGTCTCAGTGGACCAGAGCTATCCTTACTTCACAAATGGATGGGGGAGACCAAAGGTGCCTTCTGTTTTTAAAATTCTTCTCAGAATTCATGAAATGTAGGCAGCAGATTTATCTTTAAAAAATTTCAGGCAGAAATAGACAAGTTTTTTTTAAAAATATCTTTTGATAAGGAAATCTGGAAAAGTCAAGCCAAGCAAGACATGTAGAAAGCCTACCAAGGTGAAACAATTGGATTTATAAGCATATCGCAAAATCTAAAGGAGTTTCCACATTTGCTAGCAAATTAGACATTGTGCTTAGTTTCCTCGTTTTTTCCCCCCATAGCTTTATTGAGGTATAATTTGCATACCATAAAATTAACCTATTGTTAAATATATAATTCTTCTCAGATTTTTTTTTGAAACTAGAAATCGTGTTTGAAAATATTTTTAACACTGAGATAAACGTGCAAATATTTTTATTTAATTTAGAATATTATAAGTTATATTCAAGCTGGTATTGCTTAGGAGAAAAGCAGAGACTGAAGGACATTTTATAGCAGCTTGCAGCTAATACCGATAATGTTAAACTTCTATTTTATATACTGTAGGCTTATTCTTTCTTTGAAACACATCTAAATGAACAAATGTTAACTGGCAGGCACTGTGAACTTTAAAGAATTTACTAATATACAACTAACTGATAATATTAACTGATGGGATAATTAGTGAGATTTTTTCATTCAATTTTTCTGGAAGGAAACAAAAGGTCAGTATCACATATACTGTTAAAAGTAGAACGAATAATTTCTTTTTAGCACTGTCGGAAATTTAGAAACCAGTTAGCTAAATAGTATTTACTAAATGTGTATTGCGTACCTATTTCTGTCCAAGATGCTGCAGGGAGGTAAGTGATACAAAAGAGAGCATTCTTTATTCTGTAGGGTAGTTGTTAGAAATCCCCACCCCCTTTTTTTCATTAAGCTCCACTAACCTAAAATGGAAAAAAAAAGAGGAGTATTATAGAAAATCTTGATTTCTACGTTTTAATAAAATAAAATCTCATTTACCTGCTTTTAATACAAAAAAGAATTATAAAATTCTCTAATACAACAAAAATTAAAAGAATGCTCTGAATTTCTCTATTATAATCAGTTAAAGAGAGAAGGCAAGAGATGGTGGTGGGATATAGAGATGACATGGTGAGAAAAAAAGAGAGATATAAAGAAAAAAGGAAAATGAGGGAGGAACGGGAAAGATACATAGAAACACACATATAGAGCCATGGGTACTAAGAAGGAGAAATACTGCAAAAGGAAAAGAAAGATGTCTAAGGAGGAAAACCATTCTTTCATGGCCCTTATTTGGATCTTGCTACTAAAGACACTGAAAGCCATATTGTGTTTGTGTGACCACAGGAGTAACTAAGAATGTGATCTTGGGGACCTGTCCTTGGAGGGAGATGAAGCCGAGGTCAGTGCTAGATATGGCCTCTTTGCCAAAGGCTCCCAGTCTTGCTCTGAGAGTTTCTAGTCTACCTTGGGAGAGTGAATGAATGATGGCTAATGAAACAGAATGGGGTTTGCAGCGATCAGAGCCAAGAAGTCTTTCTGGGGCCAGGCGGGTGGACAAGCACAGGACAAATTGTGAATGAGGGAGCGATGTGGGGAATAATGGCTGGGAAGGCACACAGTTACCCTGTGTTCTTCCTCATCAGTTTCTGCTCGTGCTGGGGAAAAAAAAAAAAAGTGTATGACTAACAATAAGATACTAATCTGAACTAACCAAATTTACATTTGCTTGTGACTGAATAGTTTTAAGGTTCTGTCTATAGCTTTGGTCGTTAATGTGGGGATTCACTGTGATCCAAGTGAAACCACATTTATGCTATATGTTCATATCTTTATTTACCAAGTGAGTCCAGAATTCTGGTTGGGACTCCATCATCACCTTGGCTGTGACCCTGGGCAACTTCCAAACCCTTGTTGGTCTTGATGTATTAAGCTGTAAACTGAAGAGATTTGACCAGAAAATTTCTGAGATTTCATCCAGTTAAGGAATTACCCTAATTAACTGAAACTGAGCAAAAAAATTCCTGAAAAATATAAACCAGAATAAAAATATTTTGATTAAAATATCCTTAAGAATGTGTTATAAATTAAGGATGAAGCAAACAACTTTAGATTATTAGATTTAAGCTATATACAAAATTTCTTATCCTCTAATTCTAGACCAGCCACTTGCCACTAAAACTATGTGAAATGCAATATGATTGGCACTAGAATTGTCTTGCCTTACTTTAAATGTTTCGAAATCTGCAATTTGTTGTTAATCAAATTAACCTTAAAGTCATCATTGGCAGTTCCTCAGCTTTTTTAAGAATTTGACTTTTTAAAGTCAAAATTATGGCATATAGTTCTAAAAATATTAAATAAACATGGGAATAAAGGGAGAAATGCAGAGTAAGAATCTCAAAAGTAGAGTTATGTCCCTTCAACTTTCATTTTCTCTAGAAATCACTTGGCTCTGGTTTTAGTATTCCTGCTTACAAATGAAGCAGGGAAGGCTGTGGGTGGGAGGAAGCCTGGGTGTGGGAGGGCACTGTTGTCTATTAGTGGAATCAACCCTTTCAGTTGACAAAGACAACGACCAAATCTGTAGATGGGTTATTTGATCTGCGTGAAAGAGCGGCAGTGGGATTTCTGGCACTTGAATAAGCGGAAACAAGATTTTTGGCTAGAGAGACTTCTGAGTTCTCTCAGGGAGCCTTCTAGAAGGCCATCTGGACCAAAAAGTGTTTCTTTTGTAAAGCCCTGCGTTTGGAAACACAAATGAAAGGTGTGTGAGCCCCAATCAGATACCTATGAAAATAATTTGCTTTCAATGCTGGTGTGCGGGGTTTTATTCTTTGCAGTTTGCTAGATGAAAAGACTTACATGAGGAAAAAGAACTCTTATTTTTTTTCTTTATTAAGATACATTCCTAATTTATATTCCAGTAGAGGATCTGTTTACGAATATAAACTTATTAATTTGCATTATTGCTCGCTCCCGTGAAATGAGAATGTTTCTTTTATATGTATTGTTTACAGCTGTTATGTCAGGTAGTGACGACTTTGTTTTTGACCTTCATAATGGTTAAGTGAACCTAGATTTTAAAGATAACACTTCCCCTTTCTTGGTTTTTAGCCAGCTTGTAAAGCCGTAACAAACGAAAAATCTTGAACAAGTTAAACAAAATCTTTGCAAAATCAAATAAAGCACTTATGGCAATGATATAAATAAAACAGAGTCTTTGGAAAACTGAAAATGAAGCAAAGCCATATTTGTAGCCAGATACTGCAGAGATATGAATATTCTAGCAGAGTACCTTTAAAAATTGATCACGTGTAATAATTCATTTTGCTATTCTTTCACATTTTCCTGTTAGAGCTTCTATTTGGGAAGAAATGGTAAATTGTTATATTAAGATTTCTTGGATTTATCAATCATTTTTAAAAAACAACTATTTCCTTTAGCTGTCATTTTTGCCCACGAAGTGATGAATACGGAAAGAGAAAAAATTTAGCGCTGAGTTTATAATATAGAAATGAAAAAATATATAGTATCATACATACATAAATGTATACATAGTATAAATATGTATGTTATATATTTATAAACAAATTGTAGCTTCTACTGATATCAACTAATATTAACTAATTATTTGCTTGAGATGTTTCCATTTCAATGATCCAATTTTTATACTACGTACAATTCTTAGTCGATAAGAAATATATTGACTGTAAGCCTGTTAAAAGTATTTTTTTAATAAGCAATTTTAAAATCAGTTGATAAGAGAATTTTCAGATATTATTGGAATCAACATTATGAAAAAGTGACATAAAAATGAAATTAACTTTTGAGAAAATCCTTTATAAATCTAAAATAAATCACATGGAAGTGATTTATCCTGGCTAAAGTATCTTATCAAATAATTCAAAGCTAAAATAATTAATGACAAACAGCTTGCATCTCAAAATATCTTTTTCTGGAAGGATGGAAGAAAGAATCAAGTTTGATTAATATTGTAGATATATACCTCACAACTGATGTCAGCTAAATTAGAAATATTTTAGCTTATGGGAATTAAAATAGGAACATAGAGTATGTGGAATGTTTAAACATTTTCCAACAGATTTTAATAGGAGAAGTTGACCTCAGTCTCTAACATCAATCTATAGCCTAATTCTTATTATTGGGGACTGTAATACCAGGCAGAATTCTTTGGCCTGTAAATATCTTTAGTTTCCTGAATCAAAGCAGTCACAAGTATCATTACCTGTCAATCAGTGACAGATTATATGAGCACATTATTATTTTTTAATGTAAAGTATTTTCACCTGACATTAGACTAAGGGCATCAAACTTTATTTTCTTAGAATTTCCAATTAAAATAAAACAAACAAAAAATTTCATGTGATACCAAAGACAGAACTCCAATCATTTATTTACTCATGATCTAAGTATTCCCCTGAATTTCATTATTTGGAGAAGACAGGAAGAAAAGGTAGAACTTTTTTTAAAAATAATAATTATTGTAACTATATAACAATAATAAATATTATTACTATTGAAGACACAATTACCCAGCATTAACTATGAACTTCAGCTATACCTTTGGTGTTAGGGCAGACTGTAATTTAAGATAGGAGCAGTAAGTAGAGAGAAGCAAAGATATATAATTTTGCCTTCTCGGGTCATTTCTACTTAAAAACTTAAATGAAATTTTCATGGGGGGTGTCTTTTAGAAATTTATAACTGTCTCACTAGGACACAAACCATCAGTTTCCCATCATTGACAGAATCACCTGTGCTTCGGACAAAGAAAGTATCTGAGGGTGTATGTTTTCATCAGTGATTCACATTTGAAATAAAACAGATTAGATGTTTGTTGGAAGCAATACTTTATACAACTGAGCAACCTATTTATACTAAATCTTTACAAACAGAACTCACATTATTTAAACCCCAAGACCCCTCAAGACCCAGAGTCACCTACCTGCAGACCCAATTTTTGTGACCAGCCAATTTATAGGCAGAGTAAAAGAAACATGCAAACTGGATAAAATAACCATATGGCCCCACTGGAAGCCCCATTACTTGAATCATTTAAACCTTGCTGGACAAAGCACCAGGAGAATTTGCTGTAGGAAACAAACCTACACGAATGGGGCAGGGAAGAAATGAGCTAATAGTTAGTCCCCCTTCTGCTCTAATTTCTGCAGTTCTGTGTTAAGAAAAGCTGCCACACCATTGTGATAGCTTACGTCCCAACGAGAGGGTATTTCTTACTTTAAAAAAAAAAAAAGCTCAGAATTTAACATTTAAGTTGCTATCATCAAAAAGCAAGGACGATTTTCCCTGAGAACAAGAAGATATGATGAAAAAGCATTTTTGTTTGTTTGTTTTTCTCTTTTTCTTCATTCAAGACCTTAAATGCCAGTAAAAGAGTGTGTTTCTAGTTTGAATTTTATTTGCTGGCTAGTGAAATTTAGGGTGACCTCTCCCATATCCCTAGCTGCTTACAATGTCCAGTGGCATCCTTTGATATATATTATACAATGTGAAACCCAGTGTAGACAGTTAATGGAGCCAGTGTGGCCCGGACTGAGACTCAGCTTGGTCTGCCATTTTGATGGTCCATATCCTGCTTCAGTTTATTATATCAGTAGGAAGTATTTATCACAGGCAAGTCAAGTCTTCAGCTGGCGTGAGGTACACACAGAGGTGTCGAACGTTTAGTGAGTGTGTGCACAGGCAAGCATGCAAGAGAGTAGAGTAGATGGAGTTATTTGCATATGTGAATGAAAAAGTACATGGCTCTTCTCTCTAGGTAAGCATCTGTGTTTGAGGATCTGGATTTTTGGGTCAAGATACAGAAGTAGACATAAAACACAATGTCAACTTAAAAATATTTTTCTATGAACCACAATGTTTTTCCGATGAGCAATATTGATTTGAAACGAAAGAATGCTATTTATCCTGAAAGTGGTATAAGTTTAAGTGGGATGTTTCCAATATTACATATTCTGCCTTTTGATTTTAAGTGCAAGTTTGTGCCAAGATGAGCGGGCTTGTGTGTGAGGGTGAGCATGGTCAGAATTGAAGGTAGCTATCCATAGTGAGGAGAAGGGAGTGAAGTCCTGGGATTTTCAGGTGTTTTCACTGCCATTATGTCACCAGTTCACCCTGAAAATCAGTTTTGACCTTTTTTTTTTTTTTTGGTAAGGGGGACTATTTAACCTTTAGAACCTTAATAATTTTTCAACATTCTTTCTCCCCTAAGTAGGTCTGCATTGTAGGTATCAAAACCTCACTCCTTATGTAAGTAACAAGACCGAGTTTAGATATTATCTCTAGGATGGATTTATAAATGCAAGTTTACCCCCATCCTCTCGAAAAGAGGCACACGATATTATTGCAAATAACCTTTAAGATAATTAACTGACAATGCTGCAACTAGCATAAAATCTTCCTTCAGGCGACACCTAATTTAAGTGTTACTGGCACAAAGTGGAGACAGATTGCGCATCACCACTGCAATATTTACATAGCAGAAACCCACAGAGCAGGAAACGCGAGGCTCAATGATGCACTAAATTAGGAACAACCGTACTCCACTGTTAATTTGCTTTCCATTCTATCCAAATCTCAGGTCCAGAAATTGGTACAAACACATATTCAGCCTCCCACTCTTAAATGACTAAACTGAAGGAGATTTTTGTACTCCCCCCCTCAAATTAAAATAACTTGAGATTTATTTCTCCTCTCCACAAGAACCATTTGATCAAACTGTGTTTATTTCATTACAACTTGCTCTCACTTTGATCCAAAATTATTTTCATATGAATGCTACATCAGAGTCTATCGAGAAAAACGAAACAGACTTCTATTTTCTCATAGGCTGCCAATATAGTTTATGAAAAGAATAAAATGAGAGAATTGAGAGCCAGTTGGTGAAATATTTAGGAACACGGGAGGGCAAATTTACCTTAGGTGAATTTCTCACTGATGAATACTGTCCCCCCAATACAAACTCGCCTCACAAAAATAGGAGTTTTTTAAAAAAAATCATTCAAACGATAATTGTTTTCATTGTTCCCCATAGCATTTGAAACACCAGTTTCATCCAAGGCACTTACAAAACATTTACCTTTCCTAATTGTTGATGTTCTTTAAAGGCAGCAATCAGTTCTTCAGCCCACTTAATTTTTTCAGGAGAAGGAGAAAACTGCTCCTGGACGACTGCAATTTGGTTAGGGTGTATCACCTGCTTACCTACAAAAAGATTAATAACATCGGAAACACAAAACAACAAACAGATGTTCAAACAAAATGCCTCAGCCACTCAAGGCTCCTGAATGCCTCACAGACTGTATGTAAAATAACTCATTATTTTAGAACATTTTAAAAAGAAAATAACGGCAATCGGGCAGGCTTTTCCAGAATGCCACATAAGGACAAATACAACAATGGAAGTGATTGTGTTTCCGATCCTATAGAAATACCACCTTGGTGCAGATAATCTCTCATTTTTAGTTACAGGTGGGTTGACTAGGCAGCTCGTTGAATAAACTGTTTTGGCTGGTACTTTAAAGGATATTGTCTGCAAATTAGAGTGATTATTTTGAGGTAAAGCAGAAGAAAAATTGTATGTTAATTCTTTCAAATTTTATGTTACCTTTGGCTTATTTTGTACCATTATCTCACCTTCTATAATTTCTTTTAGAAGAAGTCTATTAGCTTTCAAAAAGCTTACAGAAACCGACATCACAACTATATTAATAACAAATAGTCTTATAATAATATACTTCATTTTCTTTCTTTTAGGTAAATATAGTATGTCATATCTAATCACTAACAGAAAATTTGATTTCAATGAAAAATTTTATTTGGTACAGTAAAATATAAGGCAGATTTGAACACTGTGGTCTCTAAATTACTCCATTTAAAAATGTTTAAATAAAAAGTACAGAAAGTTTCTCTATCTTAAAACATAACCAAATTTTTCCCTTTTTTCTTATGGGATAAAGAAAATCCCTTTTATATAGCTAATTAGACATCCCAGGTGAAATCTTCTCTGTAGTAATAGCTTTAATAAAGCTTTATACTTCTTTCTGAAGTTTAAGAATCTTAAATAAAAATATTATACAAAGATAGGAGACACGGGATTCTACGAAATCATGCAGTCTTTAAAAAAACAGTTTAACAATCAGGGAAGAGTGGAATCTAATCAGATCATTAATGAAGTGAAACAATGTCATAATAATGATATCATATTTTATTACATGATAAAATTATGGACATATTTGGTTCTTTAAAAATGAATGCACACTAAACGATAATTTATTCTGCTAAATATATTTGTTGGTATTCCAATTTGCTTTGCTTTTGAAATAGTTGTTTTAACATTTAGCCTGTACAAATAATATTCTTGATGTTTTGAGAAAAGGTGAATTGCTTTTACTGTCATTATTCTATCAAATAAAAAAGAAGAATGTAAAAAAATTTTTTTAGTATTTCATGAAAATGAGTTTAAGTGAAAAAATATAGTAATATCTTTTCTTATGGTGGCATAATTAAAACACCCTCACATGGCTATTCCATTCTTATCTGTCAGCATACTAATAAAACATTAAAACCCTGTATAAATAAGATGCTTTAAATTTGAGGAGTAATTTCTGGGAACAAATAACATCAGCGATGACAAATGAGAGCTGTTTTCAATAGTAGGAATTGAAATTATATTTAAGTAATCCAATAGTTGTTACAATATTATTAATAAAGGATGTCAGTTCTGGTAGTCATTTTATACTAATTGTTAGTCCTGAATTTTATAATTTATGTACATAATTTACACTGACAAGTAAAAAGCCAGATTTCATGGGAACTTCTTGGTACAGACACTATGATTTGAGGAGCAAAACAAACTATTTAAAATACTGTGAAACCACTGATGGCTTGCAAGTACCCACATTTGGGTAATTTTAAGATACGTGTTAGGTTTTAGAAATTTATGAACATACATATGTGAAGTTATCTTCTGTCAAATTTTATATATCCCAATGACTGTACATCCGACTTTAATGCCATGTGGAAGTGAAACAAATATTTTATACAGAAGAGTTGTTATTGACAAGTTACTGAGAGAGTGCAAAATTGGAAGACATTAAAATTTATGACCATGAAATCCTTTTTACAGTACCACTTGATATATCGTGCTTTAAATCAATACCTGTCAAGTCTTTTAGGTAACTGTATGATGGTGTCATTTTTGTCTTCTACAAAAGACTGCAAAAAAAGAAGAAAACCTATAGTGCTTCATATTTATAATCTTTCTTCTCAGCATGTAGTACTGGAGTAACTGTGATGACCAAGTCAGCTGTTAAAGCTTTATTCCAAGACATATTTCTGGTTTCTTTTTATAAAAATAATTCCTAAAGTTAATAGCCATTTATATAGCTAACAAATCGATTTAAATTTTATCTACATGGATTGTGGCTCTGTGAAACAATGACTGCAGAAAAGAAACTATAACTCATTGTTTGATGAATGGCTAACTTTTAAAAAACTACAACTCATTAAAAAATATATATATATATAATTTTTAAAAATACAGAAAATCCTCATAACATAGATTGTTTCTTATCAGTGTTATGGATAACACAATACTTTCATTAGCTTTTAAGCCTTTCAACTACCTGCTTCAGATAGGATGTGTATCTCTTCTTCCTTTCCTTCTCTTCCTTCTTTCTCTCCCTCCTTCCCTTCCTCCCTCCCTCCCTCCTTTCCTTCCCTCCTTCTCTTTTCTTCATGTGCAAAGCCCAAGGTATGGCAATTAAATGACAAATAATTAGGACAAACAGATCATGAGTGGCCTAACATACTCCTTAAATCATTTATTGTTTAAAAATAATACAAATAATCTCATATCTTATCAGACAAATTACCTTTTATTGACATGTAGATATATAATTGGGACAACAAAGACTTTCTTTCTAAAAACTGGAAAATGGCTATAAAGTATAGCCCCCTACTTTACTGACTTGTTCACTTGAATATATAATGGGCACTGTACCCTCTGTGCCTCCCCATTCCCCCCTTCCATTTTTTGTGTGTGTGTGATTTAATACTCCCTGTTGTTGAGAAACAGTAGTGCCAAGCCCATAAGCTCCTCATGCTGAGTTGGGCACAGTCTCGAAATTTAAATCTGATTCGAAATAACTTGTCTTCTGCGATTGAATTAGGGACCAATTTAATTCAGCCCTGCGTCTTGGAGAAATTCTCAAACTCCTTTATAAGTTCTGGAACAAACCTTTACCCCAGAGGAAGCTGAGGACGCCCAGGTTCTACTGAGCGATGGCGACAGAGGCCCACATCAATTCATTGTTTTCTATTTTTATTGCATTAGTGCCCATTTCAGAACAACATCTGGCTGCTTGGCAACCAATGCCACACATTTTAGACCAACGACATCGGGGTTTATTAGACAGATTTCATGAAATTTTTCTCCAACTTTTCTATTTGGTCTGTGTCCTAACTAGTCGTTGGAAACAGGCAGGTTTAACAGGTCATGGGGACGAGGATAACCCGAGGGCTTAGGTAGAGAGACTCTTTCTTTCTCAGTCATTATTAAGTGTAGGGAAGATTCATTTATTAATAGTTCAATTGGTCGCTAATACGATCACAGAAGACAAGTTATTTCAAATCAATTAAAAAATATTTCCCTATAAGAGATCACATTTATGTACTTATTTACATATAAAACAAATTTGTGGGGTCACGTTTTAACTCTATGTTAAAACGCAAAATAAAATGTCAGAGCTTTATTTAATTCTAATATAATATTTAAAACTGTTTCTTAAGTCTTTTAATTTTATTTTGGGTTAAATCATCATCCATTAAGATAACTTCTATATTTAAAGTCAGGCACCTTATGAAATGTTTCTTTTGGTAACTCCTAACTGGACACATTTCAAATATATGTACAAAAGGGATATATCATGGATGCTGGTATCTTTTCCTTATTATTTTGGTACATTTCTGATCAGGATATTCTTAGAACTTGCAGCAGAAGAACAAATAATAAAAGTATAGTGTTTTTTTAATCCATGGTTGCGTGTATGTGAATGCGTGTGCGTGCAATTGCAGACACGTGTTTGGGTATAGAATCCTATTGTGGTTTCTCAAAAATAGATTTCTGTTGCAAAAACACAATTTTCAGTTGCTCCCGCGGCTCCTGGGGACCTGAGTGATCGGGCACACCAATCAACAGATATCCGCTCTCGCTCCAGGACCGGATTACGAGGGACCCGCTGATCTTAGTGCCAGCCAATGCCCGTAGGTGTCGCCAGGTGCAGAGACACTTACTGGGAGGTGGGAGAGAAAGGAGGGGCTTACAGTGTCAGAAGAATAAAAATCCAGTTATGAGTGAAAAAAAAGTCAAAAAAGATATCACCAAAATTTTTTTCAGAAATGAATTAATATTTTGATTATTTGAGGAAATGTTTCTTCTACCCGTCAGCCCAAATGCTTATGGCAGTTCACTCAAAAACATTTCAGTAATACCCTCATCTCTCTCCTCGTGTCAGCAAAAACTGCAACAAAACACTTAAGAGGACAGAAAAAAATGGTCACTAATATAAAAAAATAAAATGAGTGCTTAGTCTGTTGCCTTGCAGAGCCAAAGAAAAACCTGACAATTTGTTCGGTAGGTTCTTGCTGTGGATGGATTTCTCTCATGTTTTAAATAATGGAATAAGTATACGAGCTACCTGGCTACATTAGGAACACTAATTTCTGGTTAAATTTCTATTTTTCTGGAATGTTCACGAATCTAGACACTGCTTTCTGAGATGTCATCAAGAATCATACCAGTAAATCCCATCGCAGCTCCTTCTCTCGACTGCCTGAGAAGCCCCTCTCCATCTCGAAAGTCGATGTACACCAGATCTATGGCCTGCAGTCCAAAGGCCTTCGCTACAACAACAATCTTTTGCCGGGCGTAGAAAATATCTTGGGTTTCTTTACTACTTGTTGCACCTGAGGATGGGATGTTGACAGAAAAAGGAGATGTTAACTTCAGAAACTGAACCCACACATCTATTATAAAAACTCAGTCTGTAGAGATTTCTATGTCTTCCTGGGAATGGCTCCCCAGTGATTTATATATAAAACACGAAGTGTTCCCCATTCATCCGAAATGACGATTCAAATATAAATGAAGAGAGGGATACGTGGAGGCAGAGTTAAAGCTCATATGTGTCACTCGCAAGGCATCTTTCAGTATAATTACTTGTGCTGCGTTAAGAAAAGGCCCCTCTCCCTGTCAGGAGATAGAATCGCCAATGACTTGATAGGTTGCAAATAACTTCTGGTACGTTTTTCCTTCTTGTCATCACTTGGAAAGTGTCACTCCAAAGGTAGCATCACAAAAGTTGGCCAAGCAGCTGTGCAAGGAAATGGTTAACTTCTCTCACGGAGCACCGAATTTCGTGTGCTGTGGTTGCAATGCCCTGTTATAACTGAGATGCTGAGCCAAATACTGCAGCTTCAGGGTTTGGATGGAGAACTTGGGAAAACGAAAGGGCACTCGTTTCGAGAGAGGCAGAAAGTGTCCACTAAGCTGTTGGAGACACAAAAGTCTCCTGTAAAGACTGGTATTAAAATAAGTCCCTTTTTTTTCACCCCGGGGGTGGGGGAGTGTCTGTTTATATTTGCCCAGAGAAAGTTCTTGTCTTCAGGTCACTGGGACTGGGGTTCTGAAACACACATGGCCTGGTCCTCTTTTCTAGATGCACCCATAGTCTCTAGTCACCCACAGTCTCTAGTTATACATGCACCCAGAATGGAGGGATCGTGCCTGCAGGGCAGGCAAGACCAGTGAGAACAAGCATACTATCTCGATAAATATTTTGTAATAAGAAAAGTTCTGAAATATATTTTAGGAGGAATTTAAGATCTATTTTAAATAATATTTAATATACTACATTTAATGTAGAAAATTGTTCCTTAAAACAAATGTGGAATTGCTTTAAATTTGTGTTAGAAGGCTAGATAGCCCTGACACTGGAGCAAAAACAAAATATTTAAACAACAGAGAGGTTGTTCGCATAATATACTTATTATGGACAAAGTAGATGCCATATATTCCTGAACACATCTGAGGCTGCAACAGGCTTTTTATTAATTACTTTATAAATGAACAGAAGCAGTAATGTCGTGTTCTGGAAGCAGGACAACTATGAGGTGTCCTAACTTATCAGAAAGTGTTGTCCATTCACCTGAAACACCATTGTCATTGTTGGCAAATGATTGTTGTCATGTAAATGTCTGCTCATGAAGGGGCAAAGAAAAAATATGTACACATATACACAGAAAGAAATGAGAGATGGAGAGGGAGGAGGAGAGAAAGAGTCTTTGACACCTATGCTGGCTCGAAAGTCTTCTCCTCCGAAAACAACTGCATCTAGAAAAAGACCCACTCGAGGACCTGTCTTTACTGCTTCTTCACACACTGCCTGTAAAAGAGCAAAAGAGAACCAAATCTCACAGAAATGCACAAATTAGAAGCAGCATAGTATATTTCGGCAACAGAAAGATCCAACTCTTAACACAGTTTGGCTGAAAGCAGTCCTAAAAATGCAGCCCAAATGTACCCCTCTCAAAAGGTATTTAATATTGTCCAAGATAAGTATGTTGTATATATCTGCTTTGCTTAATGGATTACATTAATATAGTTGTTAACATACATTAATATAGTGATAATGTTCAAATTGTAGGTCATCCAATTCCTAGAGAAAAACTTTGAGTTAACTCATTCTGATTGTACTATAAATTATTTGTATTTTTCCAAAATTTGTTTTTGCTTTAAGAGACTCTCAAACAGTAAACATAAAGCCACAGGAGAGAAGGAAAGAATTTTTAAATCAAACTAATTGGATTATTTGCATTAGGATCAAAATTTCTCGGTAAATGGTTTTAGGATTCAAGACATACAATACAAAAATCTACAATCTCAGAGGGGAAAACAAAAATGCAACAAGTCATCCAAGATGTACTAATAAGCAACTTGGATATTTCTGTGTGAAGTAAAGATGAACAACATTCATCGTGGACATAGCTGCATCCACAAAGGTGGAGATACAGCATGCTAATGTGTGTGTGGTGTGAGGGGGGGGGGACATGAGAAATGGGCAAGGATACCGCTGATTAATCTCAGGGCTTGTAAGTGCTTCTAAGTACATTATGGAATGAAATGGTGAAACGACGCTAAATATTGAATCATTATATGATTCTAGCTGCACCGAAGGGATATACTTTGATTATATTCCCAGAATTCTAGAGCGGGCTAGAAGAATTTGTGGTTACTGGTGTAAACAACCTTGATCACTGAGCCTGAAGCAGCTTCCCAAACATTTGCACTCTGCCCCTCCCGAGTGATCCAATGGGTCTCAAAGTTTCCTCTGCAGCGTTTGCTCACATATTACCTCTCCAGCACAATTCAACTATCTTTTTGTTTCGTTTTGCTTTTAGAGATTTCTTCTCTCCTGCCCTCTGAGATGGGGTGCTACATTAATGTTCACAAGTCAGGTGGAATGTGAGGCATATTTTGGAAAACAATTTAAATGACCACTGATAAAGGGATTTTTTACAAGCTAGCTATGAATTTGTTAAGGCAAACAGTTCAATGCAGCCATGCGATGCTGGAAAACACTTAGCTCAGCTATTCTTCCTGAATGTATATTTGGAAATATTTTATCTTCTCATGTGGTCAACTGAAATATACTTCAAATTATTGGTATATACTAACAAACAGTAATCTTATCACCAAGACACTATGGACATTATGTTGCTACAAAGAGGCCAGAAAATTTCCCAATAAAAGGCAATTGTTACAAAAGAATAGTTGAAAGATAATTCATAAGGGTGACAAAATAAATTTTCATGCACATTTAATCTATAAATGTAATAATTAAAAGCATATATTTACATAGTGATTATTTAATTAAAATTATTGCTAGGAATCTATAAATATTTCATTTAAATATTTAGGACTGGGAAGTTTTCCCCTGCTATTTAGCCAATTTCTTTGTTTTCTAAGATGCTCATGACCTGGTTTTGGATAATTACAGATAATAAATTGTGCTCAAGGTTTACTATCCTTATAAATCTCTCTAGAAAAATATTTTAAGTAGATGTTAAAATCGAAGACAAAAGTTCTCTTTAGAAATGAATACTAACTTCTCAGCCATATTATGGTTTTCTTACCTTAAAATTGAGCAAACCCATTGCAGTTTCCACAAAAGGGATTAAATTCATAGGTTGTTCAAGTTTTCGGCCTTTTAAGTAGAACGAAAATTTGTCTGAAAACTAAAATCAAAAGTGTCATAGGTGATTAGTGGAGGAAAAATGTACAATCATTCAAATGCAGACGTAGAAGTCGTATTTAAGTCTTTGACCTGAGGAAGTAATATCACACAGTCTCTTTCGTCCACACAAAAGAATTAAAAAAAAAAAAGACCAAAGAAAAAAGGTAACCAAGTTTCTGCCAAACTAAATAGTAAAACCCCAAGCATTATAAGTTCTCCCCCCCTCCAAACGAGCAATTTGAGGCCTAGGAGTTAGAACTGGAAGGAGAGAGTCTTGAAGATTAAATGCTTTCCTTGAAAACGTATTTACTTAAGACCTCTTGCCCTCACTCTTAAAATGCAAGTGGTAGGCCCCTAAAACAATGCAGCCTTGCCCTACCTGCCATTCTGTTTTTGTTTCATACCCAGCACTGACATCAGTGTATTTTCAGCAGCCTTCTGCATGGAATCCATATTATTCATTATAGCACCATTACCCTTTGTTCAGAAGGGTTTTCTTCATAATTTTTTAGCTTACCTAGGAAGACCTTAAAAAGGAAGTTTAATTCTTTGAAGACCAAAGCTCACCAATTTTTTCCATGAGACCAGTTCACAGCTAGCTCTGGGCTGCCAGTGGGGTAGCCCAAATTCCAAAATCTATCATCTGGAAACATACAAAAGCTCTTGCACAGATCCTTCCCCCCCCTTTTCAAAAGGAAAAAAACCCCACCATACTCTAAATTGTAAATCTATTATGTCTATCTAGATCTAATAAAATGTGGGGAGATTAAAAAAAAAAAACCACACAGGTAAGACAAAGATATTTTTGTAAATAAAGATGAAAACATATATATCCATTTTAAATTTAAGGAATATTCAGCCATTAATGGATATCAAAGGAAAAGGGACTTTTAATCATCTCTCCATTCAGTCTCAGTTGGGTAAATCATATCTAAGAGATTTGCATAAATATAAACCATCAAAGACTTTTCATCTTCAAAGGGGGTTTCAAGACCCTATAAGCTTTGTACTGTAATCATCGCAGGTCACCACCCTGCAGGAATAGGGCTGCTATGGCAACATAAAAAAACTAATGCTTAAGGCTTAGCATAATATTCTGACTAATAGAAAGGAAACTCATTTTAAAAGCTAGCAGCCTATTTACCAGAAGCAGGATTAGAGGTGTTATTTCCCCTTTTAGCTGCCCCCTCCTTGCCTGTGTAGCACCCCCCCTAAAAAATCTAATCACCGGGATCTTTAAAAAGCTTTTGAGCAATTTGCAGTAACTTTACAATTAGGCTAAAATAAATCACAGCTTTCAGTAATGAAGAATTATTCCCAGTTGCTCCCACTGCCCCCTCCCTTCCTCCGACACCATCATCATCACCTCCTTAGTAACTTTGCAAGGGAAGGAATAACTCAACCAAAATAGCAAGAAAGAAGGCTACAATTTAAGGGGACAAAATGTATACTATTCCATGTAAATGAAAATAAAACATAATTTATGTCACATTTAAGCTAGAAAGTAGGCAGCGAAATGTCAGTGGCTTTGGTGTTATATATGCAGCGGAGGAATTCTTTTTCTCGTTAAAAAAAACTTGCAACGTTACTTGCCCCATTCTTTGTGATAATAGTTATAACGACAAAAAAATCATAAAGTTTAAAACCAGGTAAACGCTTTACAATATATTCCTTGTTCTCAGTGAGAAAATTTTCTAACGCCTTTTGTTTTTAAGCCATAGAGGCATTTAAAAATTAAATATTCTAGCCCATCCTCCTTCTCCTCCTCCCCTTCTTTCTTAAAAAATTGCATTAAGCACTAACACAAAAGGTAACTAGTGGAGAAGTTTCAATTAATTTTTTCAAAAGGAGACGATTAAATGTTTCCGGCCTGGTAAAGTGTTCATTTCAGTGAGGTGGAGGGGACTGGGGGGTTAGGGGGAGGAAAAGAAGGGGAAAAAAATCACAAAGAGATTGGGGAGGAGATGAAGTAGCAGGGCTCAGCGATTCTTTCAATTCCAGTGCACACCCAATAGTGTGTTGGAAGAATGCACACTGTTCGGGATTTGTGGGAGAATTGTCCCACGACAAAGGAGGCAGAGTCATGCTTGTTATAGTCCAATAAGCCGTGCCAGTCAAACAAGAACCCACACTAGCGACAAAAGGCCAGCAAGAGATTCTCACACAAAAGAAAACAAGGAAGCCCATCTTTCAGTTGTGCATCAGGCTCTGGGTTTTATGCTTCACATAAATACAAACGGAGAGGAAAAAATAAACAGCCCAAAAGACTTCTGTTAACTAGAAATCCTATTTAGATTTCGGTATGTTACTCACATCCAGGGATTTAAAACAGCTAACAGAAGCCGTAGCTCAAGGCTGGAGTGGGTCCTCCCAAATGAGGGTAATAACGGTGATAAATAGGCATTAACTATGAAACCAAAAGGGAACAGTGACTTCGGATTTCATTTCAATCAACTTAAGACACATTTGAATGGGGTAGGAGCACTCGAAGACATTAACCTAGTAAAACCAGTATCTCCTAGCCTCTGAGGGATGACCTCCAAGGAGAACTCCAGTTTAGAAAGTAAATGTGGAACCTTGAACACGGGCTTCAAGAAGGAGCCAGGAGGGAGCTGTCCAATAGAAAAATGGCAGCTACGTATGTAATTCTGTATTTTCCAGTAGCCACAATAAAAGAATAAAATGAAACAGGTGAATTTAACTTCAGTGTTTACTCAACCCAATATATCCAAAATATTACCATTTCGACATGTAATCAGTATAAAAATTAATGAGATAATTTACATTCTTCTTTTTTTGGTGGTGGTGGTGGGGGGGGTGCTATGAAGTCTTCAAAATCCCACGTGTATTTTACACTTCCGGCACATCTCATTTTTGGACTTGCCACATTTCAAGTGCTCAGTAGCCACATGTGGCAGGCAGCCACGGCACTGGAAAGCACAGGCCCAGTGTCTCTACGTGCATTAGAAAGGTGAGCGGTGCCCTCAGGTGCTATAACTACTCAACATATTGCTACAGCTGCAGCCACAGTCTTAGAGATAATCCTAGATGTGGCATCAAAATCACCACTGTCCACACGCCTTTACCACGCTGCCAGCATCTACGTGTCACAGGCTTTCTGCCTTACAGTGGCACAATGGAATGTTATTTTATTCAGCAGAGCAACCCCTAAATAAAATCTCACCTCCCCCCACTTTAACAATGAAAACAATCATAGTATAATTAGGCCCATTTCAAAGTTTTCGTGAGTAATTTGACATGCCAGGTTTTTACTGGCTGAAAAGTCTGTCGTGAAACACAAACACACCTGTCAGCAATTTAAAAAGGACGAACTAGAGAACTGTTCAGGAAATAATATCTGTGCTAATTAAAACCACTAGTTAAAAGCTTCCTGTTTATTCCTCTGTTTGCCCCAAGGAGTGACCTTTACTTCTCTGTCCTCTAGGTTCATTTTTTCATTTGTGGCTAATGTGCTTTCGTTGTCTATGATGTCCTCCAATGAATCTGGGCAAGAGCTATTTACATCACCGCTCTCCTGGGCGGAGGGTTAGGGCCTGGCAGGCAGGGTGTAAGATATGATCCAACACAAGCTAGTTTCCAAGGACCGCTCTGTAAGTCTTATTGAGGAGGCTGTTCTGTCCAAACCATGAATCTGGTTACAGAGCAGAAGCATCATTTCAAGAGTAGAATTGTTCCATAGAAGACTTAGGGCAAAGCCAGGTTCTCCTTGTATGAAGAATATGGCCTTCTGGACTCAATCCTTTTTCTAAATTCCCTTTCTGCTCTGCGTATGCATTTTCACAACCGGCAGCACCCAAATCCTTCCTCTCTGCTACTCCTTCTTAGCCGGTCCCGAGTCTTTAATTAAAGCAAAGCATTAGCTACTCACCCACTGAATTTCCTCAGGGCCTTCCACCTTCGGGAGCATTAGGCTGGAAGGGAGCACCCGGGACTGCAGGAGGGTTGCCAGGTCTTCTTCAGCCAGACCGCTGGACACCGAGTTGACTCTCACACACTTCTCAGTTGGGCCCAGGTCAAAATCTTCGAGAGTTTTTACTATTCGTAATCGAGCTTCATTCTGCAAGTAGAGGTAAAATGTATCTCCTAAGTTTATTTATCATTGAAAGGAAACACAGTCGAACCATCCTGTGAAACTGTTTTGTGGATTCAGAGTTTGAGCACCATTACTATATCCACAAATTTCCTCTCCACCAAATAAATGATATTTGAAATAAGTCATCCGAGCTGATAGGTAAGCACTGATTTCCAGACTTCACTCAAGATAACAGAGATGATGGCCACTGTAACGCATACTGGCGTACTTCTAAACAGTGGCGTTATCTTGCTCATTAGCATTACTTTCCAAATGCAAAAATAAAATAATTAATAGGCAACATTTATTGACCATTTACGAAGTACTAGGCATGGTTCTAAGTCCTCTGCTCGCTATTTTTCATGTAATAAATATAAGAAGCTAGATAATATATAGATAATTATCTGCCAACACATTAACATTAGGGAAAAAATAAGAATTTATTTTGTTTTTCCACGTGCTTTATGCTTTTTACTTGCTTTTTGAAAATATTTATTGTTTGTAAGTGACATGAATCTTGACATTCAATTAAAAGGTGCTCCGGAAAACGACACTCCGCACTATAAAAAAGCTCCGACTTACTCAGATGGAAAGCAATAATACCACAAGAAACCCCTTCGTAAAGTGGTAGACAAATATAACTTTGTTCTTTGATTAGATAGTCTTTGCTCCAGTTAAAAAAAGCTGAAAGGTTGAATGTCTGCTTTAGTTATTTGAATTGTCTTCAGAAAAATTACATGAAACCAAATACGTTATCTATTGGCTTTGAGTTGGGGGTGATGAAGGTGAGGGATTGGGGAGAGAAAGGAGTAAACTGAGGGGCTGGGAGTCGGAGTTGAGAAAAAAGGCACTTTGGGGTCATTACTTCCTGCCAATTTCAGTTTCAAGAACAAATTCCTCCACTTTTCCCACAGCCCTCAACAAATTCTCATTGTCAGAATGAACACGTATCAAAAGTAGTTTCATTTAGGAAGGGTTTTTATGATACTAATAAAACTTTAAAGCTTCTCACTGCTGATGAATGTGGTTTAAAAAAAAAAAGTCTTAACAATATACAGCCATTTGAACAGCAATACTTATCTAGGAAAATAGCAAAACAAAACAGACACACCAAAAAGAATGATTTGAACCAATATTGAGTCTAAGTCTAATCAACAAGACAAGCCAGGACAGTAGATTTAAACCAGACGGATGTGGGTCTACGACCTGGTGGAAGCAGGGAAGGCTTCCAAATGTGGTCTGAGTTAAACAGTGTGAGGAAACAGTAGCTTAGAGTTGTCAGATCAGATGGAAACAGAGTACATCGGACTAGTTTAAGACAGCTCTGTGGAATCCTGATTTACAGGGCTCTGACTGCCAATAATTAGGCCAAGCTTAGATAAAAGCAAGAGAGCGCTCACACTAGTTAAAGTGAGGGATGGTGCAGCCAACGGTGGCTTGGCACCACAGCATGCCGTGGGCCGTTCCACAGCCGTAAAACTCATCCACTGCTCTACCATCCCCTCTTGTTACATCCACTAAATACAAAAAATCCTGAAGGTGAAAAGCAGACTTTAGCTCCATATCACGGTTCTAAGGTTGTCGAGAGCTGTTGAGAGAAATGCTTCCGGCTTGTTGGCAGTGTGTGTATTTAGATCCATGGCCTCAGAGAACCTAAAATGTGTTATGCTCCATGTAGCCTGCACAGCTACAAATTTAGGATTGCTGCAGCTTGTAACCATTTGAACTTCCAGGATTTCTTTCAGTGTAGGTCGGGCTTGTGAAGGGCCTGTTGGGACAGAGAGTGAATGGAAAATGGAACGGAACTAACTAGATCGTTCGGGCTGACATGCATATTAAAACGAAAGTTATTCGAATCATCTCCCTTCTCTAAACTGCATGTGTGCTCAAAGATGCAAGATCACTGGCAACATCGACTTCCTAAATTGTTAATGTTGGTGTCAGATACAATGTGACCTCTAAGCTGTTTTGTTGTTTCACTTGGATTTGAAGGGGACTGTTTGTTCAAAGCTCATGTTCTAAACCTGCCTGTGATTTTTATCTAAAGTCAGATTGCCATGGTTTCAGCACATTCCGGTTTACTTAGTAAAATTCAGCCCTTGTGAAATTGGCTGCAAATGAAGTACCTAATTCCAACTGTAGGTATAATCTGATTAGTACTTTTCATGTTGTAATAATGAGCAGTGAATACTCAGTATTTTATTAGACTTTTTTTCCTCCTTCTGGCTCACAATTAAAACCAAGCTCTTTCCACTTCATGATTCCGCTTTTACAAAAAAAAAAAAAAAAAAGACGGCTTTGTAGGTATATTGCCACATAACGCCCTTATTAACAGGCTGTTGCTTGTTGCAATTTACATAAACTAAGTGTACATCCCTTTGCTATGTATCCTAAAATATCCAGCAACTTCACTGAATTTACACCAACCAACAAGCACGATTTTTTTTTCTTTTTGGTATTTTAATGGTGAAATATGTTACTATGCTAGCAAACACACCCATGCCATCTGTTGGGTGAGAGCAAGGCAGTTTCTAAGAATAATTAAGTTTAGTTCTGGATGTTCAGCTAGAGAGAGCCACAGTCCACCCAGTTGTGAAAAGAAATTCTGTTCTCTCTTCCTCCCCTCACTCTAACACACACCTTAATTCTTGCTAGCATTTCTCTCATCTCCATCCTTTCATACTTTCATTCCCTTTTTCTCTTTTTCTTTGGCTCTTGTTTGGCCCTGACCATCCTTTAATTTCCATCTTGTTAGAGGGATTCGTAAGACACTGCCTGGCAGACACCATCTTCTCAGAAGGCTATCTGGGTGATCTGCTGAGATTATTGGTAAGTAGGTGCTCCCTGGAAAAGGAGGGAAAATAAAACGAAAGCAACAAGGGGCCATTTAAAACAAGACTTTTGTGTGTGTGTGTGTGAGTATAGGGTGTATCTTACATTCTGGTAGCAAAACAGAGTTTTCAAAACAAGATTTAGAAGGAACCGTATTCTAAATGTGCGAACGCTGCAGAACAGGCTTGGTTAGCGTTCCTCACGGAGAATGAACTGGTCCCCCTAAGATCTGACAACCTAGAAAAGACAGAATAATGGAAGTAAGGCCTTTATCAAGTTACATTAGATCTTTGCAGAGACTCATTACTATAGTGTGTTCTGTAATGGGTTTGATTCCAGAGGTGGGCTCAGCAAAGGTCACGGAGAAAGTTGGCCCAGATCAGAATCTTCACAGACCTGTGTTCTAAGAGGTACCAAAGTTCCCACGTTCGATCAATATTTCGTGCCATGGGCTGCTCAGTGCAGTGGACCGGTGGCTAATAAACTTGTCCTTATACATAAGCCACCGTATTATGTGACTCTGTCTGGGCCAGGAACCAAGGCGTGCTATGATTTCAGAGACTGGATTCTTATCACCTGGGGAAGAGACACGCTCCGGTGACGTAAGAAAGCAGATAAATCAACCATCACCAAGACCTGCAGACTCCGAAATCAAAGGAGAAAATATGCGTGCAGTTGGTTCAACTGGCACCCATTAAAGCTAATAACTAATCATCTTCGCAAGTTTCTAGCTCAGAATGATCAAATCTGCAAAGAAAACAACATCCGTCCACTTTTACACTCCAGTGGAAGAGGTGGTCCCTCGCGGCAGGGCGGCACAGTCTCGCCATCTGGAGAATAAATCGAGTGTGAAGTACAGTATAGTTTGGGACCAAGCTCCGTGGCGGCAGCTCAGCAGTCAGTTCATTAGTTCCAAACTTCCAGGGATTAGAGCGGCATCAATTCTACTGTCGGATAGGAAGAGACAGACAGGATACGAGATTCAAGGAGGATTGTGACAACCAGGAGGAGCCCCTTGGGCTTATTTATAAAACTACAAAGTATAAACAGACCCAAATAAGTGCCTTAAATAATAGCATTATCACAGTTTCATAACATCTGAATTAACACCTTTCTCTTTTTCCCCAACCCCCCGAACCTTGTATGTTAATGTATAGTCTTCTTCAGAGGAAATCGCAAAGATGACCCTGGATGAAACAGAAGCAATGAGAAAGAAAGCTGTGCGGCTGAACAGATATTTAGTAATTAAGAAATATGAAAGACTTTCTGGACTCTTGGGAGATGCAAAACACTCGCGATTTTTAAAAATGTGTAATTAATATTTTCATCCCGCAAAAGGCAAATTGCCTTGCCACATATTCAAAAACACTAGTGAATTCTATCTTTTCTGAATTTGTCTATTTCATCTCATTTCCATTTTATCTAATTTGTAAAATGATGTCACAGGCATGGAGTGGAACAAATTTTGGGCAGAAGTCCTTGACCTCAGCATTTATATGATTTTTGTTTTTGAAAAATTTGACAATATTTGGTTTAAAATCAACTCTGAGTGAATTGTTCTATTTAAGGTCTCCTTTTACATATAACTCCTTTTTATATTAAAAATCAGAAGTGCTTGTGACATAAAATAGGCCATCACTAGTAAATTACATTTTTGTATTTTTCTTATAAATGTATAAAATTTATTATAACCACAGAGACTGTTGTAGTGACTGCATTGGAAAAGAAGGCAAATAAATTCTCATCGATTAATACAGCCTGGTAGTGTTTCTTCAGGCAGGGTGATAGCGTTGTTTTTTTTTATCCCATCGTGTTTTCCACGTGAAAAAGAAATCTTGGTTTGCCTGTTTTTGAAAACAGAAAATCTACAACAATATTGAATGTACCATGAGTTAACTGGTTTAAAATTTCCTTCACTGGTAACTTTAAAGGCACAGGTAACAAAAGAAAAATATAGGCAAATTGGACTTCATGAAAATTTTAAAACTAAAAAAATTTTAAAAGGCAACCCACGGAATGGGAGAAAATATTTGCAAATCATATATCTGATAAAGGAGTAATATCTAGTATATACACTCCTAAACCTCTACAGCAAAAACAAAATAAAACAAAACAAAAACCCAAACATAATTCAAAAAAGGGGGAAGGACTTGAATAGGTATTTCTCCAAAGAAGATATACAAATGGCCAGTAAGCACATGAAAAGATGCTTTATACCACTGATCACTAGGTAACCACAATGAGATACCACTTCACACCTATTAAGATGGTTACTATCAGAAAAAAAAAAAAAAAAAAAAACCAGAAAATGACTAAGTGTTGGTGAGGATGTGGAGAAATTGGAACTCTTGTGCACTGTTGGTAGGAAGGTAAAATGGTAAGATGCAACAGAAAATAGTATGGCGGTGCCTCAAAAAATTAAAAATAGAGTTACCATATGACCCAGGAATTTCACTTCTGGGTACATACCCAAAGGAATCAAAAGCAATGTCTCAAAGAGATTATTTGTACACCCATGTTCACAGCAGCATTATTCACAATAGCTAAAACGTGGAAGCAATCCAAGTGTCCATTGATAGAAGAATGGATAAGCAGAATGTGTTACATACATACAATGGAATATTATCCAACTTTAAAAAGGAAAGAAATTCTGACACCTGTTACAACATGGATGAACCCTGAGGACATTATGCTAAGTGAAATAAGCCAGTCACAAAAAGGCAAATATTGTACAATTCCACTTATGTGAGGTCAAGACAGAATAGCATGGTGGTTGCCAGGGGCTGAGGGGAGAGGAGAATGGGGAGCTATTGTTTAATGGGTATAGAGTTTCAGTTTCAGTTTTACAAGATGAAAAGTGTTATGGGGATGGATGCTGGTGATGGCTACACAACGTCAATGTACACTTAATAACCGCTGAATGGTACACTTAAAAATGGTCAAGATGGTAAATTTTATGTTATATGTATTTTACCACAATAAAAAAAGTAAAAAATTTCATTTATTGACTCATCCCACAAATTATTACATTCCATGTAATATTACATGTTTACTATGAAAAATGTAGATTTTGCTAGGGCAAAGTTTCTGGTGTGTTAATTATAAAAGATACATTACTACACAGGTTTATAGTAAAATGTCAAATCAGCTTTCATTAAAAAAACTAAGAAGGCTTAGGATGTGTATGGATGGGTAGCTCATGATATGTAACTGGCATTTCTGCCCACCTCAGAGATTTAATGGAAAGAGAAAAGCCTAAAAAAACACAAAAGTAAAATATAGTTAATTTATGAAAATAATTTATTTTGAAGGTCTCTGAGCTTCAAAAAATTTTAAAATATTTTTAAAAAATATTAAAGCAATGGCTTTAACTTGAATCAGACAGGCTTAAATTTTGTCAAAATTCACGGAATGTACATTAAAAAATAGTGCATTCTATTGTATATAAATTTTACCTCAAAGAGAATGGTAAACAAATACTGAACTCTAATCAATGTTATGCATGCAGGGGAAGTATACTGCAACTCTCTGCAATTTACTTGGACATGAATTTAAAAAGTAAATCAATTGATGGATGGATAGAGGGACAAATAGTGGATAGATATAGATTGAAGCAGGCAGAGTAAAATACTAATGGGAGAATATAGGAGGTGGGTATATATATGGGTATTAACTGTACATTCTTTCAACTTTTCTAATGTTTGAAATTTTTGTGACAGAGTTTAGGAAAAAAAACTTTTAAATATCTCTAAAATGTTGACAATTTTTAGAGCTGATTGATGAGTACATGAGAGTTCTTTATATTATTCTCTTTACATTTGCATATATATGAATATTTCCACAATAAAATGTCAAAAACTAGTTAATGATTTAAACTTCATTTTACTTGCTATTTGTGGAAAATAATTTTTAAGATTATTTTTAGTCTTGTGATTTTTTGCTAACAGCTTTATTGAGATAAAATTCAAATAAGATATAACGCATGCATTTAAAGTGTACAATTCAATGGTTGTTAGTGCATTCACAGAGGTGCAACCATTGCTATAATTAATATTTAGAATATTTTTACCACCCCAAAAGGAAACCCTATGCTATTTAGCAGTCATTCCCATTTACCCCCAACTCTAGACAACTACTAATCCATCTTGTGTCTCTATAGATTTGCTTATTTTGGACATTTCATAGAAACGGAATTATGCAATATGCGGTCTTTTGTGACTGGTTTCTTTCACCTAGTATAATGTTTCAAAGTTCATCATGTTATAGCATGTATCAGTACTTCCTTTTCCATTGCCAAATAATATTCCATTGTATGGATATACCACTTTTTTCCTTATTTATTATCAGTTAATGAACATTTGACTTGTTTCCATTTTTTGCTATCAGGAAAAATGCTGCTGTGAATATTTATGTACAAGTTTTTGTGTGGACATCTGTTTTCATTTCTCTTGAGTATATACTACTCGACCTAGGTCATATGGTAGGTGATTCTATCTTTAATCTTTTGAGGAACTGTTAACTGTTTCCAAAGCAGCTGTGTCAATTTACAATCCCATGAGCAGCATTGCGTATGGGGGTTTCGATTGCTCTGCATCCTCACCTTCACTTGTTATGATCTGTCTTTTTGAGTATAGCCATCCTCGGTTGAGTGTCTCTTACTGTGCTCACTGTAGTTTTTTTTTTTATTACTATTAAATTTATTGGGCGCTCACTGTAGTTTTGATTTGAATTTCCCTGATGACTAATGATTATCTTTTCCTGTGCTTATTGGCCATTTTTATATCTTCTTTGGAGAAATCTATGCAAATCCTTTGGCCATTTAAAAAAGTTGTGGTAAAATACATTTAAATTTTCCACTGTATCATTTTTAAGTGTACCTTTCTGTGGTCTTAATTGCATTCACACTGTCGAGCAACTATCACCACTATTTTTTTTTTTTAATCCATTCATCTGTTGATGGACATTTGGGTTGTTTCTATCTTTTCATTAGTGTGAATAATGCTACTATGAACACTGGTGTAACTCTTGGAATCTTTGTTGTCTTTTGTGCATATACCTAGGAGCAGAATTGCTGGGCCATATAGTAATTCTATAGTTAACTTTTTGAGGAATTGACAAATTGTTTTCCACAACGGTTGTGTCATTTTTCCTTCCATCATCAATGTACCAGAACTCCAATTTATCTAAATCCTTATTTTTCATTTTATTTGTTTTTGATACTAGCCATCGGAGTAGGTGTGACATGATGTCTCATTGTGTATTTGATTTGTACTTCTTTAATGACTAATGATGTTGAGCATCTTTTCGTGTGCATATTGGTCATCAGTATACCTTCTTCGGAAAAAGATCTATTATAGTTCTTTCTCCATTTAAAAAAATTGGGTTGTTTGTCTTTTTGTTGAGTTATGTGTCCTTTATATATTTTAAGTATCAGATATATGATTTGCAAATATTTTCTCCCATTCTGTAGGTTGTCATTTCATTTTCTTGATGGTGTACTATGAAGCGCAAAAGTTATAATTTTGTGAAGCCCAATATATTTTTTCTTTTGTTGCTTGAGTTGCTGTTGTTACCATTTTGAGACCATTGACTAATCCAAGGTCACAAAGATTTACACCTATGTTTTCTTCTAAGAGTTTTATGGTTCTAGCTCTAACATTTAGGCCCTTGATATAGTCTAAGGATATATATTTGAATATGGTGTGAGTTTGGGAGGCTTATGATATTTTTATTTTCTGTTTTCTGTCTTTATCTTTCAACAAAATACAATGAAAATTCCCTGGGAAGAGAAAAAGTTAGTAGAAAAAAGGGGCTGACTTCCATCAGCCTCTTCACTTGGCTTTGCCCCAGCCCCTGCCTGGTAAGTGGCTGGTGTTTGGCTTTCTTGCTGTCACAGCCCGATGCATCATCTTCCCCACTCTCCTCCTCTTTTACTTTGCCTTTTCCCACCTACTCCTGATGGATTTTCCTCAGTTGCATGTGACAGCCCTCGCATTCTTTTGAGGACCTTGCTAGACATCCCCATGGGCCTCTGAGGGGCCTCAAACTCAAATTCATAAAGGAAGGTGGAGCTGGGGCTGAGAAAAGCTCTCTCATGGGCACGCTGCCTGTGTTTTTACATTTCTTGTTAATTTTATGATTTAATAGTGTGGTTCTGAGGTACGCTTTGCATACAACTTTTTAAAAGGACAAAGTTTTACTTACTAAAGGCTTGTGTTACCTTTCTCAATGCCAATAACAACCGCCAGGCTCAGATTTGTCTGCAAGTTCAGGGATTTTCCCACTCTTACTATTTTCTTTGTTCTCGGTCATTGCTTGTTTCCACAGCTTCAGAAGGGCGATGTTACAACTTCTGTTTTCTAGCAGGGTGGCAGAGGTACAAGGAACCATGAGACTTGCTCCAGGTAGGACAATCTGTGACTGAAGGAACAGGGCGCTTTGGCAGGCTCTCTCGTGAGGGGGCCACTAGCCACGTGCACATGATGGGAAGGGTTCAGAAGAACACTGAACAATGCCATCCCTCAGAGGTGTTCTATGTACTTATGGCCAAACATCCAGATACTTAAAGACATTTAGATAACTGATAGAATGTTTCCCTTTCTTTATGAATATCTGTGATCCTGAAAATAAAATTTCCCGAACACCATCCCCAGATTCTGCCAGAAGCCCTGGTCTGGTGCATTTAAAATTTGTAACTAGTAGGAGAGGAATCAGTCAAATGGTATCCACTATGCCGGGTGCTGGGGATGAGTGCGTGCGTGCGTGTGTGTGTTTGAGGGGATTAGAGAAAGATATCGAGGTCACTTTATATTGACATATAAATCAGCAGAGGAATGCATCATCTAGTTGTGGTGATGAAGGGGCCATAGAATAGGAAGTGAAATAACAGTTGAGTCAGTGGGACAGACAATAGGACCACAGGACTTAGAGGCAGGAGGGAGCATTTCGGGCTGAGAAGGCGGGTAGCAGCTTAGGATTTCAATAGGTGCAGAGGAGAGGGTGGCACCCAGCAGAGAGCCAGAAATGGGTAAAGATTAGAAGAAGGAAGAGTGAGTGAATGAAAAGGCAGATGGTCAGGACATATGACGTTAGGTAGGGAAGATGCTGGTGCAAGGAGATGGACAGAAAGACGGGATTCCAAAGCAGGGAAAGGTGAGCCTCTGTTTTAGAAACAAAGGGCTGAGGTCCTGTTACACTAGGGGAGGGAAGGGTGGCGGGGATGGCAGGACAAGAATCGCAGTTCAGTTGAGGAAGTTCCTTCGTTATTGGAAGCTGCTGGCGGCCCCGCCTGGACTGGGGGACATCCCGGCAGCCCCTTGGGCACTAAGTGGAGAAGGTCTCTGCTTGAGCTTGCCCCGCCTACGGGCAACTTCTCCATCCCCGGAGCGGGAAGCATGCGCTTGTACCGCGAGAGGGCCTGTAGTCCCAAAGCTACTTAACTTTGGAATGGGTGTTTGTAAATGCGTCTCTGATCAGGAGGATTCACAATACAGTACATTGAAAAGGGAATGTAAAGTACACATGAAGTGGGGACACCAGCCCACTTCCCTCCCGGGAGCCTTCTAATTGGTCTCCCTCCGCCCTGTCTCCTCACCTGGTGCAAAGCACAGCCCCAAGCAAAGCTGCCCTCTTTCTCTCTACTCGCTATATTTGTGTTTTGCAACTTCTCTGGGTTAGAAGAGGTAATTAACTGTTTTGGTTTAAAAGCCCCCTGCTGGGTTGCAGTCTGCGTGGAATAAAAATAAACAAGGGAAAGGGAACAGTGTCATCAAAGGACTCTGCACCTATCTGCCTTCATTTATAAGGATGAAAACACTGCCGTTCGCCACAGGTGTCATGGCTTACCCACGCAGGGCAGGGTCCGCGGGCCTTTCATTCTTTTTTTAACGGAAAAACAAGAGTGATAGGTTCATAACTTAATGAGGCAGCCTTGCCATGGTTCCAGATACGCATCAGATAACACACGTGTCACCTGTCCTGGCCTGAGCAGTTTTACTGTGATGCTCACAACGTATTCTGGCTGGTGACTTCCTGTAGTTCTCAAGTCAGCTTGAGCTACGTTGCTAGAACTGATCCAAATTGTCCCCTTAAATGTCAAGAACCATTTTTCTAAAAAGCCAAGGCTCCTTCACGTCTAGGGAGGAAAACATTTGCTTCCCTTCCCAACATCAAATTTTGGAGGCAAGTGGACCGCTTCTCTGTGAGGCTAAGGTAGGTTCCGTCGGCGCTGTGCCCACGGTGCTGCCTGGGATTCCTGTCTGCGTGCCAGTTGCTTCGACAACACTTCTCTCAGGTGCTGACACAAAGAATCTTGTCTCCATAAGTCGAGAGTTATAAAAGCTTACAGATAGAAGTATAAATGTCTAATGATAAGGCACAAACAGCCTTGCAATTAAACAAACCGAGCTAATGGAGAATTTCGGCCAGCTGCAGGCTGCAGGGCTGACTTCTCATTCTGGGGAGGAAGCTTTACCCGGTGGCTGGTGGCCGGTGGCCCGTGGCCCAGCAGCGTCCCACACGGGATTCTTTAGATTCCCTAGTGTTAATTAGTCTCCCTGGCAGCCTTGAATAAAGAAATCAGGTAACTGAATAAGCTCCGTGACGGCAGAAATAGAAGGTAAAGAAAGATTTCTTGCAGTGCACTAAACTGGATCATTATCATGGCAAGTTTCATTGAAGGTAGGTGAGGCTTTAAAAAAGGAATTTTTAAACTCCCTGCACGATATTACCAGTTGGTTCTTACCTTTGCGTATTTTCATTTCTGTTGCTCAAATATACATTCACACACTCATCTTATAGAAGCTAGTCATTTGTTTCTCATGGTTTGTTGTTATCTTGCTTCCGAATTATTTCCCAAAGAAAGTGGTAATTAAAACAGTTTTGTTTCTTTTAGGTGAAAATTTATAGGTACTTTAAAAAGTAGAACTTTCCCCCCTGTTCTTTATTTTATTCTGAAATCAACAAGGAAAAGAAAAATTATTATGGAAAACTGAAGAATGGAGGATGATGGCGGCCACCAGAGCATTTTATTTCTTTAAAAAAAGGCAGATTTTGCCCTATGAGAACTATGGTTACAGGAAAGGGCCTTTCTCAAGAACCACGCCACGTGGGAGGACATCTCTCTTTGCAGTACATTGGAGCATCCCACAATTCCTCTGACAATGGGAGCCATGGAGAAAGTGGCAGAGCCCGGAATCATCCTCCTTAGCTCACGAATCCCAGATCTATAATTAAATATCTTCCTCGAGAAAATGCTAATAAAACAATGCAAAGGCTGGGACCACACTTGATTTTCATTGCATTTTACACCTTTTTCTCTTGCCAGCTTTTCACATCCACTTTCTCAGCGGTCTCATTCCTTTACTGATGCCAGGCAGGCTCACTGTGGAATCACTTGGGTTTTCTTCCCTCTTTTTGCACCCAGTAAATTTTCATAAAGCATTTAACGTGAGAACAAGCAGGTCAATTTACCATGCCGGTGAGCCAGGCTCTCGGAATGCTCTCTACAACACTGCCATGTTTTGGCGTCAGAGTCAGAGGCCTCGGTCCCAGTGGCAAGGATGCTTGCCAGAGCCTTCTCTGTTCAGACACCAGGTGTGATTTAGCATAACAGATTGTGTGGATGCTCAGCGGCTTCAATAATCCATGCATCAGAACCAAATTGTATCCTTCGTGCAAGATGAAGATGAAAGTCCCATGGGCTAGAAGTTCTGCCAGGAAAGGCCTCTGGACATATAGAAAATGGGAAAATCACCCCACCTGGCAACACATGCCTGGTTCCAGGAACATTAAAGTTCTTCTTAACGATATCAGTACTACATTAAAATCCCCCGTCGTATCACAATGCTCTTTTCCTCTAATGAGAAGTAGGCATTGAGAACCAAAGATTAAAAAACATATACAAAGATATGCAAAAAATGGAATTACAGTTGACCCTTGAAATGCAGGGATTAGGGGTGCCAACCCCCAGTGCAATTGAAAATCCAAGAATAACTTTTGACTCCTCAAAAACTTAACTATTACTAGCCTACTATTGACTGGAAACCTTATCAATAACAAAGAATCGATGAACACATATTTTGTAATATGTGTTATATTCTAAAGTAAGTTATAGAAAACAAAATATTAAGAATATCATAAGAGAAAATACATTTACAGTATTTATTGGAAAAAAATCCATATATAAGTGGACCTGCACAGTTCAAACCTGTGTTGTTCTGTATAAGGACATCTTAAAACTCACTGAATCCAGCCTTTGATATATACCTAGTCAATTGCCTAAACCATACATGAAGCTTTGGTTAACAGCCTTTGGATGCTGCTTAGGGAAGCCTTTCAGAGAAAAAGCATAGCTTTGAGGCTAGCACAGTGTAGGACCCAGAGATGAGAACAGCATCCTCCAATGGCAAGCTCAGTGAGCCTGGAGAAAAGGACAGGTCACCCCACAGGAAGAGTGACTAAATTCACATGGAAGATGATTTTAGGAAAAGCTTGACAAACTGCCAGAATTAGTAGCCTTTTTGTCCAGACCTAGCATGGGCAATTTAATGTACGGTTAGTTAATGGAGTGGACCAATGGCATCCCAGTGGCATCCCAATGCCGAGTAATACGGCTTCGGAATGAAGTATATGTGCTCACACATTCAAGATAACAGATGACAATGATGTAAATGTATACATCTTTTTTGTTCTTTCTTTTTCACTTGTCAAATGTCTGGCATCTCATATGCCCTCACAGCAGTTCCGAGGTGTAGATAAGGCGAGTATTATCATCCATGTTTGCCTGAAGAACATGGAGGTTACAAGATAACTTATCCGGAGATCGAATTGCTAGTCAGCAGTCAAGGTGAGGCAGAACTCATGTGTGAGGTTCCCAATGTTGTGTTCTGGCTGCGGAAGCGCTCCTTGCGTCTTAGTGGGTCTGTGAGTTACCCAGTAGCCTATAATAAACTATTTTGTTTTCTGTTTAAACTTGGTAGATTCTATGGTTGGCTACCAGGAGACCTAACCAATACAGGGGTCATGTACTCATGTATTATGTCACCTCTTTTTTAACCAACAGGTAGGACATACCTTTATGTAGGGGATAATCTACATAGCCATTTATAAAGACTACAGAGTATTCTACTTTTTGGATATGCCATAATTTATCTAATCAATCCCCTAATGATTAAGATTTTAATTTTCCCCAACTTTTTGTTCTTAATTTATTCATTTTACTCAACAGATATTCACTGAGTACTCTTTATGTGCCAGGTACTATTGTAAGTGATGGAGATAACAGCTCCCTGACTACATGGAACTTATGTTCCAGTCAGCAAAACAACTAATAAATAAGTAAACCAATAAACAATTGCAGGCCGTGAAAAGATTGGTAAGAGAACAGAATTTAGTAATGGAATAGGGTGAAATAAAGGGACAGAGTGAGTGGGAGGGATAGGGAAGCAAAACAGCTTGAGGATGTGACATTTGCCCTGATACCTAAAATATTATATACAAAGCTGTAACAAATATCCCAGAACATTCATCTTAGAGCACTTGTCTGAATATGTCCTTAGGGTAAACCCTAGAATTGCAAATGCTAGGTCAAATTACATGCTCATTTAGGCTCCAAAGGATTGGCTACGAAATTCCAACTCTCACAGCCTCCCTCTAAACCAGTTCCAGACTGTGTCCACTGACCAGCTCTGTAAGAGACTAAATAGTCTCTTAACCTCAGTATGCCTCAGTTTCCTCATGTGAAAAATGGGGACAATAAAAGTGCCTGACTCAGGGATTGGTGAGGATTGACAACAGTGTGACGGAATTGGTTAATAAATGTTAGATTAAAAAGAAATGCATGCTTGTTTTAACAAGTATACTGAAAGTGCTTTTTTAAAAAGGGCCATACAAATTTAAACTCCCATTTCCTGGTGCCTAATCACTTGGGCTTGGGGTTGGTTCTGAGCTCATAGTGGCTTCATCTGTCTTCAGTAACTCAGTATCCTCACACTAGGACTGTAACCACATGAGGACAGGAAGTGTATTTTGTAGCTCATATCCCCAGTGCCTGATTGAAAGGAACACACACACACACACACACACACACACACACACACACACACACACGCACAGTTTTCTCCAAATCCGTCAGGTTCTTACAGCAAGAAGCAGGTTCCCCATCCTTAGGTATGGTGCATTCTTTCTTGTATGTGATCAGCAACTTAGGTGCTGGAGTAAGAATCCCAGAGAATCAGAGTCTTAGAGTTGGGAGGGGTTTTCGAAGTTACCTCCAAGAAGCTCTATTCAGGGCAAGGCCCCCTTCTACTCTCTTGGCAAGTGATCATCCTGCTCCTGTGTAAGTAGACCAGTGAACAGCCCTTCAAGTATCTGAAGATGGTTATTATGTTTCCTAAGTCTTGTCTTCCAATGTTCCTAGTTCTAATAATTGTTTTTCTGAAAGCCTAAGATACAGATTCACCATCCTCTCGCTTCTGAGTTGCCCTCCTCTGGACAGATCCAAATTTGGTGTTGCTCTTTCTAAACTTGAAACAGGGGCTCCCACTGTCCTGTATCCGGATGTGATGCCCAGGCTGTGAAGGCATTATGTCTTCGCTGGCCAGCCACACAGCTGATTCCTAAGAACATTGGTAAAATGTTTTAGTTGATTATGATTGTTAGACTAATTTCATCCATTCAATGTGCTTAGCAATATGGCCTTTATGGCAGTCTTCTTAAATCCAGCCATTCTTAATACCAACTTTTCAGTTTTTCAAAAGGGTTATATGTTTAGTAACTTACAGTAATATGACAAGATCACCATATTCCATAACAGTCGGTCTTGGCCTTTTTCCAAAGCTAAATAACAGTAAGTATATTCAGAATTATATTTGGCAACTCATTTTTATCTGCCATGGAAAATATGCCATAAACAGTGGCATTCTTGAGATAAAAAAAATTGAGGTTATTGGGACCTCAGTTTCTAAACCGGAAAGATGAGCTCTAAGTTTCTTTCTGGCTTTAACACTCAACACTCTCTGTATGACCCTACTCCGGTCAACTGTCTTCCCCTCTTTCAAATTATAGAAATATGCATCTTTATTATTTCCTTTTGGGTAGAAATAATCATACACTGCTGGCCTAATATTTCAACATAGTATGTATTTTATGGTAGAAAATGCAAAATATCTAATGTTTTGAGTAATTTTAGTTTTAAATATAAAAGCTTTTAATCTTTGTCATTTTAGATGGAATAAGTTTTTTAAAAGTTAGCTGAAATTTGTTATTAATCTTTATATACATATCTAATAATTATACATAATTCAAGAACAGATAATGCCTACCATCTTTAAACTGTATTAAAGAAGCATTAATAGACACAAAAGTACTGGGAGTTTGAGAACTTAAAACCACAAAAGAAAAGGGCGAATAAGAAATATCAAGTAAAAATTAGTCGTAATTTGCGAGATCTATTTCTCATTTATAGTTAAGAAGCTATATGATGAAACTTTTTTAGTATTTAGCAATTTATTTCTTTGCTCTTCTTGATATTTGGCTTCCTTGAGTTGATTGGTTTGGGTGGGTCTTACCCTTCTTGGAATAAACAGAAATAAAAAATTGCAATGCAGGGTGATGCATGTAAAACAGGGAAGACATCACGTGGTGGTTGCACAGGGGCGTGGCAGAGACCACTAATGGCCCCGGCATGTATTCTCACCTCTTCCTTCAAGTTTTAGCAGGGCACATGGTCTACTCTTAAAGCCTGCATATCCCAGCCCCACTCGCAGCTGTGAATGAAACAAATGGTGTGTGCAACACTTAATCCCTTAAGGAAGCCACTGTCCTCTACTCTCTTGTCCCATATCCCACAGGCTGGAACTCAAACAAGGTATGGGGCCAGTTTCAGCCATGCAGATTAGGCTGTCATTGCTACAAAGTAGAAACAACTTGGGTCCCTGGATGACCTTGAGGAGGAGCGTTGCCTACCCACCTGGACCACCCATCTGCCTCTGGTGAGAGAAAAATAAACTTCATTTGTTCGAGCTATTATAGCTTTGGGTCTTATTATAGCAGCTGAGCCTGTACACTAACAAAAAAGAAGAGAATAATCATCTGCACATGGAAGGTGGAGAGCAGGGTGATGGTGAGAACAGAGCATGCAGCTGGGGCAAGAAGACTGTCTGGGGCAACGTGACAGTATAATGACAGGTTCTGCTACCAAGTCCTGCTTCCCAGCCTTTGAGCCCTGGACATTGACCGGAGATGCTATTACTGGTCCTGAATAATTCCCTTTCACATTCCTCTGTGTGTGTTGGGAGTTGGGAAGTGTTCCAACGATAGAGGGAGGAGACCCAGGAGGAACAACAGGTGGCATTTTGGAGCGTATGTATGTAGATGATTAGTTTGGTTTTAGATATGTTTGTTTGGGGCCTTAATAAATAATACCCCTTGACTGTCGAAATTCTCAAACAGTTGAACAATAAGATAAGAATCAGGAGGGGGAAGATTAAAATATCTTCATTTTTGTTAAAAGTTGAGTTGAGAACAATTTAGTGAAAGAGCAATACTAGCTTTCGAATACTGAACTCTGGAGTTGGACTGACTATCATGTAGCTATGGGAGCAGCTCAAAGATTCTAACATAATGTAACACTTAGGGCTTATTTAATCCTTCTTTCCCTTTAAACAAAAAGAACCGGTGGAGTAAAGAAATATAAACTATTTAATGAAATAATATATGACAATATTTCAAGATCTGTTAAATTTTTTCATTAACATTTAATGGTTATATAATGCAATCTTTCCTTTTTTTATTTCCCTCTCTCCTTTCCTTTCTGTCCTTTTTTTTTTTTTTTTTTTGCTTTAACAGATTTGATTTGACATTTCCCACATTTAGCTGGCCTCCACTGGTATTGAGACAGAGCCATTATTGATGTTTTGCTCCCTTTCTATAACTACCAGAAACCAAAAGTTATTATAAAACCCTCATTCCTAATCCTGATTGTGACTAGTAAATAGCCAACTTGCCCTGTCCATTTAAGAGATGAATTCTTGAGATCCCTAGTCCATTGAAGGACTAGAGAAGTCTGTCTGACAACAAATTTCCCTTCTAGGGTATTTCTCAATTTTTATATAAATCCGAACACACTGGCTCACACCTAATCTAAGTCGCTCCTTACCACCATCTACTGAAAGGAACCGTCTGTATGCTGGTTTCTTCTACCTGGCTAGTATGTTTTAGGTATTTAATAAATGTTTTTTGAATTGAATTGAATAATAAGAAAAAGCAGTAGAAGTAAGGTAACAGTGGAGTATAAAGTGGGTTCTTTCCAGTGGTAATATTTAGATGTGAAAGGAGAAATAAGTGCTACTACGCAGTGGTTGGCACCATGGAAACAGAAATGTCAGGAAGATCCAAGACCAGTACAAAGTCAATGCTTCATAGTTTCCCCAGTAGAAGTCAACCATCAAGGCAAAGTTGCTTAGATACTGAAACTGGATCGTGAAAAACAAGGGAACGCACAATGTGCTGTTATTTAAAAATCACTCACTTGGAAATAAATAAATCCAATATTGTCACAAACATTGTAAGCTGTTCACTCTCAATTGTGAACCAGTAAATTGATTAACATCATATTCTAGATTTGAAATGACGACCATGTTGGAAAATGGTTATTAAAATATGTATCGAGACAGAGCTCTGAGAACAGGCCAACAAATTCTGGCCAAAAGAACTGATAGTCAACTGTTTGGTAAACGTATAATAAAACAGAAGAATATTATTGATACTATTGCTGTAGGAAGCTGAAATACTCTAAAATGAAGAGGTTAATGAAGAGTGTGGATCTGGTACAGAAACGAAGTTACCAAAGCAAAGTCGGGGTAGAGGAATATAAAAATGAGGCCCTTTTCCCTGATAGTGGGGTGTTTCCCTTATACAGAAAGTCCTAAGAAGATAGTGGTTCATTCAGGAGGTGGAATATATAGGCAGCTATTATGTGAGCAAAAAATGTTTATTTCAAAAGAGTTCTAATATTCCTATTTAATAATAATATTATGGTTTAAGTCAGGGTTCTTTGATTTTTATTAGTAGCATGACCAACCATGATGTTAAATAGTAAAAGAGATACTGGAGTTCCCGATGAATGATGTGCATCTTTTAAAATATACTCATCTGAAGTGTGTTAGTTTCCTAAGGCTGCCATGGCCAACGACCATAAACTTGGCTGCTTAAAACAACAGAGGTTTAGTCTCTTGCCACTCTAAAGACCAGAAATTTGAAGTCAAGGTATCTACAGGGCTGTGCTCCCTCCCTAGAGAATCTTTCCTTGCCTCCGCCAACTTCTGCTGGCTGTTGGCAGTCTTTGTGGCTGAATTACTCTAATCTCTGCCTCTGTCTCCATGTGGTCTTCTCCTCTGTGTGTCCTCATGACACTTGTCATTAGACTTAGGGCCCACCTGGATGATCCAGGATGATCTCATCTTAACATAGTATCTACGTCTGTAAAGACCCTTTTCCCAAATAAGGCTGCGTTTATGGGTTCCAGGGATTAGAATGTGCACATATCTTTTGTGAAGCCACCATTCAATCCACTATGGGAAGCATATTCCATGACCAGTGGATTAAATGGTTCCTTAAAAGAACTTAAACTAGTAGGAAGCAGTATGTTATTAGAGGTGAGTTCTCCCTTTTTCATTCTTCCCTCTCTAAATACTATAGACTACAGTGCTGTCTAGAGCCATATTCAGCCTCTGCATTTGTTCTGTGCATAAGTGCCTATTCTTTCCCTTTTGCCTCTCACCTCTACTGAAAAAGCACCTGTTAAGGGGAAGAGGAAGGTGGTACTACTGAATCATTGTGTTTAGGCCATGTGCTTAGAGTAACTCTTTGCACCAGGAAGACTAGCCTTTCTATTTAGGCCTAGTAGATATCTTCCATAATCCAGAGAATGCATTTTTAGATGGTTGGCTAAGATTTGGAATCATAAAGTCATGTAGTTTTAGGACTGAAGGAAGCTCAGCAGTTATCTAGTCATTTTAGAAACAAGGAGATAAAAAAATCCCAGAGATCAATAAATTACTGAAGGTCACTCAACATAATGGGGGCAGAGCCAGGACCAGAAGTTAAATCTCCTGATATGTATTTAAGCACTTTTTCACTCTATCACACATGATACAGTATTGATGCAAAGCTTGTTCCTACATGAATTAATCCTGAGATGTTAGCCTCATTGGTGCCGCCCAATGAGATAATCAACCTTCTACAGACTGAACATTTATGTCTCCCCAAAATTCATATGTTGGAGTCCTAACTCTCAATGTGATGCTACCTAGGGGTGAGGTCTTTGGGAGGTACTTAGGTCATGAAGGGGAGCCCATGAATGGGATAAGTGACCTTGTAAGAATAGATGCAAGAGAGATGATCTTTCTCTCCACCATAGGAGGGTGTGGCAAGAAGGCGTCTATCTATGATCCAAGAAGTGGGCTTTCTCACCAGGAGCCACACCATCTTGCACCTTGATTGTGGACTTCCCACCCTCAAGGATTATGAGAAATAAACGTTTGTTTTTTAAGCCACCCAGTCTATGGTATTTGTTATAGAAGCCATAACAGACTAAGACAAAACCCAGTGGAAGCATTCAGTGATATTTACTGAGGATGTGCTATGGGAAGATAAGGTCTCTGTGCTCACTCAAGTGGGTGAATAATTGATAGTACCTGAAAGACGCAAGACTCTGATCCAGCTTTCATACTGAGGTGTTGATTGGTATTAAGGTCACCTAGTTCAACTCTTGATTCTTCACTATACCCTTTGACAGAAGGTAAAGTAACTGAAGTTACTGTCTCCACTTAGAATTGTTGCTTAACTTTTCAGATGTCATCATTTGAGTCAAAGGTACCTCCTGGCCTAGAAAATAAGTCTCCTCACTTCCTCCCTAGTGCTTAACTAGATTAAGCAGAACCCCAAGGTCAACCACAACAAAAAAACCTGTTTATTATTATTAAAACATCATTGTCCATAGAATAAAATATATCTCTTGGGAATAGTAAAACCACCAACTAGCTAAATGAGAGAGGCATCTCCTAGTTGACACAGTGAGCAAAAAAGACCCAGATGGTGAATCCGTTTGGAATAGACCTATCTGCTCTGGCTGTCTAATATGTTTCTTCATTGCATTAATTCTTCTTGCATCAGAACCATCATGTAGTTTGCCTATTCCCAAGGAAGGGAAAAACAGAAGGGCTTTTGTCTGTAGAATTCTTACTTTCCTCTGTAAACACCAGGGCAGCCTTTTCAATACAGGACGCAAATGAAATAACCTGGGTCCTTTGGTGAAATGACCCGGATCACTGGAGAAAAATCTCAAAGCTCTGGCTCATGCAAGATTCAACACAATCCCTTCCTCATGAAACAGGAAAGGGGACTAGACTTTTGGGGAGTGTTTTACCTGGCCTGGACATGATGCCTGATAAAGATTCAGAATTTATTTTAAAATGGGTTTTGGCTTGTTGGATGGAGCATGTTGCATTGCTGCTGGCTGGAGTGAGCCCCATGGGCTTGGGGCCCTGTCTTTCATGAGAAATCCATGCCAATTGAGGATCTGCGAACTGATTCTGCCAGCCAATCTCTAATTTAGCATATGTACAAAGCCAATTTTTGGACACCATGATGGAGCCTGGCACCTCTGCAGCCCTCCATGTTTGCACTGCTTACAGTGAAATAATAAGTAACTAGCAAGATAGGAAAAAAAAAAAACAAAAAACCAACATGACATGAAAAGGCTTTCTAAATTCACAGAAAAGTCATCTATGTATTATATATGTGTATGTGTCTCCTTCCTGCTTTTCCAACATAAACTTCCCCCATGCCTTTCCTTGTATTTATTTCATTTAGATTTTCAATCTGGGATGCACTTAGCAATAGCCAACACTGACAAAGATAAAACCCTGCTCCCCACTGAGAACATCTGATTTTTAAAACATAGAAATGCTGCTCTTTACAAAATAGGACATTTCCCTTTTAATTAGCTTCAAAATACACCCAAATAATTTGCCACTAGGAAATGATACCATTTTGGACTACTTAAAAATAATTCCCATTTATGCAAAACCAATTTGATGAGAGGCACAAGCTAGTGAAACCTTCAGTTTTGAGATAAATTCAGCTGCTTCTGTGGGGACAGCTGTCACTATTATGGGAAAATTCACCTAATCTTCAGGCTTTTATCATTGTTTTCTTTCAGAAAACCCTTGTCTAAGGTGTGTTTGCTGAAATATTTGGGAACAATTGCCAGTTGAGCCTCGAGTACACCCATCTGCCTTTGCTGAAAATGTAGATCTTCCTGCCTCCTTCCCTTCTATAGATTTTCTCACCAATCATCTAGTTTTCTAACAGTTTAAAACAGAATAGGTAGCCACGAAAGCTCTATGGTGTTACATCATGCTATCTTTGAAAATGAACATACATATTGTGCTCACTCACCCCGCAATGTACTGGCACTGAGTCCTGAGATGGGTGTCCATCAGGAAGGGCATTTTGGCTTTTCCGTGTGCATGAATGAAATGAAATCTCTAAATAAAAGGGAGGGGGAAATTATGTGATTTTTTGACGTGTATTTCTTCCAATGCACAGATTGTGACGATGACCAACTTTCTGGCTCTTTTGGTAAGTGAGATCCCTACCAGGTGAACCACTGCTGATAGCTTTGCTATCATGGGATGAACAAAGCTCCCCAAACCATACCCGGTCCTTACCTGCTGTGGCTTCTGTGGGTAGAAAAAAAAATCTGAGCCCTGCCTGTATAAATATAAATATTTCAGGAGCTTGGCTGATGGCAAGCTTTGCACGACCATGCAGAAGCCAAGCTTGATTGCCCTGGCGTGGTATGGGGCTCCCCAGGTGGCAGAGGCTAAGAGCGGGCAGTATAGTTGGTGGGGGATGGAAGTGAGTGCCTCCAGTCATTCTGAGTAGCCCCTGGGCTTATTACTGACGAGGGCTGACAGGCTCCTAAGGGGAGATCCTGTCCAGTTTTTTTGTTTTTTTTGCAGCAGGGGTAATGGGCCATGCATGGGGTCCTACGGCAGAGACTGGGGACTTTTTTGTGTGACTATGACTACACTCCTCATCAACAAGGCCACACTCATGGTCTCTTTGGAGGACATTGACTCGCTGGAGGATTACCATTAAAGGATGTCTGCTCAGTGGCGCCAGGTTCTTTTCCTACCCCTCAGGGGCCAGCATGGTGCCTCCATGCTGCTTCACCCAAGCCAGACAGAAGGGCAGGACACCAGGTCTGGGAATTAGAGAGGGCGATCGATATGTGTATATACAATGCAGTCACGGACAATTGCAAAGGCTCACACGTAACCCCACTGGGAACTGGTTAAAACTGAAGTCTGTGATGAATGACTCACGGAACCCAGACCTTAACCGGTCTGCCTGGGAATGGCCAGAAGTGAGGTTCGTAATATTTGTGATTCATGGAGTTCCAGTGACTAGAATGTATGTAAAAGATTCCAGGAATGGCCCTACAAATAAAAATAACTATTTAAACAGGGACAAATTTTTCACTCCTGAGTGATCGTGAAACCTTGAATTATGAGATCACTACCTTTCAAGTTTAGTGTCAAGGGAAAGACTACTTCATTGAAATATAAATCTTACCACTTGAGTTCTACTGCCTCAGCACCCTGAGATAACTGCCACCTTGTCAGTACATTGAGATTCCCTACTGATTGGCATGTGTTCAAGTGGGGAAACCATCTAGAATAATTAGAGACTGTATATTTATAAGAACCAAAACAGATATGGAATTAGAATGCAGCTGTTTTGACTTTTAATGAGGTAAAATTGATAAGGATTTTAAAAAAAGGAATTCAGTTATATCAAAGTTTAGTAGGTTTTAAGAAGATCAGAGTTGAATTATAAATTTGGAATTAATTTACATGGTTTATTGTTCCCATAACAATTGGTTTCCCTAATGAAACAAAAGAAAACATTTTGGACCCCAGACTGCTGAGAGTTGGGTTATAATAGGATCGAAAGAAAAAGTAAACTCTGGATAGAGAGAAGCTGTATCAGTCAGAGCTCTCTAGAGAAACAGAACCAAAATGAGAGAGAAGATGATAGATAGATAGATAGATAGATAGATAGATAGATAGATAGATAGATAGATAGAAGTAGATGATAGAAGAGAGAGAGACAGACAGACAGACAGATGACAGATAGCTAGATAGCTTCATTTTAAGGAATTCAAAATCTACAAGGCAAGCTGGTGAGCTAGAAACTTTAACAGGAATTGATGTTGTCCTGATGCAGAATTTCTTCTCCACGAAACCTCAGATTTTGCTCTTAAGGCCTGCAACTGATGATCGGATGAAGACCTACATTATCCGGGCTAATCTAATTTACATAAAGTCGATTGACTGTAGATGTTAACCACATCTACGAAACGTGGTTAACAGCAACAGCTAGGTTAGTGTTTGATTAAATAACTGGGTGCTATAGCTTAGCCAAATTGACATAAAGCAGATCATCTTCCAAACTGAAAAATAAGCAATGTCGTCAGCCCATGAAGACTCAGGCTTCTCCCTTTTAGAAGGGTCCTGCAAGCTACACCCCATCAAACGAGACATGTGAGCTGCATCTCTATAGTCTTCCTCACCAAATATTAGTTGGAAGAGGGCTGCAGATCTTGAGCCTTGCACAGATGGTGTGCAGAAAGGGGATTGGCAAAGAAGGCGAAATGGAGGGGAAGAAGATCCACCTATTTTATGGTTTGAATTATGGTTTTACCAGTATCTCCGAAGCAGTTACTCCAACTACAGCCAATAAACGAATGGTTGTCTGTGCCACCCACCTTACCTGTTCCTGACACATGCTCTTCATCACTATTGTTCTCAAATATTCACTAAATGTGCCCTTTGAGAATGATGTGCTCTCAACATGTGGGTGAACATCATGAAATGAGATTATGAATGTATCATATTGGGCCAACGAGTCATGGGTGTTCTCATCCCAGAGAAATGTAAGCTTCCTTCCCTGCTAATTATACTCTAAGTCTTTCCTCTCATAATTTTTATAGCTATAAAATATTTTAAACACAAAATATCCTTCATTTAAAGACTCTAAATCAAAAGGGAAAAAAACTCTTGGAATAAAAATGTACCATTTTGTTTCTTATTTCTAAGGTCAGATAATAATAAGTAAGATTTACATGGTACTTTATCATTTATAAAGCGTTTTCATATATACTTATTTTTATTCCTTGCAGCAACCTTGAGAGGTCGATGGTTTTTCCCCCATTTTACAGGTGACAGCACAAAGGCTCAGAGAAGTTAACAGACTTTCCTGATATCACACAGCCACCAGAATGCTAGGCACTGACTGGAACGGCAATTCTCTGCCGTAGCTACAACGTGAGCTGCCTAGATGACACGGGGGCTTGTGGATAGCGACCAGCTCCACTCTCAAACCCTGGTTTATGGAGTTACGTAAATGTGGCCTGAATCCGACTGCCCAGTAAATCATGAAATTACTCTCTGCTTATGGAAAACCTTCACTGAAGGTGGTGTTCCCACAATTGGCCAGGTACCTTTTCCCCTCTAGGTGTCTTTGTTGGGTCCAGAGAACACTATTGGAAATCAGTGGGAGATCTCTGCACAATAAAGAGTAGGGAATGAGAAGCAGGATGTGAATCTATTCCACAAAGTGAAAACTTACATCCTAACAAATAATTAAGAAAAAATTCGAGGTCATTTCCTCAGCCAATCATCACTGGCAGAGCCAACTTTGGATTAAACACTTCTGCTCAGTGGTTTTGACATTCTCAGTCAGGCATATCTTGATGAAATTAGAGATGCAGAAAATATTTTTTGATGGAGTGCAGAGACAAAACAGCTAGAAGGGAAGCCAATTCTGTGTGCAAACTTGTGCAGACTGAGATAAAGAGGAAAAGGGAAAGCAGGAGAGTAAAGAGTGTGTGTTCATGTGTGTTTATAAATGAAGGAAGATGAAAGCGAGTTATAGAAGAGGAAAGGGGAAGCTGGGGTGATACTAATTAATTAGACTTTAAGATCTTGGCAGCAAGAGGTGTGTTTATAAACAATCTTCACTAAAACATACCTTTCCAACTATTAACTGTTTTATTTGCCAGAAATAGTCTCTGTCTAATTATTCTGTACTTGTTTCAATTCAAAAGTGGAGAGGAAAATACTAGTACGTGAATGCAACCATTCTTATACTATAATATAGATTTCTGCAGAGATTAATGTTTCTAATGCTCAATTAATAAAGTATGGCCAATTCAAACTATTTTACAAAAAGATTAAGTGTGTGTGTGTGGGTGGGGGGAGCTATTAGTCAGAGGCTTTTAAGCTAGTACAAAAGAAAAAATTAGACAAAGATATAAGAAATAATAGAATCCTAAGCATTTCGGAATGTCTTAATAGCATGCTTATATTAAGCCACCAGCAAGCCAACTAGTTTTCCTCTTGGGATTTAATTCTAGAAAAGTCTGATCTGTGAGGCGAGAATGAAGACTTGCAGACATGCCGAATCTTTTTAAAAAATTATCTCCCAAGTATCCTTTCTGAGGAAGTTACTAGAGGATGTACTCCATTAAAATGAGGGAATAAACCAAGAAATAAAAATACATGAGATGGAATAAAATGAAGATCCCTCTCAGAAATCAGGCCGAAGGACTTACAAAGTATTTCCCAGGAAAACAGAAAGGGAAGCCACCAGATAACAATTTAGTAAGCAGCCTGCACAACTGGAGCAGTGGATGGTGACTTTAGGGTGAAAAAAAAGAATTTATAGGTTACTTGATGTATTTAAAGATACTTTACAACTCTGTTGGAGAGCTTGGGACTGAATTAGTGAGAGATATATAGAAAATAAGAAATTCAATAGATGGAAAGCTAAATAAACTGTGATACATTCATAAAATGAAATATTATTCACCAATAAAAAGAAGACATGAAGGGACCTGAAATGCATATTGCTAAGTGAAAGAAGCCAGTCTACATACTGTATGATTCCATCTATATGACATTCTGGAAAAGGCAAAACTACAGAGAAGTGAAAACATCAGTGGTTCCCAGGGGATTCACTGGGGGCAGGGTGAATAGATGGAACAAAGGGATTTTTAGGGCAATAAAACTATTCTGTATGGTACTGTAATGGTGGATAAATGACATTATGCAGTAGTTAAAACCCATAAATTGTACAATGCAAAGAATGAATCCTAATGTAAACTCTGAACTTCAATTAATAAGCATATTTAATATAAATAAACAAAACCTAGGCAATTATTAACTTCAGGAAAAAAACAAGAAAGCAAATATAATTACAATAAATCATACGGCTCAGTTATGACAGTAAGAGGGAGGAGGGCTTTTGACTTATACACATGTGGTGTCTTGGTGCTGCCTTGCTTGCAACACACACCAAAATTCCTTGCCTACGCCCTTGACAAGAGTAACAAGCCCTAATTTTCCACAGATAATAAATATCAGAGATATGCTTATTTAATAACAGGAGCAATTTTGTTCATTCATTTATTCACAGAACAATGTGAATTAAACCAACTGTCAGGCACTATGTTAAATGCTGGGCAAAGACAAATACAATATAGTTCCTGGTTTTGTTTTGTTTTTGTTTTCGTCTTTTTTGAGATCCAAGGACGTTTTATAGTTAGAACACACAGTCAAAATCTGGGAGTGGCTACTAAGCCACAAGAAGAGCCAGCTGCTTCTGGGATAAGGAACCTTCCTTGCCTCCCCCACAGCAGCCAGACTGAGTCTCTGGACGACATGTGAAGTATAACAGTCACGCGTCTAAGATAAAGACCAAACGAGGTAGGAGGCCCTGGGGTTCACTTCACAAACCCCATGTAATCATCTCTAAGGGAGCTGATTCTTATCGTTCTTATCCACACAGGTCCCCACAATCTTCAAGCAGATCTTATCATCCTGCTAAATCACAATATCCTCATCAATTGTCTTGTAACAACATGGTAGGTTGGAGTTAGGCTCGAACTCCATCTCTGATGGGATGCAGTGTTGAGAGATGAAGCAGGACATAGGTCCAATATCTGTGAAGAGTCCAACCTTACTGACCTGAGTGACAACAGCATCTGTGACTTCCCCTTTAAAGGGCTGGAAAACAATGGCCTTGTACTTAACTGGATAAAGGACAAGGCCTCGGCCTGGCTGGATCACACCAGTACCGACATTGTCGATGGTGGTGACAACAATTGCAAAATCATACTTGCCCCTTGGTGAAGGGCTTCTGCTTCACGGTGCTGAGCAGGCAGTGTGGGTGCAGCAGGGGCTCCCGCTCCAGGGAGATGTGACAGAACTTCATCTGGGAGGGGGCTGGACAACAGCCAAATCTGCACCCCCACGGGCAGCCTGCAGTTCTCGTTTTTAAGATACTCAGAGCCTACTAAGGGATACAGGTAAATACAGATATTTTTCAACATCCAAAATCTAATCCATTCCTTGAAAATGGCCAAAACAGCAAGTTTTTGGACAGCAAGAGCCTATATTCCATCATTATCAATGGAACCAACGTATTGTTTTCAGCCCACCCCAAATCCCCAATAAATCCCCTCAAAAAAAACATTAAAAAAATTTAACTGCCTATATAACAACCCACCAAGTGTCTTCTACATAATGAAAAGGACTTAAAACACGAGTTATCTAATTATTTAACAATGAATGAACACTCATGGGTGTGTTTTCATAGTATGATACTGTATACAACTTACGTTTTCATTCTATCCCATATTAAACATGTATGGTAATGTACATAAGTAATGAGATGACATGCTAGGGGAACTTTCTTAGAATACTTATTTACATGAGATGGACTTTAGCAATAACGCACACATTTAAATGACACGCAGTGCGATCCTGGCAGAAGAACAGCTGAACACCCTCCAATCCTCTAATATGAATCCATATGAAACCTAAATATTTTTGCCAGCACACACATTCAAACCCATGTTGGAATTTTTATCCAGATGGTAAATTCTGGGTTAAAAGTTTCTACAAGTTGTTACAGTGACTGCTCCAATGGTGAGAGTTTAGATAGTGGGGAGTTTTGTAGTAATATTGAGACAATGAAGCAATGTGACAATGGTCCCCGCAGAGGGTTACATGATCAAAGGAGGAAATAAAACTGTATTCAGACAAATACAACTAGGTATACATTCTGTGTGCATAAGGCAAGGTGAACAAAGAATACTGAAGCAGCACACCTACTGTTACTATAAGTTTCTGAGTGATTTTTTTTCCATTTCTATTATTCTATTATCATTGTTATATTTTTAAAATTCGGGCATGTGCAAAAACAATGGATAAATATAAGTGTGAGCCCACATGAATGTTACACGCCCATCCCTGCGCCCTGCATAATCTTCAGTGCCTGGTTAGACCACTGCAAGTGGAGAAGATCAGACACACAGGAAGATCGCCTGGAACAGGTCAGTTTTAGAGAAGCTAGGACGCTCTGCATCCAATAGCCACTGAATGTAAATGTTGAAATATATAGATATATTACAAGTATTTTGCTTTGTATAGTAGGTAGCTGAGGGTGTATCACATTTTTGTAATTTAAATTATACTAAAGAAACACAAGGGGAGCTCAGTATTTAAAAGTCCCTTGTAGAGAATTCTTCGGATGAGAAAAATTCCTTTAACTTTAGGAGTAGTTACCCCCCGGATTTAACTCTTTTGATAAATTGGATTTTCTCAAAGCAGCAGCACCTCCATACTTGTTTTAGACAATTATGATACACCAGCTTGATGGAACATTAAGTAATCATTAACATTTATAATTATGAAGACTGTTGTGATATAGAAAAATGCTTGTGGTGTCCTACGTGAAAAGAGCTAAATATAAAATTACATTTAAACTATTATTGCAACTAAGTAAAAATGAATGGAGAAGGGCTGGAATAGAACATGAAGTAAGGAAAGTATTTTTATTCACATCACGTTTAAATCACAAGTAGAATAGGTGGAGCTTTCAAAAAGTAAGTCCTACCTTATAGCTACAGAAACTGAAGAGGGAAAATGACTTTATGTTTTAGCTATAGCAATGTGAGACATCCACAATCACAGAGGCTTAACATAATAGTAGCTCCTTTCTTGTTTGTGTTGAATCTAATCTGTGGTGGGGTGGAATGGCCGGGGCTGTGCCTTCTGTACAACTCAGTCTTCAGAGACCCAGGCTGCCAGCGGCTCTGTCATCTTTAACCTACAAATTCCAAGGTCTCTCTCTCTCTGGCTATTAACAACAAGAAAAAACATGGAAGACAGTGAAGGTTTTATGGGTGAAGTCTGGACCTACATTCCGTGGGTCAAAATATGCCAATATATTACTGCTAAAGAGGCTGGGAAACATCACTGTGTGCCAGGAAGAAGTGGAAGTGGGTTTTGGCGAAAGGCTAGCTGATCTCTGCCATACGAATTCTCACATCGAACCAGAGGTAGAGCAAGAACGAGATACCAGGTTTTCCACTCTTATATCAGTGCTTACTTACATTTTCATCTCTCATCCTCTCTCTTTCTCACATATGTTAAAGATGAAGCCTTTTGTGTTGAAATCTAAAGAGAAAAAAGTTGTTCTATGTCTAAAGACTCTCAATTTACAATCTGACTCCTTTTATGAAACACATTACATTCTCAATGAAAATCATCCCTGGGAAGGAAATAGTTACTAGGGATAAATCCAAGGTTCTGGAACAAGAGAATTTGGCTAAGAGCTGACTTGGCTGAGAAAGAATGAGCAAATACGGACATAATTACATGGCCCTTATATTTCCAGTGTCACGCACATCTTTGCTTAGGCATTATCCCATTATTGATGGGTAAGAGGAAAATCAAATCCTACCTGTAGCACACATTAAGACCCCCTACCACTTCCTATGAAATCCCAGCCAGAAGGCACTAGAAGGGAGTTGGCATATTTATCTTCTTTGCGGCCTGTTTTACTAGGCTCTTGCCCAACTTTTCACATCCATTCCACTGTGATTGTGACCAACAAAAATAAGGACGCAGTCACTGGGAGCCATTTTCAAGCAAAAATACATTAAAAAAACACATTAAAATATTACTTTGGTGTAGGCTCCAGCATCCTGGAAAACAGATACCTGTCCTAAGTTTGGCATTTTTGATGTCAAATGTTCTCATCTGGTGAACAAATCAGTTTGAATCAGAACTGATCAAGGACCAAATCTTACTGGTCCTTGGTGGGGCTTGGTGAGTGTGGTTTATGCCAAATATGTAAGTTATAGCCAGGGCTTAGATTGGACAATGAGAAAACATAAAATTGCTATTTTATATTTCTCTCTCCTTTGCCAAGACTAACCAGTACAATGCCTAGAACATTTAGATACTTGGTAAATACTGAGATGATCATTATGAACATAATTATGTCATGTTGTTTGACTATAATTCAGAAACTATTAAAGTAAATATAGATAATTATACTTATACTAAATGCTGCCCCATTGCTCTGCATATAGGGCTGCTCGGAACTATTCATAGGTCTACCCATTCCCTCATCCAGATCATCCACACATACCATCAACAGCTACACACATACCATCCATACACCACACACACACACAGACACACACACACGTTGTGTCTTGCTGCTAGCAGGATTTTAGCTCTCTTCTTGGATTGTGACTTCAAACCTTTACTCTTGGGTGTGCTGCTCTTTACGAATGTCCCATGGATGATCTCAAGTGTCCTGGTGAGCAATCGGGTCTGAAGCACCTCCCCCGTGAGGCCGAGTGGGACAGTCCAGGTGGGAGTGCTGCCCCTGGGGACAGCGGGGGGAAAACCTGTGCTTCAGGTGGCTCGCGCCGGCTCACATTCCCCTATTTCTTATTTCTAGATTCGAATGCGGAGACCTCACTTTGGGGATAAACAAACTTCTAGGAAGCTTGATTCTTAGGCTCTGAGCTTAGAGTCCACCTCCAACCATATGAACTTGGGCAAGTTCCTTACTTTTGCAGTGGCTTTGCCAGCTCGTGAACCAGGGCTTGCTGTAACCTAGAACATCTGTATAATGAGGAGGGAGGAAAAGAGAATGTAAAGGCTGGTATCAGGATTCTTCAGGAAGAAACTTTCTTTTTAAAATATATACCTTTAGTCGCCTTCAATGTAGTTAGGCTAAGGGTAGAAAGAACTACACCAGCGGTCCCCAATCTTTTTGGCACCAGGGACAGGTGCTCCTATTAGATGATCTAATGCCTGATGATCTGAGGTGGAGCTGAGGCCGTGATGCTAGTGCTGGGGAGCAGCTGCAAATACAGATGAAGCTTCGTTCGCTCACCTCCTGCTGTGTGGCCTGGTTCTTAACTGGTACCAGTCCATGGCCTGGGGTTGGAGACCCTTGAACTACTCTGTTCAGTTAAAAAAAAAAAAAAAAAAAAAAAAAAGCTGGTTGGGCCATTTGCTAGTGGAAAGAGAGCCCTCAGGGTAAGGCTGAGCTGGATCAGGAGTGAGACAAAAAAAAAAAGGAAGTTTCTCTGCAAAATAAAGTGAGATTGAAGAAGTTCTAGCAGTTCGAGAAGGAAGAAGAGAGGGAGTCCGGAAAGGTGTTGTTCATGGCAACTTTTCTATTTTAAGGAATTTATTGTGCTATAATGTGATTCCCAGAAGTGGAGGGCTTCGGGAACACAAAGTGGCCGTCACCTAATTTACAGGTAGGATATAATGAGCACTTACAATATGCCAGGCATTAGGTTATTTAGTTTATATGCACGTTATGATTTAATCTTCATATCTACTCTGTGTGATAGCCTGTCACTATCCCCATTTTACAGACGCAGACACAGAGGCTTGCCAAGGACTAGACACCCAGTAAATTGGAGCCCAAATCCAAAGTCTACCCTATTTACTAATCACTAGAGCATATTGTCCTCATGAATACTGAGGACTCTAGTAGCTATGGAGCAGAAATTATTTGTGGTTTACTAATTAATGGTGATAAAAAGCTTCCCAGAAATGCCAAGTACTAAATAAATACTAGTATTATTGTTCTTGCACTTGACCACTGACATCTGAGGGAAGCACTGTCATCTAAAATGAAAACGTGACAAGCTAGCAAGGGCTTATTAATGTCACATGAAAATGATATAGTTAAATACTCATGTTTGCATTCCACTGGATATTTATATTCTGATGACCATATTCTCAGGCACTGAACTCCCACTAAGGTCGGGATCGTTTGCAAATCCAAAAGAAAATACGGCTGCATCACTTCATTTTTTTCTGAGACAATAAGAAGAAAAGTGGTCACCATTTTGGTGCAGAATTGTAAAGCAGAAATCATGGTGCCTCTACCACTCCTGCTTCAGAAAGAAGAAATTATAGCCTTTCATTCTCCTAGCAGCATGTAACTAAGGTTTAGATGAATGAACAGATGCATGCAAAAATCAGCCACGCGCATAGAAAACATTCATTTTCACAATCTGGTAAATCTGCTAGGTACGCATGAAACAGAGCCAAATTGATTTCAGCAGAATGCAATGTCACAGCCTTGGCACAACAGGGATCCTCCTCAGCCTCACTCATTGCGCCAGGGCTGTTTCTATCCAGGGTCCTGGGTGTATTTATCACTCAGCCACCAAGGGTCTGTGCATAGTCCCATAATTGGTGGCATGACGTGCCAAACCTCAGCTGACCAGCTTGTGTTGTTTCCATTGCTGTTAACAGACCAGAACATAAAACTATGTTCTTGCTTTTAACACCTCAAGGACTTTTCTGAGCTTCTGGTTACCTGGTCCCGTATCCTTCCTGTAGGTAGTTCATAGAATTATGGAATCTGAAATATAGGAAGTGTGTCCTTAGGGATCAGCTTCTCCGACTCTTCATTTTATGGATGAGATCCAGGGAGGAAGAGAGTCTTACCCAAGGCCAACCTGGTCGTTAATAATGACCCAGGCACTTTCTGAGCCCCAAACCCATGCTTTTTTTTTTTTTTTAAACACATGCTATCTCCACTGAAATCTGGACACAGACTATTTAAGATGAGATGTCTGCAATTCCATCAACTCCAAACACCTATATGTCTATGAAATACTTATACTGCAAAGGGCTCTGTTTAGTCTGCCCTTGGATTGATTTCCTGTTTGTCTACTGGACAACAAGTTCTCAAACCCATAACAATACAAGTTTGCAATCCCTTATTAGAAAACCTGGAAGCAAAGGTGTTTTTGGAGTGAAGAATTTTTTGGACTTTAGAAAGGTAAAATGGTACCTATACAGTCTATTTTGTATCAGCCCTCCGTACATTTTATAGAGCAAAACGTACGACTAGCCATGCTAAGGGAATAGAGTCCACAAATTATCTCATGTCAGTTTAGGTGAGGTTTTGCTGCTGAGTGAGTTGGCTGAAAGCTTACGATAAAACTTTTGGTTTTCGGAGCTCTTTGGATTTTGGAAATGTGGATAAAGGATTGTGGATTTATATTACTCTCTTCACACAAGTAGCCTCAAATAAACATCATGGGCCAGAGTGTATCATCACTTCATCAATAAAAGGGTGGTTTTTCTCACTAGAATTTCCTTGGCAAGACTTTTGTTTCTCTACAGATTTCAGTTATTGCAGTTGCCTCTTAGTTATATCCCAGATAACAAAACGGAATGGCCCTAAACTGCACAGACCTCAGGGAGCTTGGGTTCAGAAACCGACTACCCTGTTTGTTTCTTGGATGTTTTTTCTAAAACAGATCCAGCTGGGATCATCGAGGGGCAGGCACGTTATGAGGCAGCTGGGGAGGTCGTGGTGGGGACTGGCAGCAGCACCTGTCCTCTTGGGCTTTGGTAAAAGCAGAGCAGAGTGGGCTTGCCACCAGGTCCCCAATGGGCAACTGATCGTGCCTGCGTCTCTGGGCTTTCTCAGGCTCCAACCGCTTCTCAGCTTCCTCCTCCTCATCAGATGGGCAGGTTTCCAGAGCTGTCAGATTTTCTTCTGCCCAAGTTAACAGGGACATTGATTTTGGAGGAAGGGAGGCCCTTCCTCCCCCAGTCCATCCTTCCCTTGCTCCTGGCTGAGCCACGCCAGCTCTGTGGCATTGTCCGGTTTTATTAGTACTGCCTGGCTGAGGCCTCCTTTCCCAGGTGGCCCCTGCGATTTCCAGTCCTTCTCCCCTTGGCATGTCAACGTGCACTTCTGGTCTCCCAGGGAGAGCCTGCTTACCTGGATAATGGGCACTTGACCCCCCGGTTTCTAAAGTGGGCTTCTGTACCACAGCGGGGCTTGCATCTGTTTTTATTGTTTTCTGGACTGTTGCCAGGAGGGAGTCCTATAAACATGACCTTGCTTGACTGGCTTTGGGATTGATGGAAATCAGATCACTTTGGGGGTTCTAATGGGCCTGGATGAAGGGGTTTTGGAGTGGCGCAGGAGGGTCTACCGCGTTCGTGAGGAGGCCCTTGGCTCTTTCAGAATCGGAACACGGCTTTCCTGAATTTTTTCATCAGGTATAGAATTGTGGGCACCTGTTTCTTTGAGGGATTTCCCCATAGAGACAGGGGGATGTATGTTTATTTAGACAACTATAAAGGTCTTCTAAGAAAAAGAACCCATTTTTGTCTTTCAGAACGGACAGGGTTGGTTAGGTTTGGAGGCCAAGGAAGGAAGGATGGAAAGAAGGAAAGGAGAGAAGGAAATCCTGTCTCCCACATTATCTGTCTTCCCCATTGCCCTCATTTCTTCTCACTGACTATTGTGACAGTGTGCGGATGGCCTCCCCATCCAGCCTTGCCCAGATCCACTCCATTCTACTGCATCCAGAATGTTATTTAGTGAGACACCATCTCTGCTGCTTAAAACCCTTAGGCCTTACGCTACCCTTAGAATACATGTGTGGTCCTTACCACCTGGCCCCGCCTACCTCTTTAGCATCTCCCTGCACAACCCCCAGGCTCTGGGCACTCTGGCCTCAGTGACCTTCTCACAGGCTTCTTGCCTCTCCTGGGCCTTTGCACACACTTCTCCTCCTGCCCAAAGGCTCTTTCTCTGTTCTATCTCCCTCCCCGCTGCCACCCGCCGTACTCTACCTTTAGTCTAGTTATCTCTTGTTCATCCTTTCAGATCCTAATTCAAATGCCATTTCCATAGGGACTCCTCTCCAGCCTGCAGTCTTATTTTATTCTCTATTTTAAACTCCCATAGCATCCTGTACTTTGCCTTCCCATCACCTATCACAATTCGCAACTACACATTTATTTTAGTGACCATTCGACCGATCGATGTCTGTCTCTCTCATCAGCCCATAAGCTCTGTGAGAGGAGGGACTGCATTTTCTTTGCTCACCATTTATCACCTCCGGGGTTAGCCTTGTGTTGCCAGAGAGTAGCTCCTCAGAATTATTTGATGAGTTATTGAGTGAAACATTTATTTAGCTGGTATGACGACCTTACCAACAGTGCCGCTCCTACGTCAGAAAAAAAAGCCTGTGTTACTTCGGTGTAGAATGGACATTTCCACTTGCTGGCAAAATTTCTGGCGTGGTTGTTCTTTAGAGTCCAGATGTGAGGGCCAACTCTCCACTCCTTGGAGGCAAGTGAGTTGTGGTGACTACACTGCGCTTCACGTTTCTCTCCTGAGGCTTCCCAGGGCCCTCTCTGATAGCAGACTGGCACGTCTTCCCTGGGTTTTCGTGCTGGCCAAGGAGAACATGGCACATTGGTAATAATGTCAGTAAACTCTGAAGCTGCCAAGGAGAGCAGCAAGCAGAGGCCAAGGGGAAGCCGGCAGAGCCTTAAACATGCAAGCCCTGGAAATCATCTCATCACCAGAGGTGCCAGCCATCACACCCTGGATGGAAGGGCATAATTGCTGAAAACAGCTAATCACTAACAGCATGACAGCCAAGGGCCTATAGCCATCCCTTTCTTCACTTCAGGATCTGTCCCACCACAAGGGGAAAGGAGCCAAAAGAGGAAACCATCCATGAAGACTCAGTTCCCATCTCGGAGGAAGAGCATTTCTTCCCCTTTCACAAGATGCTTTGGGAGCCCTCTATTATGTGCTATCAGTCTTGAAATCTTGAGGCTTTTATCCAAATGCAGTGCCTTTGGACTTCAGAGATGTGATCGTAGGCCCAGCATGGCAGAGGATGGTTTTCTGTGTGACACTGGGTATTCACAGAAGATGTCTCGCAAAAGGAACATTTTGCTTTCAGGAGGGCGTGTGTGCAAATGTGGACTGGGCACTCCTTGTGCAGTCACTACTGCATAAGGTTCCTGGGAGAACAATGGAATAAATAATGGGCCTCATAGTTTCTTCATTCAATTATATTATAAATGTATTTATGATGATCCATTAAAATAAGTGGATGGCTTCGTCTAGCAAATGTTCACATAGATATAAAAACAGAAGATGTCACAGGTATCTGGGAGGCATGTATGTACATAACACTAACAAGTATAGCACCTGGATAAAGTCAAGCATATCTTTCTCCTAAGCCACTTCTCTCAAGCATTTGTTGAGCATCTCTGGTATGTCTAGAGCTGTACCAGGTGCTTAGCATACAAACAAGGTTGTGGCCTCATCGGAGCTTATGTACTAGTAGAAGAAACCCACCAATAAATCAACAATTATGCTGTGGAGTAAAAAGTACTAGGACTGGAGCTGTCGATAAGAGGTTTTCTCTTAAGTCTGAAGGCATCTTTTGTGCACATAAAAGACCAAGTAGGCTACTTAGGTTTTTAAAACTAGTAATGTAAAAATCTATCTTCCTTATGCCTTTGCATTTAGCCTACAATCTTATTATTTTAAATAAAATGGATTAATTCAAGTTGAACACATTTAAGTAAGTTCACATCTCAGTTGGTACTATTTACAACTATTAAATTCCCTTAAATTTTTAAAGCTCTATTTATGGATCTAATACATTCATTTTCTTTTTAAGTGGTTCATATGTTTGACCTAACAAGCAAAACCTTCCCAAGTATTTGCAAGTCTATAAATTACTGAGGACCGAGGTTGCTTGTAGGCCATAGATCTTTGCCCAGCACACATACTAGGCCCAGGTAATTCTTCTACTGCCAAGAGAATCCTATCTTATAGCTACCACAATAACAGGGAACTTCAAATTTAAACACTTCAGACAGCGTTGGTTTTCTTGAATATAAATTATACTCTAATCTAATGCTTTTCTCTGCTTTGAGTTGTAACTTTCTCACCCAAGTTGCTGCTAATTTTTTTCAACTAACCTCTTTTTATATTATTCGTATTCTTGGTTGGGTCCAAATTTTTTTTCCTCTTAAAAATATTTTATTGTGGTAAATATTATCTAACATTTACCATTTTAACCAGTTTTTAAGTTTACAACTTAGTGGCATTAGTACATTCACATTCTTATGCAGTCATCACCACCATCCATCTCCAGAACTTTTTCATCTTCCCAAACTGAAACTCTGTAGCCAATTAAATAATAACTCCCCATTCTGCTCTTCTTCTGGCACCTGGCAACTACCATTCTACTTTCTGTCTCTATGAATCTAACTGTTCTAGGTACCTCAAATAAGTGGAATCATACAATATTTGTCCTTTTGTGACTGGCCCATTTCACTTAGCATGATGTCTTAAGATTCATACGTGTTGTAACATGTCAGAATTTCCTTCCTTTTTGAGGCTGAATAATATTCCATGGTATGGATATACCATATTTTGTTTATTCATTCATCCATCAGGGACACTTGGGTTCCTTCTACCTTTTGGCTATTGTGAATAATGCTGCTATGAACATGGCTGTGCTGGGTTCTAATTCTTATAGATATTTTAATATTCTGTATCAAATTCTAGATTCTGTGTCAAATCATATCTTTGGAGCTGAGCCAACCAGTGCTTTAGTTGCCAGAGATAAGGGTTTGAGGTGAGCCAAATGAATGACAAGAGTCAAAAGATACGAACTTCCAGTTCTAAAATAAGTAAATCATGGGATGTAATGTACAATACAGCATGGCGACTGTAGTTAATAATACTGTACTGCATATTTGAAAGTTGCTAAGAGAGTAAGAAATCTGGAACTATGCAGGGTGATGAATGTTAACTAGAATTATTGTGGTAATCATTTTGTAATATATACAAATACCAAGTCATTATGCTGTATACCTGAAATTAATATAACATTGTATGTCAATTATATCTCAATAAAAAGAAAAAGAAAAAAAAAGTCCAAGGAAAAAGTTATATACATGAAAGCATTGATAAAATTATAAAATTTTAAGTTGAATAATAATTTTATAAAGTTATATAATAACTATATTATAAAATGGTAGTGAAAAACTGGAGACAATCTAAATATTCAGCAGTAGAAAAATGGTTAACTGAGTTGAAATGAACATACTTGATGCATATTATATATCTATTAAATTAGTAAATAAAAACAGTTTTGTAGTGGTAAAAAAGCAGAATATAAAATTGTAACAATGCAACACTGTTAAAATTATGGTTGCAAAGTGACAAAGACTGGAAAAGAACAGGGGAGTACTGAAGTGAACTTTCTGTGAGACTGATGGACCGAGAATGATTTCTTCCCTTTTAAAAATATTCTTTATTGCTGTTAAAATCAATACAAATGAAAATTTTGAAGTAGCTGATAATACTTGTCCATAAAAATAAAGGCACTTGCTGGGTTGTTTTGGTGATGCAATAAGCTAATGGATGCAAAAGGACCTAGAAATAGTCCGTGCAGGCAGAGTCGCCAGGGTCTCCTCTGCGCCTCTCCTTTCCTTCCTCCCAGCTTTAGAATCCTGAGTTTTCAGGGTCAACACTGATCACGCTGTACTCTCTACCTCAATCTTTCTCACTAAGACTGTTTCTTTCATGTTTTATTGGTTTTATTCTATGACTTCCAGAGCTGAATAAGATCTGGACACTTTCTGACTGTCATTAAAAAAAACTTGTTCTTTTCTCCTGGTTAATATACATTTTTTAAAAAACATATAGTTTTAACAGCATGGCAGTTCCCTCCAAACTCTATTAAACATAGAGTTACCATATGATCCAACAATTACACTTCTGAGTACATATTCAAAAGAATCGAAAACAGAGACTTCAACAGATACTTGTACACCAATGCTCATAGCAGCATTATTCACTATAGCCAAAGGCGAAAACAACACAAGCGTCCATCAACAGGAATGGATAAACAAAATGTGTTACATACATACGATGGAATATTAACTCACCCTTTAAAAGGAAGGAAATTTAATGGGTTAATATCCAAAGTTTATAAAGAATTCATACAACTCAACAACAAAAACTAACAGTCCAATTAAAAAATGGGCAGAAGACCTGAACAGATATTTCTCCAAAGAGGAAATACAGGCCAATAGACATATGAAAAGGTGCTCAAGGTCACTAATCATCAGAGAAATGCAAATTAAAACCACAATGAGGTATCGCCTCGTACCTGTCAGAATGGCTATCGTCAATAAATCAAAGAACAACAAGTGTTGGCGAGGACATGGACAAAAGGAAACCCTGAAAAGGGACCCCTCATACATTGTTGGTGGGGTTGCAAATGGGTACAGCCGCTATGGAAAACAGTCTGGAGGTTCCTCAAAAAATTGAAAATGGATCTACCTTTTGATCCAGCAATTTATCCAAAGAAAATCAAAACACTATTTCATAAAGATCTAAGTACCACTATGTTCATGGCAGTGCTATTTACAATAGCCAAGATATGGAAGCAACCTAAATGCCCATCGACAGGTGACTGGATAAAGAAGTTGTGGTTCATATGTACAATGGAATATTATTCAGCTATTTAAAAAATGAAATCCTACCATTTGCAATGGCATGGATGGACCTAGAGGTTATTATGCTGAGCAAAATAAGTCAGACAGAGAAAGATAAATACCATATGATTTCACTTATATGCAGAATCTAAGGAACAAAAAGAACAAACTAAGTGAAAACAGACACAAATACAGAGGACAATCTAGTGATGGCTAGAGGGATTGGGAGAAAGGGGTGAAGGGTTAAAGAAATACAAATTAGTAGTTGAGAAATAGTCTTGGGGATAGGGAGTATGGCATAGGAAATGCAGTCAGTAGTACTGTAATGGCTATGTGTACAGACAGATGGATGATAGAGTAATTGGGGAGATCATTTCATAAACTACATAAATGTCTAACTGATATAGTGTATACTTGAAACTAATAATAAACTACAATAAATTCACATAAAACTTATCCTGAAAAAGTAAAAATTCTCATCTATAAAAAAAGGAAGGAAATTATGACAAATGCTATAACATGGATGAACTTGAAGACATTATGAAATAACCAGTCACAAAAGGAAAGATACTTTACGATTCCATTTAGATGATGTGCCAAGAATTGCCAAATTCATAAAGACAGAAAGTAGAATAGTGGATAGCAAGGGCTGGAGGGAGGGGAGAATAGGAAGTTATTTAAATGGGTACAGAGTTTCGGTTTGGGATGATGACAACATTCTGGAGATGGATGGTGGTGATAGATGCATAACAACATGAAAGTACTTAATGCCACTAAATGTAAACTTAAAAATGATTAAAACGGTAAACTGTATGTTATGCATATTTTACCACAATTCTAAAAAAGCATGTAGTATTAGTATCTTTCCCAGGTAACAACCTACCTGGGTATTAATAGCTCACTAAGCACTATACTGATATCTTACCAAGTACTTTCTTGAGGTAATGCCTTCTGTGAAAAGATGAGGAGAATAGGAAAATTTCTGGTATAATGGCAGGTGAGACAGAAAGACAATAGGGCAGGTGGGCCTTCTTGTTCCTTAAAAACTGCACTGCAGCTACACAAATCCCATTACTCTGCCTGCCTCTAAAAGATCACTGTAGTCATCAAGGGTGTGCAGAAAAAATAATTAGAGGTGAGAAGTCAGTTTGCGGGGTGTGGTGGTGGTGGTGGTCATGGTGACGGCAGAGGAGTAAATCGGAAAAACAATAGCGATAGCAAAGCCAACAGAGAAGCTTTCTGAATCCACCTGCCATAGTCCGAACAAGAGTCCAGTTGAACAGCTGAACGTCAAATCCAGATCTGTGAAAGAGCTCTTGGGGGCCAGATGGCCCGAGCCTCTGCCACGGATGGGGGGATCACTCCTTGATGAGTGGGTATGCACGCGGGCCTCTGCTTTGTTAATGAGCTCTCTTCCATTTATGCATTGCTAATTCCTCAACAGTTCTTTCTCCCATTGAGTGAAAATCTATATCCTAGTCATTTGCTGATGGGGTCTGTCCTTATTCTGCCCTCCGAAGCAGCGTAGAATAATTCCACTCCCTCTTCTCTTTGAAGTTGTTTTTGGTTTCAAGTCTTCTTTCTTCAGAATTAACATCATCAGCATCTCCAACTGTTCCTTGTCCTCGTCTATGGCTTCAAGACCTAAGCCCCAGCCTTCAAATGTGGTCTGACCAGTACTTTTACCTTCCCTTAGTAGGATTTGTTCTCCCATTAGGACTACTGTGGAACCCCACTGTAATTATGACTATGAATGTCTGAGTCCCATACGAAATCGCAAACTACCTGACAGTTCATACACAAAAGATGTACAGGTTTAACCATTTCATTGTTCATTAATTCAATCCATTGAACCTCCAAGATCAACATATGAAACATCTCCTGAATGGAAAAGAAATAGCATTTGTCTAGTACTTACTCTGTTTTAGGCATTCTGATAGATGTTTTGAGACATAATTTCATTTAATCCACATATCAACTCCATGTGAGAAGTACTACTTTCTCCATGTTATATATCAAGAAAGCCAGGCCTAAGTCCACACCAATAGGAATCAAAACCAGTGCATCTGACACCAAAGCCCAAATGTTTTCCACAACAGTTCCATTTCAGTTTGGATACATTAAGCTGCAGAGAGTGGAAAACCCAGTTCAGACTGGCTCTATTAAACACTAGGGACATTTATATGACAACGTCCAGTGGTGGGGGAGCTTCTGGGTGGGTGAAGCCAGCAGCTCAACAATGTCAAGGATGCCTGTTTCTTCTGTTCCCACTTTGCCACCATGATGTTGCCTTTGTTCTAATCCAGGCTGTTCGTAGTAGTAACAGTGGTGACATGGCCCGTTGTCACTGTTAGCCAGAAAGAAAGACTGATCCGCTCTGGTTCTCTTTTAAGAGGGAAAAAATCCTTCAGTAGAAAACTTCAGCAAGCCATTCCATATATCTCATTAGCTATAAAAAGTGATCGCTGGCAAGGAAGACTGAATTATTCTTCATTGGCCTAGTCAGACTTAGCGCTTGAGTTGGGATGTGTTCCCCGAATTCATTACCTGATGTTCAATGTCAGAGAGGGGGCAGCCCACCACGGCTGTGACATTCCCACCTTTACCAAGAGCAACAAAGTAGCACAGTGCTGAGTGCTGGCATCCAGACCCAATCCCTGCCCTCATAGGGCTTCCAGGTCATATGGAAGACAAACACTGCGCAAGTATTACAGATGTGACACATGTTACAGAAGGGAAAATACATCTAGCACATGTACAACACAAAGCCTGGGAAATCACTGAGTCTCGGTGGTCCTGGAAGGCCTCCTGAGGAATGAGATTCAGAGGATGCTGGGCAGAGGGAAGAGTATATGTAAAGATGAGTAGAGAATAAATCATACAACTGTCATACTCAATCTTAAATCCTTGGGATACTTCCCAGCCACAGACCAATCATTTGTTCAGTCACTCATTCATGCATGCATTCATTTCACAAATATCTACCTGCAGCAGGTGAGAACATGTGTACATCACTGGCAAAAGGGACTCACTTAAGAGACGATCAGTCTGTGAATGAGTCAAGCCTTACACTTTCTCCCCTTTCTCACTGTTCATCCTACTGTTTATTTGAACATGCACTGGAGTCTGAACCCCAAAAAAGTGCTGACTTTCAAACTACAAGTGGCACATTTTGCTATCTCTAATGTTTAAGTTTGAAAGAAAGAGAATTTGGAATTATTAAGTTAAAATGAGGTTTTAAGATTATAAGTAAATTTCAAAGATTTGTGTTCTCTTATTAGGAGTTTCTATGGATAGGCCCATTAACTTCCTATTTCAAACCTCAGCATATGCAGAAAGTAAAAATACAAACCGAAGGAGAAAAGGCACAAGCTGCACACACAGAATTTGGTAAACAAAACATATAATTCCACTTAGCTTTTCTAAGAAACATTCTATTCAAGATAACAGTAGATCTTACTTTAAGAATTATTTCTTTCTATTACTTCTTTTCCAAAACTTTTGGCTCTTTCTGAACCAATCAATAATCATCAGATAGCATTCAATCTTATTTTTTAAAAAAATCTGTCCACTAAAATGTCAATTAAATGATGCCTTAGAACGATATGGTTCTTGCTATGAGGACACCTATGTATTTTTTCATTTATTTTGGTGGTCGAAACTGCACTTAGACAATGATGTGTAGCTCACATATTGTGAGTTTTTGATAAATATTAAAATAATAAGAATGGGCAAGGGGAAAAGAGAAAACATTCAAACTGCATCTCAAGATCTTCAATAAACGTTCCTCACAGCTTGAGCTCAGCTGTTTAGAGGCCAGGAGACTGGGCACTCCAACCGGGCCACGTGCAGCCCCAGGCCCAGGCTAAGGTTAGTGGTGATTATTCTGTAATGGAGCCCAGCCTCCTCTCTGCCCTCACTTTCTCCTACAGAGCTATTCTTTCTCCCACAGGACCTGTTCCAATGAAAGTTTGTTCTGAGGAAAAGCTTTGAAAAACTCATCCTCAGTTTGGGCTCTTTCTAAAGCAAGGGGCAAAAAAACACCTCTGACTGGCTTACGTGAAAAGGGACTTCAATGGCTCAAGTGAGAGTTTTCAGTCAAGGATTTCCTTCAGGAGCTGCTGGAATCAGGTCCAGACAATGCTCTCAGGGCTGGGTTACTCTCCATCCCTCAGTCCCAACTTCTCTGGGGAGTCATCTGGCCTTGCTGGGCTCCACAAGCACCATGGCTGCAGAAGTACCAAGCTCACCTTCTCTCAGGTGATATCCTGCAAGAAAAAATATTCACTCCTTTCTCCCACAACAGTACTGAGACTCACTCTGATTCAATCAGCTAATGTCACATGTCCTGGCCTGAGCCAGTCACTGTGGCCAGCTGAATGCAACTCACTAATTGGTTAGCCCTGAACCTCAGACTCCACAGGGGCTGAAGCCACACCCAGACCACATGGTCGGCAATTGAAATCAGCAGCTGACCTCTGAAGAGAAAACGGATGCTCGGTGACAAACCACAAATGTCTTCAATACCCATTCACATTGTTCCCAGGAGTATTTCTACTCTTGCAGCAGACAAAGCCTTAAAACAAGAATCTGAAATAGCTCTCTAATCATGAAGATTCCAGTGGTCTCCTGAGGAAGGCCTTGTGGGTGGGATTGCTTCCTCAACCCCTCAAGGCACCCGGTGACCACCTGACCCGGTGTGTACACAAGGACACCCAGCCTCTTCTCTGACATAAGCAAACACATGACATGATTGCTTCACATGTAAACCTTTACCAGAAAACCAGGGTGTTGATGTGATTGATAATCACATAATTATTCCCACTGGTATATGTGATGGATATGCACAGGATTATCTACCTCGATATCTAACGTGATTGATACCCATGTGATCATCTGCCATAAAGACACGCCCTTCCCTGCTTCTAATGCAATTACCTTCCTCCTTATGGATGGAATTGGCGCCCATGTGATGACTTGCTCCAGATACACACGTGATTGATGCCCATGCAATTATCTAACACAATGATAGGCCAGTGATTGATACCCATGTGATTATCTGCTAAGATGATACCCTTGCAAATGAAAATTGGCAAGTCCTGCAAGCTCTAATAATAACCCTCACCAGCAAGCCCAAACCAATGAATGGCTTAAGGAAGCTTCTTCTTTAAAGAAAAAAAGGTCACCCATACTGTTAAGTGCATATGTGTATTCGTATGTATGTGTATGAATATATATGTGTGTGTGTGAGAGAGAGAGATCCATCTTTTTACAGTGTTTAAAGTAAAATTTGGAATAGGGCTATAAAAATGAAATAAATGTCAAGGCTCTTTCTAGCTCTAAAATTCTCAGATTCTAGGGTCTGACAATAACTAGAAAAGTATTACCGATTTCATAGGAAATGGCAGACATTTGTTCCACCATCAATTTGTGTTTTTGTTCGCAGACTTTGGTTCCTAGTGACTTTTTTTGCCCTTTGATGACCGCACAAAAAAATCAGAAGCAGGGAATTATCGATGCAAATAACTACGTGCAAATGAAGGGGGGCGCACCCATGAATCAGTAAGGCCACATTCCCAGCTCCAGGGCACGTGCCGGTATTACAGACAAGGCGACACTCAGCTCCACTTCCCAGCCTCCATGCTCTTCTTAAAAAGGGACAGTCTAAGTCATAACATGTTTGGTCATTCATTCTGCTCCTTTTTTCCAATTCGCTGTTCTGACTTTTGAGAAAAGCATGTAATATCCCCATAGAATTTGTTGATTTTCTTTGTTATTGTCAAATAATGCTAATCCATGAAGAGAACCTTCCTGGGTAATGTTAATTCAGCTGCCTGTTTTGTAATAGGATTATGTTTTCCAGGATTTAAAAATCCCACTTGTTAGCTACCAAATAGACTCCTACAACAGCTATAAAATCTAATTTAATCCCTACTGGCATTAACAAAATAGCTGAGATACAATTTGTGTGTAACTACACTTAACACCCTACAACCTCCAATAAATACATAACATTTCCTTTGAAGTTATAAAAGGAAACTAACTGTTCAGTGGGCTAAGCGGAGTCTCATGGGTCCAATCATGCAATATCTCTAAGGCAGAACAAATGTTGTTTATATACGGTACGGATTATGGGGAAAGTTTATTTAAACAGATTAATTCATGTTTACATGTATTAATGTTCCCTTTCCATCATGCAAATTCAAGTTAAAATGATCTTCATTTCTTTTAAAATAATTACAGGGGGAGTCAACTATTTGGTCTGCTATCATTTAATTTAAGGACCTAATTAGGTTAGAATACGTTTCAGAATAGAACAAACACGACACCAAACTCAAAGTAGGAGGCTAATACCATATTTCACTTCACAAAGGGGGAAGGCGTTTTTTGGAGGGTGGGTTAAGATAAGGGAAAAGAAAGGGGCCCAGAAATGATCCCATGGGCCAAAGAACATGGTAAGCAGATTCCCTTTTGTCTTTGGCTCTTCATTCCTGTATCAAACAAAGTTGAGTTGGCATTAAAGGGCTTTCTGGGAATGTAAAATTCAAATGTGGTGAAACAGACATATTTCTTCTCCCGTCCCTCCCACCCCTCTTTCAGACAGGTGACTATCGGGAAGCTTATGGTAGGCCAGATGGGACCAGAGATGCGCTGGCAAATACTGTTTCAAGATGAAGGAGAGGAAAACAAGGAGGCTGACATGTAACATATCAAAGATTATCCAAGCACTAGGAAGTTGAACATGAATCTCAGGGCAGTCCAACCTCTTTAAAGATGCAAATTGCAGTCAAACACAGAAAACAGTAGGGTTCTGTTTATCCTTTCACAAAGGGTGCAAACTGCTAATCAGGCTCCATTGCTGGGCTGGCCACTTTGTTTATCAATAAACAGGAAGGCAGTTAGACTATAATTTTCCTGCCTAGTACTGGTAGCCAAAAGGAAATGCTGGCAGCTTAGTAGTACTGAGTTCCAGTTGCATCAAAACCCAATTATTATCGTAATAAGTATGGGTGTTTGCAAGTTGCACAGGCGCGCTACACATGTCCACAGATCATGTGAAACATATGGGCAGAGAACAAGCTTGGTGATACACGGACTAAGGGGACCTGTCAAAATAGGCTGGTCCTCCAAGAGCTCAGCTGTGGTGTGTTGTCTAAAAACACACACACGTTGGAAAAGAGTTAACATGGCAGATATGGAAATTTTCTACATGTTACTACAACATAACAAAAATATGGTTTGACTAAAACCAAACAACAAATAGGCGATGATCTCAGCTCCCAAATGTGATGCTATGCTATAATTGCCACTACAAACTCTATTACCATAGAACGCTTGTGCATCCTCTAACAAAGATGTTCAGAGTTATTTTCATGTTAATGGAGGACCTTCCTGAGAAACTATGAGACCCAAATCTAAAATATGGGCCAAGATTTAAAACCTAACATATTAACAAAACTTCAATCATAAATGTGTTTAGGCATTCGAATTGTCCAAATCATGACCTTAGTTCTTTGTTTCATTTTGTCAGTATAGATGCATCTATAAATGATGAAGATGCACTCCAAATTTCATATAATTCCTGATGGGACATGACATATATGAAATACAAAGGGACTAAAATTTCTACAACGTGGTGCTTTTTTTTCTTCAGATTTTAACAGATCGGTGGTGCTTCTATCAACGTTGAAATAACACATGCATTATAACAGTTATATTGATCATATAACTCATTTATTCATCAAATGTTTGCTGAGTACTTACTATGTACCAGGCACTATGGTAATCTGTGGAGGATACAATGGCACTTTCTTCACAAAGCTGGCAGTCTACCAGGGAAGTGGGCATAGATGGAACAAGTCATTACATTAAGGTGTGTGACTGTTATGATGAAGTAAGTGGGTTAAGTGCATCCAACCAGTCTTCACTGTTGTGTCTGGCTCTCCAAGATGCCAACCCACAGTAACATTCTCTAGCAATTACAGATAGGGAACTGTGGCTCATTTCTGCTAGGATGATACTTGAACGAGTGAAAATTCAACAGGTTCTGCATGGCTTTGTTAATAACTCTTGTTAGCAAGTTAGGGACCAAAAGTGTGGCTCTAGGATGTGAACTGCCTGTCTTCCTCACTTACTAGCTATATGACCTTGGGCAAGTTCGTTAACCTTTTTGTATTCCACTTTCTTTACCTATTAATGGAGATAATAATAGCACCTCTTTCATAGAGAAACTGTGAACATGAAATGAGTTAACCCATGCAAAGAACTTAGAAATATAATAGTCTCCCCTTATCCGTGGGAGATATGTTCCAAGACCTCCAGTGGATGCCTGAAACTAGGAATAGTACTGAACTCCACATATACTATGTTTATTTCCTATACATATATACCTGTGATAAAGTTTAATTAATAAATTAGACACAGTAGGAGAACAACATAATAAAATAGAAAAATTATAAAAGTATACCATAAGAAAAGTTATGTGAATGTGGTCTCTCTCTCTGATAACTGATCTGATAACCTATATGGCTACTAACAGACTAATAGGCAGGTAGCATATACAGCGTGGATACACTGGATAAAGGGATGGTTTATGTTCTGGGTGGGACAGAGAAATGGTGCAAGATTTGATCATGCTCCTCAGAATGACACGTGACTTAAAATTTATGAATTGTTAAATTCTGAAATTTTCCATTTAATATTTTCAGACTGCAGTTGATCACAGGTAACTGAAACTGCAGTAAACAAAACCACAGATAAGGGGGGACTATTGCAGTGCTGGCACACAGGAAGTACTCATTAAATGATCTCTAGTACTGCATTGTTCTGAGACCACCTTCAGCACCACGGTCAGCTCCAAGGCCCTGCCCTCTTAGGAAGGGCGGAAGTTGGAAAGAATGATTGCGGGGAAACTGCCTTTTGCCAAGGAACCGGCCAAAATTCCAGGAGACTGTCATCCTTCAGATAACCCAGGAGGGAGGTGTGATAATGCCTGTCCTCTCTCTGACCCTCAAAGTTGAAAGCTTATATATGCAGTATGTCTCCAGAGGAAATATGGAAAAGCCTAGTCATGGCTCCCAGCCCAGAGAGCCAGGACTACACTGACCAATGGCGGTTCTTGATCTGGTTCTCCCTAACCCTCTCATGTCCTGAGGCCAAACTTGGGCTCTTCATACCCACTTCAGGATCCCTTTGCTCTGACAGCCTATTCGAAACAGTTTTTTCCATTTATTGGCTGTCTCCTTTGCCTTCCCTTATGCATCTATCCATCACAGCTCCAGGAAAGAAGTCATGATGCCCCTGTGCCTTGCAAATCTGCACCAACTGGGCCAGACTATCAGCCTTTCCCCACTACTGAGGAAGGGTGATTAGACAATGTGGATGATAAGCTTAGAGAAACAGCCAATTGGGGCCCAACCCTAGCTTTATTCTTCTACCCTGGGAGGCTCCAAGAATTCACTCTCTATTGGAAAAACTTGAGTCTTTGGGAAGCCTACTTTTATCTCAGGCCAACTCCCTGGTTCATCTTTCTCTCTAGGTTTTTCTCTTTGGACAAATGTCTAGGGAGGCTGTTGTTTTTTTGTTTGTTTGTTTGTTTGTTGGTTGGTTGGTCTAGTTAGCTAGAGCTAATCAATACTGTCTAAGAACATACTGCTTCTTAGACTAGACTTGGCTGGGAACTCAGGGCCCAACTGCTAATCTTTAGAGGTTAATTTCTGACTAATTAATGACTAACGCAATTGCATCATATGGGAAAAAATTACAAAAGTATATTTGAAACAGACAATGTATCTTTAGTAGAAAGACAGGCCCCTGTCAAACCACACTTTCCATATCTTTCCCACTAAAACATCATCTTCCCCAACCTAAACAGCAGGTATACAACAAGAATAAACCACTACCACCATCACTACTATCCTAACACCAACCTGAGACTCTCTGATGCGTTTAAAAATAAATGGCAAAGTATGATATTATGTCTTAATTATCTCTCTTCATCAGAATGTTGAATTATGCCCTAAAATATTCTCACTTATTTATTATTGAAAACTTGGAGGCATTTAATACTTCATTATGAACTGTGGTTACTAAAATAAGAACACTTGAAAAAAGTACTATTCCTTGATGTCAACCTTGTTGCTTCTGCAAGATTTCCTGCTGTCTCTCCTTTATTTTGGTGGTGGCTATGTGTACTTGGTTCCTTAGTCACAGAGATTTAGCAGACTGAAACCTCTTGGGTTCATTTTGTGAAAGTCACCTGTGATCTCCTGATAAAAAAAGAGGTTTTAATTGGTAACTAAACTTGGAATAAGTAAGTTTAATGATTTTCACTATAGTCTCCAAGCTATTTCTTATTTCATTTCAGAGGAAATGGCTACAATTTCCAGTTTTGTAAAGTTTTAGTCCATTTAAGCTGGGTTCCTTTTTTTCAATCTTAATTTTGAGCTGGAGCTCAACGATCTGTTTTATTGCCTCGGCCTGGGCTTTCTGTAGTCAGGTATATCATATTAGAGATCATACTCAGCCTTACTTAATTGGATGCCTAGGAATTGCAGGAAAAGAAATAACTGGCAATTTGAAGCCTGCATCTCTTTGTAAAGACATTTGTTCAGCTCATTAAATGAAAATTGTGGACTATTATGACGCTAATAGAGATTTTTGAATTCTTGCATTAAGAAGATGCCTGTTTTGAAGATTAAAATGATGACAGGAAAAAGAGTGGGGTTTTTTTGTTTGTTTTCTGGATTTTTAAAACAATTACTCCACAAAAGGGGAAAGGTAATTTAAGGGCATAAAGAGTTTGATAAAAGACTGGAAACACTTTACTACTTTTATGAAAACCTGGATAGGTTTTTATATCAGAATGTTTAAGGATCAAAAAGACCTTGCAGAGTTGCTAAGCACAGTTCATCTTTCCATACTGTTCCAAAAAGACTCACAGATATCCCAATTCCTATTGAAGAAATCTCTCAACCCCTCAAGTCTTTTAATAAAGGCAAAGCCCCTGGGAGAGGAGCCCTCCCATCCTAATTTCACACCACTATCGAAGCGGAGTTAGCCCTTGTATACGTATAATCATTCATTGCCCCATCAGTTAGCTTTCTTCTGTGGGAAGAGTACCCCTCGCTAACCTACTAATTTATTTCAACCAAAATGACAGCACTGAGGTATTTAAAATTTAGCCAAAAAGATTTCTGTGCGTATATGGTAAGTACAAATGGGGGTTTAGTGTCTACATACGTGCGTGCGCACATGTGCGTGCCTGTTTGTGTTGGATGCAAACATGCACAAAAGGAAGCCAAATGAGAATGCACAAATTAGAGAGAATACATATGCTCAGGTAGAAAGGGATCTTCTATCTGTATGACAAGTAAAGGCATTACAGAGGAACTCAAGAGTTAACTAGTTTAAAATGATGAGTATCAAAAAATTATATTCCTATTACTGTAAGATTAATAATTAGCCAATAACCTTGATTGATATTTGGTGTTTCCTGAGGAGCAACTCACACACACAAATGCAATAACTGCAGGCTCTGCAGAGTCTGACAGATAACTATAGGAACCCTTGCATGAATTATTGTTTGTGAAGAGGCACTTCAAAACTGGCTTACTGTGGGGGACTCAGTCACACTCCCCTCTCCTCTACAGCGCTGTCTCCTCCCAAACCACTAACCTTCCTTGAGGCCTCACATGTCCTGATATCCTAGCTGGATGGAGGGAGCCGAAACATTTAAAGAACACTGCCCAGTGGGGGTGACCTTATGGAACTTCTGAAGAACTGACTTACTTAGAGGGCAAATGGCTTCCTCTTGCTTTTTATAGAAGAGGGCAGCTTCGACAAGACAGCCCTTTTGGTAGCCCTAGGTCCTCTGCCAGGCAGAGCAAGTTGTGAAGAAGCGAGCCACCGCTCTAATCTCTACCAGCCAGGGGCTTCCCTGGACACTCTACTGAAGGCAGCTCTCCTCAGACACTCCCTCCCAAGCCCAGCAGCGGTCCTCCTCCTTCTGTTTCCCAGAATAGAAAAAGTCGTCATAAATGGGTCTTGCTCAGGGCCCAGACCCCAGCCCAGTTCTCTCTTGCTCTGAACCTTTTTCACAGGCCCAGGCCCTCACAGGCAGATTTGGCCACCTTCTTCTACCCTTTTTTAAACTCTTTTTCTACCAGGAATTGCTCAAGTACCTGGCACAGAAAGGCAAAGTAAAAATGTATTGCTTAACTGCTTAAGAAAGATAACTTTTTCTCTGATTTCCTGAGGAAAAAAATAAGTAAGATCTTTCTAAGATAACTGTTTCTAGCCCTGTAGTGTTAAGAAAACTGAGGAAGCTGGAGAGAAAAAGTGGCATTTTGCTGTCTCTGGAGTCTTTTCTTTGTCTACAATAGTTGAGGGAGAAAGTTAAAAAATAGCAAACTTGGCAAACTCCATGACATTTAAAGCAAAAACATACTTGTGCTAATATATTATCTTATGACAGTCAAGAATCTAAGGTATGAATCAATACCAGTAAACTTTGGCATTCTAAGCAATCATCAGAGACTTGAATTGATACATCAGACCCTTGGCCAGGAGTACAGTTAAGACAATTGTTATTTAAGTATTTATCAAGCCCTCGTCTAACACTTATTATGTGCCAGGCACTGTTCTAAGTACTTAAAAAATATCAGCCCATTTAATATAATTTTGTATAATAAATACTATTACCCTTATTACCCTTATGTTACAGAAGAGGAAACTAAGTCACAGAGAGGGAATAATTTGCCCACTGTCACACTTTTAGAATGAGATGGTAACAGAATCCAGATGGTTGGCTCCAAAGTCTGTTTTTGACCATTAAATATGTTCCTCTATGTGAAAGAGACATCTTAAGGAATATGCTAATATCCGTTCTCCTCAATTTTCTAAGCTTTATTCCTTTAAAAATGACACAACTCCTTTTTTAGAAAAGCAATATTTATACAGCCGTTGAGAGTTTACAAAGTGCTTTTTCATTTGAGTCTCACAGCTGGCCCTGTAGTGGGCAGTGTAGGTTTCATTATCACCAGTCTCATAGGACAGATAAGGAAAGGGAGGCTTGTGAGATTACAGGACTCAGGTTCCCTGGTTAGATAGTGTTAAAATGGGAAATGTAAAGGAGTCTTCTATTGCCAAGTGCTCTACCCTTTTCACTGAACCAGGCTGCTGTTACCAAATTAAGTTGCCCATGAGTGACATCCCAAATTTTATTAGCTTAGGTTTCCATAGAAAAGTCTTTCTTGAACCACAATTCAGATTCCTCCTTTGACATCCTGAAGGGCCACTGTAAGACCCCTCATGACCATAAATTCCTAACTTATTCCCGCTCTTTATAAATCAAATTAGGAAAAAAAAAAAAAGACAGATTATGTTTATATATAAGTTGCTTCTGTACTTTGGAGGGGAATCTTCTCTTAGGAACTATTACAGGGTGTGCTCACCTGAACAACAGAATATATCCAAATATATGAAGCCATAAGATACAGAAAATCGGATCTACAACACAAGAGAGAGGTGACGTCCAGACTTGAGGAGATCAGAAAATTCAAGGAGAAATTTCTCCAAGAAGATGAAACTGATAAAATACTGGATGCTTCTGAACACATTGAGATTTAGAGAATTAGAGAAGAGGTAGGTGTTAAATTAATGACAACTGAGTATAAGACTAAGCCAGCAAAAAGAAAAAAAAAGAAAGAAAAAGAAAAGAATTATTAACTCCAGGGAAAACAATAGATTGACAGAAAGAAAAGGTAATCAGTTTATCACTACACAGTTCAACTCTAAATAGTTTTTACACTGAATACTAATCTCATCAAAGTTACATATAATTATAGTGAGAAAACAGAGGGATGGCTCACACATAGTGGGGATAGGGTGATAGTGGGTATAGAAATAAATCCCATAGTAGAGAATGAATATCATGCCTAAAATTAGGGAGGAAATTTTAAGAAGTATATTAGTTAGAAATATGGAGTAAATTCCACAAGAATAAGCCAGAAGAGGTAAAAGAGATTATCTCTGGAGAAGGGAAATAGAATAATGGTTAAGGGGCTGCTTTATTTCATATTTGACTCTTTATATGTAAGAATAAATCTTGAGCTAATTTTGTTCATATTTATATAAAAAAAATTTTTTTTAAAGAATGGGTATTTTACTTTTGACAAGATGGCAGACCACATTCTTTAAAGGGCCATCTTCCTATAAAATGGATACATTTCAATAAAAGTACTTTTCAATGCATTGTTGGGCTCATATGAATGTAAGGGAATTTTCCAGAGGCCAAAGTAAAACAACAACAACAAAATGAATTGAATTCTCATTTATGAGAGGTCAGAAAAACAAGAAAGCTAGGAACCAAATGCCTATATAGACCTGATCTCAGGGTCCTAAGCCTGAGATGACTGCAAGGTTGGAGAGAATAAACTGAGACTCTAGATTAGTAATACGCCTGGCTCCAAGCAGAAGCAAACACAAATTCTCTTTAGAGGAAAACTTTCCCACTCTAGGCCCTTGGAATTCCCAAGAATTAATTCCAAACAATATGGGTTATACCAGGAGTAGGAGTCAGTGAACAAAAGCAATTTAGATGCAAAAATATTGAAATTATCAGATTCAGAATATACCAAGCAGATATGAAAAATAATAAAATAAAATGTATACAAATAAAAAATATGATCACTAAAATTAAAAACTCAGAGGATAGATTAAACAGATTAGACACAGCCAAAAAGAGAATTAGAAATGTGTTGATTAGATGTGAAGAACTAACCCAGAATGTACCACAAGAGAGACAAGGAGACAGAAAAAACAAAAAGATATTAACAGACAAGGAATAAAAAGCTTTTACTTGGCATCTCTAAAGGAAAAAAAATGGAATATAAGTGATATTTAAAGTGCTAAGGGTAGAAATTTTATAAAACTAATAAAAGATATGAACCTACACATACAGGGAAAGCAAATTATACCATGTGAAAGAAAGAAGAGGAGAAAGGAGGAAAGGAGGCATGAATCAATTCCAGTTAATACTTTAGTAAACCTTCAGTACACGAAAGACAAAGATCTTAAAAGCAGCCAAAGAAGAAAAAACAAGTAACTTAGTTTTTAGACTGACAATGTAGTTCTTAACGGCAATGATAGTAACCAGAAGACAATGAAGTAATATCTTCAAAGTTCTGAGAGAAGACAACTGTCAATCTAGATTTGTCTACTCAGCCAAATAATGAAGACATTTTCAAATAAACAAAAACTGAGAGTTCACTGTCAATAAATCTATACTATAGGGAAATTCTGAAGGATACACATCAAGAGAAAGAAAAACAACCTCAGAAAGTAGATCTGAGATGCAAGAAGGAATAATGAGCAAAGAAAGTGGTAAAATAGCTAAGTTAATATAAATAAATGCTACATATATATAATGATAGTAAAATGATTCGTGAGTTTATGAGGGATTACTAAATAAAATATTGGTCAAAAATAACATAAATTGCAAGGGAGAGGACTAGATTTAAATTTTTCTAAAATTCTTATGTTGTCCAGAAAGAAGACACAAGTTAATTTTAGGCTTTGTTAAGTATACTTGGCAATACTTTAAGAGTAATCAATAAAAGTTAGGAATACAATCATAACTTCTAAACCAAGAGAGGAGAAAATAGACTAAAAAAACATAAACTTTAAAAGGTAGGAAGAAGAAAAGAACAAAGAATGGGTGAGAAAAATAGGATACTTAAATCTCAATTGATCGGTAATTACATTAAAAGTAAGTGGATTAATGTTCTAGTTGGAAGACAGAGATTGTCCATATAGATATAAAAATGTTTTAAACAATAGGAAACATATTTAAAAGATAAAAAATATGGAAAAGTTGAAAGCGAAAGGCTGAAAATAATACCGTGGCCAAATGCTAATCAAAAGAAAGCTGGTAAATTCTTATCAGACCACGTACATAAACTTTAAAGCAAAAAGCATTATAGGGAATAAAGAAGGTCAGTGCATAATAATAAATGATTTAATACTCTAGGAGGATATAATTCTAAATCTGATAGCAGAGGCTCAAATTACAAGCAGCAAAAATTGACAGAATTACAGTGACAAATTGGCAAATTTTCCATTGGAGGGTAAATTTCAACTAGCCTCAATAATTAACATATAAAGCAGATGAAAAACAGTAAAAATTTGGATATTTGAACAACATAATTAACAAGGTTGGTCTAATGGGAAATATGTAGAATTCTGCATCTAGTAAACAGAAAATTGGGTTAGGCAATAACCCTTCTTCAGCACACATAATAGGTTGTAAAGCGGGACTCGACAAATTTCCGAAATTTGGCAAAATTCAGATCATATTCTCTGATCATCATGCAAGTAAGCTAGAGATCAGTAACAAAAGAATAAATAAAAAATCTCCCATACACTTGGAAATTTAAAAATTCTAAGTCTCTGCTGCTCAAACGGTGGTCTTTGGACCACTCTTGGTCCACAAGCTCTGACCATGACCATCATGCCCCTAGGAGGTTAAGAAATGGGGAATATGAATTTAGAAACTTCTACAGCGTTTGACATTGCTGTGACCCTCAAGTAGCATTTAATTTTCTAGCAATATTTTTTTTTATTTTACAAAAGTATCAGTCCACAAAAGATTGGAAATGTTTTCAAAATGAAGCAAAGTAACAACAAAAAATAAAAATAACCAAACTAGTTCTTCACCAAGTATTTGGGAAGCACTCTTATGTATCTCATGGCTCAAGCAAGAGATCAAAATGGAAATTAAAAAAATACTTAGAACCAAATGATAATAAAAAGTGTGCATTTTTTTAGACTTATCTTGTTAGATTATAATTATTTACTTTTTTTCCTGTCTTATCACAGGCCTTTGTTTCCGACCATCTTTGCTTCCTTCCTACTTGCCAGTAGTGCCCGGTTGAGTAGGTACTCAATACTTATTTAAATATTGAGTGTTTAAATTTACATATTCAAACTTAAATATTAAATAAATCTAAATATTGATTTAAATATTTACTTAACTAAAATAACAGCCCTGAAATCTCAAACTCTATTTACTCCACTTGTAACTTCTTGGCCTCACCTACGTGTCATGGAGATTCACCAGGATTCTGTGTTTACTTGGCTTATTTTCACTGTGTCCCAGCAAGCAGGGGCTTAGACAGTCCTGCATCTCTTCGTGCATTTAACAGTGAAAAGGAGAAGATAAGAGGGGAGTAGAGACAGCCCTTTCATCGTCCATGCTTGGGAAGGTGAGCTGATAGTGCCTTCCTTGACATGAAGGAGCTACTTAAACACAAATTGGATTAGCAGGACAGGATTAGAGCCTGCTGGAAAGTATTATATACTTATAAACTGCTTTGTGGAAACTCCTATTGTTTTCGTTACAAGCCCATACTCCACAGAGTCAATCAAATGAAAAACTGGGTTGTCTATTAATAAAAATGAAATACAATGAGATATAAAATGAAGTGACTAAGTTTTAGTAATGCCAAGAAAGTTGAATTAGGCAACAGTAGTTCAGTTTAGTAAACTATATATAACCTAGATCATCTGAAATGAGAGTTTTAATAAAGATTTCTTCTTCATAAGAAACTCACTAAAATGGTCATTATTCTATTTCTTCCATCAATAATAATATTCGAACAAGAAACACAATTAAAAGATGACTTTAAGGAAAAAAAAAAAGGATATCAAATATGTGAGGAGTTTCAGAGTTATCTGGACATTTCAAATGAATTGAAGTCCCTAGGTCTAAATGGATTATAATACCAAGACACTGAAAGAATTCGCAGATGTGAACCCAGAACTCCTGTCAGTAATCTCTGAGAAACCATGAAGTATACAAAGGCGACAAAAAATAAAGAGAAGCCCAGGCACTAACTTTCCAAGAAAGGGTAAAAAGGTTAATTATAGAATATGCTGACAGATAAATTTGAGGCTGACTCCTGGCAAAAGTGCCAGGAGATACAAATCTTGGTTTTGCCATTTAATGGCACTATGATCTTGGGCATATTTCAAAACTTTGCTGTAAAAATTAAATGAAATAAGATATATAGAGCATTTAATATAACACATATTATATAGAAAACTCTCAGTAAATGGTAGCTATTACCATTTTTGTGTCTCCAGCACTTTCAAACAGAAGGTGGTAACAAATGGGTACTGACATGGGTTCTTCAAGGTCAAGCCCCATCTTCCTAACCTCATTTTTCCGGTGAGGTGGAAGTGTGGTATTTCTAGACAGGTAGATAGGGAAGGTAGTTTCATTTTGAAATGGCATTAGATAAAAAAAAAATTTCTTATATATCCTTGTGAAAAGATTGGATTTTAGCAGAGTTAGGTGACTGAATAACTATATTCACAGCATTGCTTCATGAACTTGACCTCTCCATGCCTCAGTTTCTTTAGAAGGAGTACAATAATACATCACTGGGCTGTCATGCAAATTAAAGCCCTTAGAACAGTGCCTAGCATTTAGCTATCACTATATAAATGTTTGTTAAATAAAGTGGAACGGAAGTTTCTAATGGCATGCTTCTGCAGCACTTGGCTCCTACCTCTTCAATATTTTCATCAGAGGCTTGTTAAATTTTCATATGGTATGCTGGTCAAATGCTCAAAAAATATAAATGTGAGATAATAAAATAAAAAATCCAAAAAGACCTTGACAGGCTAGGCCTCTGAAATGAAATACACGAGATAAAATGAAATCTCGAATAGAGATTTTAAGAAAAAATTTTTTTTACAAGTACTAGCCTGGCTTGGCAGAACATTCTGTGGATGAGAAAGAGACATTTAGTTGACTGAAAGCTCAGCATGCATAAAACAGTGTGTCTGGCAATAAATGCAAAGTTTAACTGCATTAAGAGAACGGGAGCATCCTGACGAAGACGTAGACACCAAGGTGGCAGGCGCAGCTTGCACATCGTAAACTCTTCTGCCCCCTTCCCCTCCTTAGGTTGCACCTAAGTAGTGGCTCTGAGTACAAGGATGAGCTTCGGAACACAGATGAACAGCAAAGAGATGTGAGGCAAGAACAGACCTTATTTTCAACTCATGTGGGTGATAGAAAACATCCTCAGGTAGGTATGGGAAGATAGCCTCAAGATTCGTGAAGAAATGTACTTAGAAGTTTATCAGGGCACCTAATAGCTCACTATGCTACATGCTAAAATAAATTCCCCTCTAATCATGATTATTACAGGATTTATCTAATCTATTTCCTATAGGAAATGAAGCTACTCCCAGGCATTTTATCAATTTTTTTCCTCATAGTAATCCCTGTCCCTGACAAAAGAAGATTCTGTCATCCCACAGTACAGATAAGAAATTGAGGCAAAGAAGTAAACTGAATTGCCTTGGGTTACACAGAACTGAAATTACAATTTAGTATCTAATCTTAGAATGCACTACATGAGTTTTGGAAGGGAGCATACTAGAATCACATTATATCCTTCAAGAAAATGCTGATTTACCTTAATCTCTTGGAGAAAGAAGATTAATTGTATTTTCCTTAGTGTATGCCAAAGATTTTGAATAGATGCTTTAGATTCCACATGCTTATTCTAAGCCTTTCCCAAATACTTGGAAAGCCTTGGTTTGACCATTAGGAAGACGCTAGAAATAAACTTTTTAAAAAAATATTAAAGCAAATATATGTTTGTTAGAATCTTCAAGAAAAGCAATTAATCGAGAAAGGTGTATAGTACAACCACGCTATTTCAGATCACCTAGGACAAGAAACTGTCCAAATAGGCATAAATCCAGATGGTCGGCTCCCCCTGTCCCCCTACCCCACAATCCATTCCCAGCCCAACCTCATTGTCTAGGGGCTGGATAGATAAAGGTCGAATGAAAGTATGTTTTTAACTTAAAAAGTTCCATGTAAACATTAGTTATTTTTATAATGATTTATATATTTCATCTAATCATTGAAAAAAATCCATGTTCTTTATGAAAATCTAGAAAATGAAGTTAAGCAAACCAAAATGAAACAAAAGCACCCCCTGTGCCACCACCCAGTAGGAACCTTTCGTACCTGTTTACAATTTGATGTTTTCTAAGGCTCATTTTTCAGGCCATGAGGAAATCAGCCAAAAGCTGCAACTCTAAGGTTCTTTTCAGTTTCCGTTTAATTAAGCAGGGAAAATGGTGACTTATCCACAGAAGCCTATTTTTTATTTTCTTGGCATTTGTCCGAGAAAAGATAAGGCTACTACTCAATATTCCTGGCAGTAAAAAGGAGAAATAAATTCCTAATTGCATCTTACTGGTCTGAAAAATTTATACACCACAATTCTAGGATTGTCACTTACCCAAACTAGCAAAAATCACAGCCAGAATACATAGTCTTGATACCTCTTTATCTATATGCACACATAGTCACGTATATTGAAGGTCTTGATTTTCAATATATTTTGGTTGAATTCTTACTTTCTCTTGGAGAAGAGACACGCACATTAGGAACCTGAACAAGGACTGGGTCAAGGATGTATCAGCAATCAGAAAAAAGGGAGAACAGTAGGATCTTTCCAAACAGTGAGCAATGCTACTAGGAGAGCACCAAATTTTGATCCATTTCTTTTTCTCATCCTAAGAAAAAAATCATGCCATTACCTTTTTGTTCACAGCCACACCATCCTCACAGTCGAGCACCGCACAATCTACATTCAGGGACGGAATCTTCTTTATTTTCTTTTCATCATTTCCAGGTACATAGAGCACTGCCCTCCGTGGAATGTACTTGTGATTAGATAAGGAACTATATCCAGGCCTGGACACCTCAGCTGCCAGAGATGCTTTCCTGAAGGAAATACAATTGGGGTTGGTCCAGAATAGCATTTATTTACAAATTTTTGAAAAACCTAACTTTTAACTCAAAATTAAAATAGAAAACATGGATAATCTTTTTTAATGGTGGCGGAACACAATCACACCAAACAACTAGGAAAACAATAATAACAGAAATAACCAAGAATCAAAATGTCATTGTGGCTGAGGTTTAAAAAATATATGACACTGTTTATTGACACAATCTTCTGAGAAAAGAAGGAGAGTGTACCTATTTCTTCTTGGAAAAATACGTCCGGTATTAGTATATTGTCCAGCTATCATCCGTGGAGAAAAAGGAAAAGATCCTAAATAACAATACTATCTACAATTATATGGAAGTAAAATAAAAAATAGAAAATAATCTATCGAAGCATAAGTTCGTGGCCCTCTCCCTAACAATGAATCTTTTTCAGTAGACAAATAAGTAATTCAAGTTCAGTTTTAACAAGAGACAAGAATGGTCGGCTACTTCTTGAGTAGAAAGGACAGTGAGTGGGATCATTATTGGCTCTGTAATTGCAGGCAACTTAATTACTGGAAACTTCAAATTCTTCGTTTATAAAAATCATACTCATTTTACAGGTTGTCAAGAGGATTAAGTTAAAGGAAATAATGGATGTGAAGCACTTAGCGAGATCCTGGCAAATATTGGCTCCTTGATGCAGAGGTGGGCAGAGCAGGAGTAGCAGCAGCTGCTGTTGTTCTTAATGGAGACACTCGAGCTGTCAGTAGCCCCTGACTGCTCTTAACCCTGAGCTATTCTTCCCTGTCCTATTGTGTACTCAGTCTAGCCGCCTGAGGAAATAAAAGGAAGTTGGTCAGAAGCTTCTTTGGCTCACTCTAGACTTCACCTCTCACCTGGTCCATAACTCGATACTGGGAAAAACATGTTTTAGCCCATAATATATAGTAAAGTGAAATCAGCTTTCATAATCAGGACCAGTTACATAAGTTGTGGCACCCAGTGTAAAATCAAAATGCAGAGCCCCTTGTTCAAATTTTATTAGGAATTACAAGATAGTGATAGAAGAACATCAGACTAAGCGCTAGACTCTTCTAAGCTGGCCGCACATCCATAAAGCCAGCCTTGCCCGCAAGAGATGGAGAGTCCAGGTAAGAAAAGGTTAAAGTGCCAGCAAACTGGTACTGCCCTTTTCACTCCCCCTGGGTAAACAATGCCATCCTTTTCAAAAACGTGTCAGCTGTACTGTTCATGAAAGCTCTCTTTTGGTAGTTATCCTAAGTTAATGTTATCAAGTATTTTGAACGGCTGTAACATTTTTCCATGATTCGTATGCCTTGTGACAATGTATCAAGAAAATCACTTTCTTTGGGGCTTATCAATTTCATGTGCCCGCCCCCCCATTCCTTCTTGCAGCCAATCTTCATAAACTCTAAAGTTTGAGTCTGAGTCTTATTTTTTCACAAATAAGCATTATGCTATGTGAGGTATACTGAGGTATAGATGGATTTTAAAAGTATACATATCTTACAATATATTTTATTTAACATGAAGTATATTATGGCCAACAAACTGAAGAATGCCTGAAATATCTGTCATCATTTTGTCTTGACTAAAAATATCCGATGTATCGTTTAAAAGGGAGAAAACACAATGATGTAATAGCAACAATCATATTTTACTTATCATTCATACTAGAAACCAGAATTTGCAACATATACATTTCCTTTAAAATGGCAGAAATACAATTGAAGGAGATGAAATTTTTATTTACCAGAAAACGCTTAGGGCAAAGTTACTTCTCATCAAGATCTGTTGTAACCACACGTGTAACGACCAAACAGGATCAGAACAGTTGTAGCGGAAAGAGGGTCTTCCTCACCTCTCACCTCACCTCTCCTTTCCACATTTCCCTGACAGCTTGAAGGTCTGGACAGCTCTGTCCCAGTGGTAACTGACCTTCATTTCATGAAAACTGAGATTTCCTCCAAGTGAAATAGCTTCTGACCACCATTTTGTAGTCTCCAAGCCACACTGAATTTCAAAGCCTGGGCCATCCACACGTGGCTGACATGTCATATGTGGCATGACAAGTCATACCACTGTTGCATACCAAGCACTAGAGCAAATCATTCCTAGGACATTTATATGATAATTTTTAAAACAGATGATCATTTAAAAAAAAATCTCTTGCCACTGTTAAAGATTGTTTCTGGTTTCCCAGAACCTTTAACCTTTACCTAGATGACTACAGAAGCCACTTATTTATCCTCACTGTCTCCACTTTGTTATTACTTTTGTTTATTCATTCATTCACTCATTCATTCATTCAGTGAACACTTAGTAGGCATCCACTAAGTGACCTGCACCAGCCTCTACTAGCACACATGGCAGGTAACTTTGTGAGAATCAGGAAAAGGTGCCCTCTCATGGCTTCCAGGAGGTAGCAGAACATAAAGGTGCCTCCTGCTCCTGAGGTAGCATGCTTTGGTGAGTGAAGATGAGCTAAAGCTCAGCCCCCGTTCATGTCACTCAGTAGGCACCCAGTCAGGGTACATCCCACACAACTGTATGCAGTGGCCCCGACCCACACTGTGCTAAGCGCTGTGGGGAGGCAGCATGAAGAATCAGGACTTGCCCAGAAGGTTCAGGGAGGAATACCCAAAGAGTGGCCTCCAAACCAGGTCAGAAAGATTAAAGACCAGTAATTAAGGAATCTTGAGAGGGAAAGAGATCAAAGATGTTTGGAACAATAAAGAGAGAAAGGTGTAGAGGCTTCAGGTTCTATTGTTCTCTCTGAGGTCCAGGAGAGGGCTGTCACTGGACAGGTGGCAGAAGCCTGTCTGTCATGGCTTCCCCGAGTTCCCCTCCTCCCTGCACTGCTGGTGTGTCCTCTCCTTTCCCCACCTCTGGCTGTTTCAAAATTTGTTCCCTACCTTGAGTTGTGTTAAGCACTGTCTAATTGTGTATGAATACAATTGCAGTAGGTGACCAGATCTAACTTATTTTATCTTACATATTTAGATTTAGGACCCCTTGATAGTCAACATGTAAATGTATTCAAACAATATACAAAACAGGGGCTTAAGATGAGTTGAAAAAAATCTGGTAGCCTTATGGTAAGATCTCTCTACAGAGGGGACCTTTTTTCAGACAAGACATCTCTCAGCAGGTCCAAGGGTTCTTCTAGCTGAAAGAGGGACCCTCTTGGCCTTATTTTGGTCATCTCCCTTTCCTCTTCCCTCTGATGCCATTTATTAATCATTCACATAACTAGAGTCATAGCTAGTCCCCAGTGTTGCAGGGCTTCTCCACCTGAGAGTCAATATCGCCATCAACAGGGCAGCTTTTAAAAAGTTACCTGCCATGTGTGCTAGTAGAGGCTGGTGCAGGTCACTTAGTGGATGCCTCAGTTGCTAGTTTGTTTGTCTGTTTGTTTGTCTGTTTGTTTGTTTTTAAGCTCTCTGGGTCCTTGCCACTTAAGAAAGGTGTTGCTGCAGACTAGCACCACTGGTGTCTTACCTGACCTCAGGTGAGCATCTCCCATCTCTCAGGGTAGCAGCTCCTATCACATGGGAGCTTGTTAGAAATGCTGAATCTGGGCCCCCATCCCAGGCCCAATGAATCAGAAACTTCACATTAACAAATCCCCCAGGGGATGCTTATCACAAGAAATTGTGAGAAACTGCTCTAGGTTGACTCAAACTTGGGGGCACACTGCAGTCACCTGGAGAGCTTCTACACATGCTGGCACTAAAGCCCCAGCCACAGAAAGTTTGATGTCTTTGGTCTGGGGAGAGGCCTAGGCTCTGGGACTTCTAAAAGCTCCCTAGCTGATTCTGCCATGTAGCCAAGTTGGAGACCCACTGCTCTAGTCGATTCCAACGTATAGCCACTGCCCTCATGCATGGAATGTTGCTTCAACCAAAATTTCTCTTAAGTGAGTCATGAGCTACCAACATATACACACAGATGCTGTGACAGTAACAAGATCGTAACTGAAAATTCAGCAGACTTGGAAAAAACCCATGTTTAAAGAAAAATCTTCCTAAATAAAAAAAATTAACACTCAAACAGTTAACAATATTAGAAATAGCAGTACTAATCAAATAATAAGCTAATGTTTATTTGAGTATCCAAAATTTGATATGTGACTTCAAAACCCAAGTTAATGGTTTCTTTACTTAGCTGAGAGCTAGTACAGAGGCCTCTACTTTAGCTGCACATTACAATCACCTGGGGAACTTAGGAAAAGAAAAAAACCCAGGCCACTCCCCAAACCAATTAAGCCTGAGCCTTGTGGTGATCCCAGGCAGCAGTGTTTCTTTAAAGCTCCAGGGAGACTCTGAAGTGCAGCCAACAACAAGAACCTCTGCACCAGGTTTGCAAGTACAACTAAAAGTGTTTTATTGGTCCTAGAAAGGGCTTGGGTTGTTGGTCATCAACAGTTGCCAGAATGTAATCTCACCAGATTTAGGCAGGGGAGTTGAGTACCAGTTATGCAACTTTCCACTAAGCAGGTCACTGGGGAGAGGTAATTTTGGCAAGAGTGGTACTTTTCCTTACTTGGACATCATGATGCTCCACATTGCCCACTCACTGCATCAGTAGCCATCGCTGCAAATGTTTGGGCGTGGTGGGAGGTGAACACCCAGAAGTCCTTACTGAGCTTAGAGGTTCAAACTAGATTCTTATATCAAGTTCACGGTGAGATAACAAACTTGCCATTTTTAACAAAGAAGGAAGTCTAATTTCCAACAGCTTGATGGCCTGAAGCTAGACCTCCTGGGAGGCAAAGTGAAAAAGGATGGAGGACTTGCGGTAAAGGAAGTCCCTGTCGTAAGCAGGGCCAAAGCCCGTTGGGTGCTGAGAGAAGCTCCAAGGAGAGTGTGAGTGGAGAGACTGAGGGAGGATACTGTCTGGCTCACTCTGCCATCCCAGGAACCTGCAAAGCTGTTTAGAGAGGTGATGAAACACCCAAGATAAGCTGAAGGCGGAAGCTGGAAGCAGAAAAAGATTGTGCCAACTTCACATTTCAAACTCTGGAAGAATACTCGCAGGGGCCTCTACGCCAGCATGGGGCAGCTGCGGGGACAAAGCAATGTGGATTGTTTAGGAAGAGAAGGGGATAGAGCAGGATGTTCCTAACCCCCAAGGATCTGTAGGAAATCCAGAAGTTTCTGTCTGACCCCTCTGCAGTGTGCCTGCAAGGGAGACGTAGTAGTACAGAACTGAGGCTCCCATATCAGAGGAGGCAGAGTGCATAGCCAGGGCTGCGGCCAGACCAGACACCCTAAGCAGCACTGGTGAGAGAGGGGCCATGACCAAAGTCCAGTTATGACTAAAGGGGGTGTACCATTGACCTTTAGAAATTGCCTCCACAAATTCTAATAAATTTTGGTAAATTCTCATTTGTTCATAAACATAAATAATAGGAAGAAAACAAATAAACCATTACTTTAAAATAACACGCCAAAATATCTCCAATTTGGATACCACACAGAAATCATATGGCCCTTTAAGTTCTTTTAAAGAGCTGATAAAGGTTGAAAATAGAAATTTTTTATGGAAAAGTTTGCACAGATCCACAACAATATGCTAGATTCCTGGCAGATTCCTCTATTTGGGGCTGTGTTTTCAATCCTTTGAGGAGGTTAGAGAAGCATAAATATACTGCCATAGCCTCTTCTAAGGTTATATACTGGGGAAAATCTCAGTTCTATGTTGTATGGCCCATGGGTCTGAGCTCGCATGATAATTCTGATGCTTACGAAAGAATCTGTGCAACTAGAGTGAAGATAAGCGCCCACTCACTGACCCTTCCCTACCCTGCCCCCCAGGAGACAGTAAAATTACCTACAAATTTCAACCATGCTTATGACTATTAACAACTGAGTATTTATGCCAGCATCTATAACAATTGAGGCTTACTTATGTTCTCACTTTACTAAGTTCCCCAGTACCCAGAAAGATTCCTTTCTTATTTTGAAAAACTATGTTTTGGTTACTATGGCAACAGTGCACAGAGAAGTGGGGGGCTTTCCCTGGGCATAAGAGCAAAAGAACAGCCATCCGTCCTTTCCCTGGCAGAACAGGACCATTCGTGAGATTAGCATGTGGTGCAAATACAAATAAGCGTGCAGCCCGCTTCAGAAATGCCAAGACGACATTTTCAGGGCAAACTCTCTGATGGAGCAATTACATCACACCTTAATCAAGTGCTCTATTTTGTACTGAAATGAAGAAATAGTCTTAGTGCCCAAAGAAGGGACACACAAGATAGCTGTCTGTGGTCTGCTGTGGGTTTGCGTCTATGGAAGGATCCGTGGCACAGGACTAGGCAACCCACAGGCCGTGGGCCAGCCTTTCAGCCACTTTGAGAGAATTCCTTCCTGAACTATCCTTGCTATGGAACCCCAGGAAAAAGAATGGGCATCAGATAAGGGACAGACTTAGCATGAGTAGAGAAAAAAAAGCAGAATCCTTATTTATGCCAGATTTGATAAAGTCTGTGTCACGCTCTTCCAGTGCCGATCTCTGCCTCCTCAGACCATCGGAATACCAAGTGACAAAGCAAGTGATTCCAGTGATGGAGGTCCTTTTTCACAAAGAATGAGAAAGCAAACAAACATTTACGTCAAAAATTAAAGTCACTATGCTCAGTGAAATAAGCCAGACACAAAAAACAAATACCGTATGAGTCTACCTATATGAGATACCTAGAGTAGTCAACAGGAAGTTTCTATGAATGAAGTTGGGACTTATTATTTAATAAGAACAGAGTTTCAGTTTGGGAAGATGAAAAGTTCTGGAGATGGCGATGGTGTACAACAATGAGAATGTACTTAATAACGCTGAATGTGGCACAATTTCAAATCGTTAAAATGGTAAGATGTATATTATGCATATTTTACCCCAATTGAAAAAACATAAAGTTGCCAAATCTGTTTTCTTTGTCACATCCATGCTATCATTTTATGAAATGTCATAAACACAAATGTACTGATCAGATTCTGTATTGATCATGCATTCAATAAATACTGGGTCTACCAAGAGCAGGCCCGTGCTCTGCAAGGGCCATGGGGTATATAAACATGGATGGGACAGGAAGCTGTGTTTCCTACAGACTGTGTTTCCCAGTCGCCCAGGAGTCTACTCAGTACGGCCACAGAAGTCTAGCTCTCCAGGTAGGTGCCCAGCTTGTGAGTGGGGTGAGTCCCAGGAACAGGGAAACTCCCATATAGCTGTGTGATGATTAATGGATCCCATAAAAGAGGGCCAGTTTTCCATGAGAACAGAGATCCATATTTATATCCCACATGGCTTAGTCTTTATTAATAAGTGTGGCAGCGGCACCATTCAGAGTCTCTCTACCCCTTGGCACTTGGGTGCCTGGTGGCACCTCTGACAGCAACTACTGCCATTTTTCCAAAAGGAAGGTGAAGGGAAGCGTTCTGTACAAGCTAAGCCTAAATCAGCCCAGCAGACAATACGGAGGAAGAGGGCAGGGGAGAGGGCATTTGAGAAGAGGTGAAGGAGAGGAAGAGAATGAGGAAAAGGAAAAGAGGGAGGAGAAAGGGATGGATCCTGACGGTAAAGTTGGGGTAGATAAAAAAGTGGGAGGCAGGACAGGAAGGCAGAGGTGAGGGCAAAGAAGGGAGAACAGGGAGGGGGAAAGGAGCGGAGAGGAGCTTTGTTTTGCAGCAAAGCTCCCTGTTTTGTGTTGAAGAGAGGATGACAAAAGAGCATGTGCCTGTTGGTGGGTATTCACCATAATCCCACTTTCTCGCTCTACTTTTGGCGAGAGGAGGAGGAGCAGAGGTTTTATCTGAATGGAAAACTGGAGGGACTTTTTTTCCCTTGGAGTGACACTGAGGTCAAGAGGGAAACCTGCCCTCCTTCACTGAACACGTTTGAGAACACAATGCGATTAGCATCTCTTCTGTTTCTGAGCTGCTTCAACCCGGGGCTTCGGGAAACACAAAGAAGTCCAAAGATATTGTTCATTAATAGTTAACTGTCGATGTTGCTGAGAACTTGGGCCAGGAATGACGCTCAGGACCCTCTCTCCACAGAGATTTGATAGATGGATTCCCAAGTGTAATCCCAGCATCCAGAACTGTGAGAGAGAGCACCTATCAAGCATAGAACGTGGAGCTTTCGGTAAATTGTAACTAAAACCTAAAGAACGTGCTATCTGACTTCCCTTCGCCTCTGTAGAGATGATTTGGGATTTCTAACCGTGAAACTCTGGGTGTAAGGAATAAAAAGCATACTTGTTCCATTCCCGGCCACAGGTGAACATTCAGAGCACAACCTCTGCTTAGATTGTTCATTGTTGGCATTCTTGCCTAAGAAGATTGATTCTAAAACCAGTCGCAGAAAAGACAATATTTAGTACTTAATGTATTGAAACAGCCAGTGGAGAGCACGAGAAATATTACCACGGCATTGCCAGGAAGTGTTCACAAAGAAGACCATTCACAAAATCTCTCCATTTAAAGATTCCATTAGTACTGGGTTATTCTAGCTCAAAAAATAAATTTAAAGCTGAGATGATTATTTCCTGGCTTGTGCAGAGCTTGAGAGGTAACTGAGCAAATGTGAACCAAAAAGATCAATTTCTCCTTAACTTTTTTTAAAGGTCACGAAAGAAGACTGTCAACCTGACAGATGTAACCATGGATTCTTTTGCAGAGTTCTTCAAAAGCGCAAAGCCTGCTAAATGTGTCAAATTAATGCATCTCCCCCATGACCCAGTTCTTTGACATGAAAGTAATCATGAGGAAAAAATTTTTTCCCTCCAGAAAATGGTTCTGTAATTTTGAGAGAACAGTTCTCTCTGCTATTATTATTATTGTTGTTGTTGTTGTTGTAACTGTCATGAAAATAATCTGGTTAATGGAATCTGTTTTCTTCTTCCTAAAGTCTCTCAAAAATCCTTTCGAGTGTCAATCTCAATCAAATGAGGCCAAAATGTTACATAGCTTAGAATTTTGATATTTCATTAGCCATAGTCCCCCGATTATCCTGATTTGCAGATTTTGGGAGGATTTAATATTGATCTCTCTCTAGCGCTGAATAATTTTTAGAAAAAACAGTCTAAGTCTAATTGCCAGACCCACACCACACACACGAAAGCTGTGAATACAAGCTGTGATCATGAATCACGTGTATGTGGCTTTGATTGTGTGGGATCCACAATAAGATGAAGATTATTTTTTTTCCTCTTTAATTATTCAGAGCTAAGTGTGATGCAAATTAAAACTAAACATATGGATATAATCATGAAGGCTTTTTATAATAGTTTTTGTTTTAAGTACATTTAATGTGTTGTAGGCATTTATTCCTTTAAATATCTATTTAAGGCAAGACTTCCTAGAACTTGCGCTAATTTTAGGGGAGCTTAAGGTTTTTTTAATTCAGTGGCACACTTAGCAATGCACCAGCTCTAAATGAAAAAGTTTCTTTTCCCTTTATTTTTAGTTCCCTCCCTCCCCCATCCACTCTTATTGAATATGTATTGTTACTTACTTTTCAGTGGAATGAACTGGCCAGACTCAGAGAGTAACACTTTTATTGTAAATATGAAGAGAATAAAATAAAAAAATTAAGAAGTGATTCCTTCCCACAAGCCGCATGTCCATAAGAATCTATGATATGGTTTATTTGTGACTTGATTCAGTTTTCTGTGATAATGGCAGAAGAGATGAAATAGGTTATCCAGAGACCAAGATAACCAGACAATTTTTTGCATTTGTCTTTGGAATGCATTAACTACTTTAAAAAGTGAATTTAATCTTACATTCTATTTAGACTAACACTGATATTTGTCTTCTTTTGGAAAGTGCTAATGATATGCTAAGAAGTAGGTGGCTCAGAAATCTGTTGGGTGACAAGGACAGACCACTTGAGATTGAAAAGTTGTTGCAGGTTTTTATGGCACCAAATGGACAATCTCCAAATGGTTTTTCCTTTGACTCTGGTTTCAGAAATGCAAGCAAGGGACAGAGGAACACCGAGCTACAAGTTAGGAGTCCCAAAACATCTGTTCTTAGACAGACTTTGGGTTTTAGCTTCTGCCTGCCTAGCACATTTCCCAAGTTCTCTTTGGCACCCAAGTTTCATTGTTCCATCTGATATTTTCTTTCTTTCCATTCCCATTTGTGCCTCCGAAATCTCTCGCTGACTCCACATTAACCTGAGCTCACATTTCTTTGCTAAACCCAAACTTCTAGATGCATTTCCAAGGGAAATTCAATGGCCATCCAACCCTCTGAATTGGTCCTTACTCCACTGGTCCCTTCTGTCTTCCCCCTCTGGTTCCGCTAGCTTAGCTTGTGTTAGGCTGGAGGACTTAGCAGAATGCTGACTGTCCATATGGGCCAACTAGTTCCCAGACAGTTTATGTTTGACTAGGTTACCTTTGCCAGATCTCTGTAACCATAATACAAGTTCCAAGGAGAACTACTCAGCACATGAGATGATTATTCAAAAACAAATAAGAGAGCAAACTTGGCGGTAGTACTCCATGGCATCCAGTATTTTCAAGAAAGCAGAGCAAAGAAGCAAAACCTAAGAACTCGGTTTATCCCATTCCCAGCAAGACCAGTAGGCTGCAATAACAACCCAAAGGCAGGGGGAAAGGATAGGATATTAAATTACAAAACACCAACATTTGCATAGTAATTCCCACTAATTAAGAAAGATAGATATAAGTTGTTTGTTATAAACACCACCAGGTCTTGAGCAAATACCACAGAGCCAAACCAAGCATTCGTCTAATCAGAGCCACTTTCCAAAGCATTTTATTGGTACAGCTGCAGAGCACACATTTTATCACATGTGCTAATAATCCCAGTTATGTCACCTACATTTTAATCATTTGTTCTGGGCTTGTTTCTCAAACAATTAGCACTAATAAATGGTCAGAATACCTCGGATCATATATGTCTAATTGCAGTCAAGAGCGTTCTTGTCTGCATGTACATTTCAATTTGCCTCTGGGGATAATGTTTGTTAATTGTATTTCTTTATACAGAAGCGAAGAAAAAGGCAGCTCAGGCGAAAAGGGACTAAGTGTTCTCCTTTTTCCCTTTGTTCCCAGAAGAAGCTAAAGTCACTTCAAGAGGCACTTAATCCCATCATCCGCGGTTACAATTGCCCTGCAGCATCAATCAAAAAGAATCTAAAGTAAAATGATGCAGCTATATTGTGTAATTAAAAGCAATTCAGGTAGTTATTGCTTGGGGTCCTTTATGGGTCCAAATACATAAAATGGCCCTGCAGGGATCCTAAACACTGTACTGTTTTAAATTTGGTCAGCAACAATATCTGGAGGAAAAGGAGGTATATACAAAAAATAAACAAACAACGACAACAAAAAACTCTGAAAACCCAACCCAAAACAAACAAACAAAAAAGCCCACCACCCTCTCCTACTGTAAAGCAAAGGAAAAATGAAGGAGAGTAAAAGTCTAAAGTGAAAAAACAGCAAAAAAACGAAAACAAAAAAACACACAATTCCCAACTACAAAATAAACACAAGAAGGAAAGAGAAAAAAGAAAACTGGTGCTTTCCAAATTCACCAGTCCCTGTCCTAATCCAACTTTTGCACTTAAACAAACGAACAAAAAGTATAAAAATAATGCTGGGTCTCTTCAACATGAAATGAAACAGCCTTGTAGGATCCATAACATTCAAATATCTGAAAATTTAAACTTATTAAGAAAATACAAAGTCAATTTATGGTGTGTCTAATTCCACAGTTACTTAAAAAGGCAAGATGTGAGAAGTATTTTTTAAAAGTCTGGTCCGGATTTCTAAAGCAATTTACTTAAATCATTAAAAAAATTAAATGTTGTGCTGTTTTGGCTTCATATTTGGCTATTAAGCCAACAAGAATTAAATGCAGTGTTTTCTGCTGTGTGCTTTTAAAAAAGAACCACCGTTGACACAAGGTTGGGAACAGGCATTATTCTCTGGTTTTGATTCTTGACTAAAGTATTTTAAAGTAAAAACACAACTCCTCAACAGATGTAAAACTAGATGTTAAAATAACAATATGTGTTTAAGTGTTACCATCATTTCCTCCTTTATAATTAAAAAAAACAAAACAAAACGGGAAAGAAGGCTTCCTGTTGATTTACAAAAGAATTTCAGGAAAAAATGCTAAGCTAGTGCCTGAATGGGCTACTGAATACTAAGGAACTGTTGAGGAAAGACACTAGGTTACTCCCAGGATGGGGTGCATTCTGGAAGCGGAGTAGCAACGCTTCATTCCACACCTCTGGAACGGAGCATTTCACAGTCACATCTATAATTCTTCCTAAGGTACAAATTAGTGGCAAATGCAATCGTGGCCTGAAAACTACTATGTGTGAGCATGTGAAGGTCATATGACTTAACACTCAAATCATATAATGATTGTCAAGTGAGAGGTTCAAGAACAATTCATTTAAACACAGAATTGTCCTCATTTTCCACGCAAATATTCTAGAAATATAAATGAGTACAAAAGCCTACAACTGAAAATATAAAAGTATCCCCTCAAAAGTTTAACTTTATATGACCTACTGATACAAAATGGCAGAATGGAACTAATTGTGTTTCTGCCTTTAGTAGAATCAAACTTTAAAAAAATCTGTCATTTTAAAAAAAATCTGCCGTCCATGCTTTTTCAACTCCGTTGATCAGAGTGTTAGAGATACTGCATATGCTCAAATGGTTCTGTACTGTGAAATTAAGTTTTTCCTCTAAGTTCAAACCTATCTATTATTATTCAATGTTCAGTCTTCAAGTAGAGACATTCAACGTCATTAGTCCTTGGTGGGTGGGGGTTGTGGAGCTGATACCCCCCACTGCCATTTTCTTGTCACCCTTACCTTCTAGCTGCCCTGGTGAGGTGACACACTCTGTGGGACTGAGAAGAGCAAGTGGATGACAGAAGGACCCCGGAGCTTGATTCTGTCTCTGCACCATCACCATCAAACTACCCAGATAATTTATTTCATAATCAGGCATCGGTTCTTCTTTGCCACAACTGTGCTGCTCAAGATAAGCTACTTGAAGGTAGGGCATTAAATTGAAAACAAACAAACTTCATTTTTGATCCATCAAAATATCTGTTTCATGTCCCACAATTTTTTTCAATTTTTAATACAATTAGTTTGGATTAAAATAGGTAGGTACTTTCTCTTAACAGGGGACATTTTAGGAACACCTAAAACTGAACTAAGCAAGAGAGAGAAAAACGAATTTATTGATAATGAATTTCAGGCAAAAGTCTGTACTGCAATCTATCTCCTGTAACAATTCCCACTGACAGATGCTTTATCAATATCATATTTCTTTCCTCTCTCACCCCAGGTCTCCGCACTGCTCCCTTGTCCCTGATGCTCCCCTGGAACTCCCCAGGGGTGGTGCCCACCACAGGCTGCCAGAAGCAGCCCACAACCGGCCCTTCAATTCCTGCCATTGATCCAGCTGTGTGCACGCTGGCTGAATGCTCCAGGTCAAGCAGGAGAGCAGGACTTGAAAATTCGGTGCTAATTACTGTGATTACAATCTGTGTCTCAAACAGCCCAAGCCTCTGGGAAGTGTCTACAGGCGACCTGTCTCCGAATCAAAAATCTCAGTTTGAGAGATGCAGGATCTATAGTCGTGGACTCTCCAGCTTAAGTCATAATAGGGACATCAAGTCATTCATGATACTTTCTCCGAAAGCTATGAACTAGTGCGAGCCCAGCACATAGAATGTACAAGACAGACAGAGAGGGAAAATGATCAAACAGAACCCATGTAGCTGCAAAAATTGCCAATGTCCGAGTCCCGCAACATGAGCTCAGATGATGATTTTCTTGGGATACAAACTGACCGCTAAGCTCTCAAAGTCAGATGTGCGAGAGTCAGAGAAAGGGATTTCATAAAAACATCTTATATGACAATAAAGAATCGAAAAAATGATGTGTGAGAACGCTAAGATATTTCATTTTCCTGGGCTCATTAACGTTTCTTTAAATAAGTTTGAATCATTTGGAAATAGGTTGAGGAGCAAGGCAGCTAGTTTTGCTTTGAAGCGCATGGCGTATTTTCCTTTTTTCACAGACTATGTGAAGGTATGCTTGTCCCTACTGGAGTTGGTACAAAGACAGTATGAACATTAGAATAGAATTAATTGCTCTGAATCATCATGTAGAAATCTAAAGGAATTTCTATTCTCACAGTGACATCACAATGCCAATTTTCGAGATACTGCCAAAGAATTGAGTATGATTTTGATTCTAATATCACACGGACCCTTTTGCGGCCGGTGGGTACCACAGAGACTTTCTATGTACCCATAACAGGGGTTCTGGAAGAAAAGAGGTTTTTCAGAGGACACACTGGCAAGTGTGGTCCCAAGACAATAGGCAAAGCCTAACTTGTTATTATGAGCCTGGCCTGAATCGGCCAACACGTGTTGAAGACCACAGAGCCTTTATGAAAATATGACTTCAAATATTTTTCTTTCCTCCCCTCATTTCCTTTTTTCAAGTACTCAGCTCACAAGGTGTGTCTGTAAGTGTGTTTATTTGAATATGAAACTGCTTTTAAAGGGCTTGGTAGTTTTAAATTCAAGAATCCTGAATATAGGAGGTAAAAGTTTTAGTATGAATTCATTCTATAAATGCCATTATTTGATGGTTTACATATTTGCTGATTACTTAATCTAAATAAAAATTTTAAAATGTGTGATTGCATGTATGTTTTAAGATTTGGTAACGTCAGATGGCAATTTTTCCTTTTAAAAAATAAAAATTAAATAAAATCACAGCATTGGCTTGGCAAAACAAACCATTCCTACTTTTAAAAAATTTACTGAGTTCCATGTGAGGCTCTTTAGGCAATCTCTTAAGCCAAAACTTTTAAATACCTAATTTTTCATTTTTTGTTTTTGGTTTTCCAAGTATGGTGCAACGAGAAAATCTCTTCAGCCTGTTTCTGAAGCTGAGTCTCTGGGTCTGAACCCTTGGGACTGTTTAGTCGGCAATTGAGAACTCGACCCTTTAGCTCATGGACACTGATACGAGTTTATCGGCATCTAGCACAGGCCTGGCCTGTGGTCACTCACTTGTTTGTTGACCAACTTACTTCCAACTTCCTTTCTGATTAACTGCAGAGACTACCCATGTCATCATCGTTGAGTTTCTCAATGGCCAAGAAATCCTTACTTTTGTTCCATTTCTAAGACAAATTCTTCTAAGAACTATCTGCCTTATACCATACCATAGCCATAATCTGTCTCCTGCAGGCTGACAAACAGCTTACTCTATAAAACCACTAAATAGAAAATGCACCAAAATATGCTGTGATCAATCCAAATAAGTACAATGAAGACTGTCCCAGAAATAATATCAATCAATTTTATACAATTGATTTGTTCTTTCAAGGAGCCCTTAATTTACTCATTTCCTGATTGAGTTATTACACGAATCAAGAAGATTTAACTATGAAGATAAAGGCAGATATTTCAATCAGGGAATACCCATGATGGTTTAATTAAAGAATTTTTGCATCTCACTTACAGAACACTGCTCCTTAAGTACGGCGTGGCATTTATTTAAAATGTCCCAGAGGCAATTAAGTCCTTGATTAACAATAAAATTTTCTTCCTTAGCTTCATTCTCAATTACCACGAAGCTCATTTCTCATTGCCTGGAACTTCTAGCATGCAGCGCTCAGTGGATTTAACTTGCATGGGATTCCATATAATCCACCAAAACAGGTCAGGGGAAATTGAAGTACACAGAATCATTTGGGAAAGGTGGCCTTTTCTAAAAGTTGGAGGTCTTACTTGTGTTGCTGTTTGCCTCATTTGTCATCTTCCACTAGCGGCCTCGCCATGTCTGCAGATGTGTGATGACTCCACCCTGGGTTACGAGAGGAACAAGGGGACCCAGTGATGGGGACTCAATTCCTAACTCTGAGAGTTCAGTTGTTCTTGAGCTCAGAGAAGAGGAAAAGACAGTGATTAACAACATACTTGCCCACATGGCGGCTCTAGTCCGTGTTTTGAGGGGAAACCAATGGTCATGAGTCCCAAACTAGCCAGCTCTGAAGAACCTTCCCACTTCCCTGGACTGGAGATGGATGAATGGTGAGGGGAGAGCAGCAGGTAAGGGTATGGGCTCTGGAACCCAGCAGACCTGGATCTGGTGACACCTTAAGTATGTTACTTAACCGCTCTAAATTTCAGATTCATATTAGGAGTTGGATACAATAACAGGAGAGTTGTGAGAAGTCAGTGAAGGGATGCATATAACACTCCTGATAAAGCGACTCACACACTGGAAGTCCAAACAATCATAGCTGCTGTTAAGGAGAAGACACTCTCCCTCCTCTTCCCTGACCTCCTCCGGCCAGACACGTGGGTCCGGAAGAGTGTTACCTAGGGCTGTGCTCAGGCACGCTGTTTTATGCACACACAGATGGTGGCAGGCATTCTGCCATATCTGGGGAACACACCTACGAAGGGGGCCAGGGAGCCTACTTTCATGCTAAGGGTTAGCACTGAAGAAAATAAAGACGTCAGATTTATACCTCCTCTCTGATGCCCCCAGGTCTTCAGAACTTAATAGCTTGAAAACCTATATATAAATTTGTAAATGTGTGAATTTGTAATCAGCTCTACAATAATGTTTCTTAATTATCTATGCACATTAATTTATATCTGAAAAGAAGAAAATCAAAAGGATTTTCCCATTTACTTTATTTCAGTGTTAGACAAATTTTTATCCAGTACTTCACTGATTCAACAAATGGATATTGGACACCTAAGCCAGGCCTGGGGATTACACAAATCGGGAGAGAATCCGCCTTGGGGGAAGTCAAGCTCTAGCTGTGGTGACAGGATCTCTTAACGCAAGAAGGCGAATGCTAACACCGGTTGGCAAACAGTGTGGGAAGGGGGTATTCCAGGAAGGCTTCTCAGAGGTGGTGACTAGGGATAGAGCCTTGGAGGGGGGTGGGGGACAAACTCCAACAGGCAAAACATATGTTGTGGCAGAAGAGCACAGGCAGCCCGAGCCCAATGATTTCCTCTCCTCAATTATCATCAGCAATTTCTCTTTCTTTGCGAATGCCATGCCCACCTCTAACTCTTAGCCGTTGCTTCATGCATGCGGAGGATCCCTAGGTATCTAGTTATTTGAAACACCAAGACAGTTTTTCTGATCCTGTATTCTGATCAGTTACCAAAACAGTGAAACCCGACATCCTAAAATTTTCTGAAACCAAAAAACTCCCTTTTATGCTCTCTGATAAGATTTATTTATGCTTTAAAAATCATTAGAAATGTATAGCACGTAAGCAATAATTCTATTTTAAACAGATAGGGTCTTCCTTCAAAATCAGAATCATGTTGAAAAGGGACAGTGTGTCTGTACGCAGATGCAAAATGTTAAAATAGAAGGTGCCAGGACTCCTACTGAGGCAAACAAACTTAAGATCTCAGTGGTACTTCATGACGGGCTTCATTCTTTTCTTTCTTTTTCAAATCTATTAAGTCCTTTATTTGCATTATCTCACTAAATCCTTTCAACAATCCTATGAAATGAGTACTATTATTGCCTATTTTATATAGAGAAACACAGGTTTATTTTATTCTGTAACTAAATTTTCACACAGGCAGCTGCTGACCATATAGCATGCATTTCACAACTGACACCAGTTTACTCAGGGCATTGCATAAGCCAAAGCACATTAACTCACATCCACACTGGCAAGAACAGCTTTACTCTTAAAAAAGAAAATCCAGAGATTCAGACAAAGAAACAACAAAAATGTCGTTCTTTTTCCTTCAGAACTGTCTCTCTGTGCAATAGCTTAGAACATGGCTCAGCAAATTTTTTTCCGAAATGGCCAGACAGTAAATATTTCAGACTGTGAGCTGAGAGACAAATGTGGGGATATTGTACAGGGATCTGTATAACAAGAGAGAATGCAAATTCCCACCCATTTTATATAAACAAAATTCAAAATTAAATTGAGCACAATGTTTTGGTAATACTGTACTACTCATGAGAAGAATGGCGTTCTTTTTTTTTTTTTTGGAGGGGAAAACATTTTGCTTCATTGGAGTTCAAAGGTAATGTTCCCTATCATCAAAATCATTCATCTGAAAAAAAAAATCCCTAGTTTGAGGGCTTTACAAAAATAGGTGACAGGTATGATTTGGCCCATGGACCCTGGTTTCGAACTTTTCTCTAAGGGTTTAGCCATAGACAAATTCGTATCCCCTGGAGACCCAGAGTTTCACAGACACAGGACCCAAGTCACAGAGAAGTACTCTGACCACAATCATTGTGACAGGGCAAAATGGTTAAGACTCAGGTCCTTGGCTTTACATCGCAGACGGGTATACCAACCCTGGTTATTATTCAGAGACATCAATAAGTAGAAAGCTTCCGGACTCCCGGCCCCCCTCCTGTGGGATTCTCATTTTTTGTATATCACTTGTTACCTTGGGAGGTTTGAAGTCGCTGCCCACACCTACCAGTTTGTGCTGCGCTAACTAAAAGTCGGTTTGGTGTGAATTACTAAAGCATTGTTATATTCTCTTCCACTTGTATATTTTTAGAATCTCAATTTCTCTCACTTTTCTTATTCTCACTATCCTGACACCAAGATATTTCTTTTTTGGTAAAGTTTGAACAGATCAGTTTTGTGTTCCTAAGCATATCCAGCATTTCACCCCCCTTTTAAATACAAAACCCAGAAACTCCATCTTTTGCGGGCTCCTTGCTTTGTGTGACCATAGAGAAGGGGGTGGGGAGGAGAGGGGAGGGAGATGCGAAGGGAGGTTACTGGCTCACAAAGTCCAGACAGTATCTGACTAAAAAAAAAATGCAGAGCAGGGGAGCAGAGTGGGAGAAACGAATCAGAAATCCCACAGAGGAAGGTTATTTTTCTTTTAAAAGATTAAGAATTGGAGGTTGTCATGCTTACTCAGATGGAACAAGAAAAGATTTTAGCCTCTTTGCCTCATTCGGTTTGGGTGTGAACAAAATAAAAGTTGAGCACATTCAAAACATCCATTGTAACTTTCTCCTTTCCTTTAAGATGGCAAGAGAACATCCAGTGAAAGATTCAGGGTTACATTCCACTCAATAATAACCAGAGGGAGGAAAAGTCAAAAGCACACCAAAAACAGAAAGGGAGACGGAACTTATCCAGCTTTCCCCCCTTCCATGAGGACAGACATTCTAGGTAAAGCTGCCTTGCCATTGTGAAGTAAATTCCAGTTCTAGCATCAAGCAGGACGCACGAATTCTAGTTGTTCACAATAGGGAAACACACAGCTATTTTATAGAAGTGCCTACAGGAGCACGAGCTATTTCTTTTGAGGAGAGGAACCAGATTTTCCAAATTAGTCTAACTTGTAATTGATGAGCTGAACCCCCATTTTGTCTGCATCCATAACGAACTAGTGCTCCTGATGACTAATAATGCCTTCAGGAAGTAGTTAAACACCACTATGTTGTACACTGGTGGTGCACAAGATAAAAAGCAAGGGAAATAGGCAAATGAGGAGAGGGAGGAAGTTAAGGCAGTAATTTTGACAATAAAATGGAAAGAGTTTCAAGCATTCAAATTACAACAGGGATTCAGTTCAGCCTGAGCAGCCCTGTGTGTCTACACAAACGAGTCTGTTAATTTCTCTGACAGAGCCAACTCCCTAGTTATTAAAATTTCTTAAAGATTTTATTTCTACTCTAACTATCCATCCCTGCTGCATAGTACATCATTGAGATTACAAGATTTTAAAAATTAATCTAAATGTCTGACCACAATGATAGGGCAGAACAAGAGACAACACTCGAGGCGGGGAAATAGAGACAAAAAACTGATTTTAAGAGCCATGATTTTAGGGAGTCATGATTTATGGAAACATTCTTTTTGCTAACCCCGGTGCTATACCTGGCTTATAATAGGTGCTAATTAAATATAGAAATAAGTAAATAAATGCATGCAAAAGCCAAATATCTTAAATTAGTTTGAAATAAATTTCCCTTCCTTAATTATATAATATTGATAATAATTATTGAAAAGCATTTTGAATATGAGAAGAGCAGGGAAGTAAATGGGCCTTCATCACCTATCACAGCCTAACCAATGAGAAATGTTTTCTGTTCTTGTGGTGGAATCATCAGTAAGTTTTATTTCAATGCTTTGAGGCATTCTTCCTTTTTTTTTTAAAGCAAGCAAGAGAGCCATTTATTCTGCTGCTAGGCTTTTTATTTAAGCAAAGACATTAAAGAAGTCATCAGCTTTTAAGGAAGGCTTTGTTAGCCCTATTTTGACTATACCAATCCATATAAATTTTCCGTCTACGTTTACTTTTCTTTATGTAGTACGACCTGCCAATATCTGGCCTATCTTTACAAAGTACAACAAACCCACTACTCTTCTTCCCAAACCCCTCCTAGGGAAGCTCCCTCTGGGGCTCCTGGGCTCTCTCGCAGGCTAGTGCTGCGCTGCCATCCCCCTGGCCATGGTTTCCACCACTCTCTCTGCTGAGGCTCCAGGCTGTGGCATCTGCCTCTTGGCTTTCCTGTGGAAGCATCTTGGGATATTTTGCTGCTCCCCGGGCCTCTGGGACCTGTGTGTGGCCAGCCCTGCTCAGAGGCACCCTGTCCCCGAGTCTCACCCCATCTCTACCCAGGGATGGACCCATCGTGCTCCTCCTCTTGGGCCTAGTATGGCCTGTCCTGAGGAAAATGAAGGAAAAGTGCTTTGAGTGGCAGTCCCGGGCTCTCATGAAGAAAGAGGTCAGCGATGCAGCCAAATGCTTTCTGCCCAGATGCAGCTGGTGCCGGGGCTGCCCCCACTAAGGCCCATTCACTGAGCCTCCTGCCTGCCACCCGGCCTGCCATGCTGTCTGTGTACTTGCAGACTGTGGTGGTGACTGGTTGTACCACAGCTGCTAGTCAATCTTTGAAAGGCAAACCCAGATATTGGATGGATACATTAACCCAGGAACCTGAGGCCTTAGTTGCCCAACCAAGAGGCCAGTTTCCTGAGTGCTCCTGGGTACACCTTGAGATCCATAGCTATGGTGACAAGAGCTTGGAAAGATGGGACCCAACAGCACTCCCTCCCCTGCCACCCTCTGGCCAGTGGCTAGTCTGTCAATAACACCAACAATATTAACACATCTCTGACCCGGGGGTGTTGGGAGTGGTGGCACTCAGTGTCAGGATGGTCATACATGTGAAACAGTCATGTAACAGGCTAAAAGTGGTCTAGGATACAGTGCTCCTCTCTCCCTTCTTCCTAAACTTCATCAAAATTACACTTTGTTAATTGACAGAGAAAGAAAAAGAATCTTTTCAATGACTCTTGAGCAACTCACCAATGGGTCAATGGCCGTCTGCAAGTTTTTTGGTCCTCTCTGGAGGGGAAGAGGGGAGTGACGATATATCTTCTGGCCTCTCTTTCTCCCCCTGCCATTTATGTACATTTCCAAAGCCCATCGAACTCTGAAGATGTTCGGCCCCAAACAGACCCATGTGTCCAAAGGCACACATCTTACTGACCAGATGAAAGTACGCCTCAGAGAAACATTTATGGCAAGGAACACCAAGTACCACTCCCCGTGTCGCTTCCTTAAGCACGACTGATACATGAGCAGATGGCTGACAAAGGAGTCCAATCTAAAAGGCCGTTGAAGAAAGGCTTAGTAAATGACCTATAAGGAGGGCCTTTTGGCTAAGATCATATACACATTATCTCCATATAAATGCCTGAGTACTTTTGTTGGTCACTAACAATGTGTAAGGCATACTACAGCATGCGAAAACATTCTCTCCCCCATTTAGGGGTCATGTTTTTTAAAAGACAAGAGAAATCAGCCCAGATCATTCTTTTCAGTGCTAGTTGATTCTAGTTTAAGATAAGAAAGAAATTTCAATGCAATTCTTCACCTGACCTACAAAAAGGAAGACAGCCGAATGGTCCTTGATGTTATGCTTTCTTTGGTTCTAATAGCAAAGCCCTATCAAACTTCTAGAACATAATTTTGCAGAAAGAAGTTTTTGGCATTCCAAAGTAGAACAGCTGCCTTGAATATTTAAAAAAAAAAAAAAATTTGCTGTGTTTAAATTAAGTATTGAGAAGGACCCAGTTAAAACCGAATGGGTTTGGGGAAATACTCATCACAAAACACATTAAAAGCAGTATAATGGATCTGTAATATTAATACTAACATTCTCTATAAATAAAGACCAAAGGTGTCATTTCCTGTGAGATCTATTATAAGGTAAAAAGGATGATTTTCTTCGGCTAGCATTTATTACACATTTGCTGTGTGAGAGAGAGAACTAGGTATATTTTTAAGCCCAGATCTCTTACTTGCCTGTTTCAAAGGAAACAGCTCATTTGCTAGGTGGCCTACTTTTGTTACTTGCTGGATCCTAGATCTGACCTGAAGGAGATTTGGGGGAGGTGAAATGTGCTTGTCTTCGTTCCTTTTTTCCTTTTGGTTTCAGAAGATGAGGTTCCTGGAGGACCGCTCTCCTCAGAGTGATTTTATGAGAGGACCTTCCACCCTGCCTGCCCTCTGAAACCTTTATCTGAAAAAGAACTTGCAACCCTGGAAGAAATGTGGTGACAGGCTTGATTTTGTTGAGGAAGTTAAGGTTGTGGCCTCTTTCTTCTCAGTAATCACCATGCTGACTTTGTGAAAAAGCAACGTTTGGAAGATTTCCACTGCAGGTAATATTTTAAATATCTGCAATTATGCTTCAAATAAGGAAGTGAAGTGGGTATTTCCTGGACCTAAAAGTCTGTGAGGTATTTTGCACAGGAATGAGGTTCTGAATATGCATGCTTGCACCATTTTTGGTGGTACAAAGAAGTAATAACCAGGTAACTTCCCTGGCCCTCAGCGTGAATGATGGGAATCAGAATGTAAACTCTTGGTGTCCTGTAGATACTTATTTCTTAGGAATAAGGGGTTGGGGGAAGGGGCATCGAGTAGGCCAAGCCCTGTGCTGGCTGCTCTACCACATTCAGGGAACTTAATTCTCACACCAAGCCCTGAGAGGTGGCCCTTCCCTTTTAGGCGAGGAAAAGTAAGTGATAGCCTGTGTTCTTCACATGACACCACACTGCCTCCATGGTTCTCTCCAGTTTCAAATCTGGAAAAATCTATCAATCATGCTATTTCAGTTGGCATTCCAAAAACTATGGTCAGGTCTGACTAATCTATTCACAGACATACTTCAGAGAAAACACGATCAACCCCACAGAGTTAAAGCTGATGATCAGAAACGAGGATACTTAGGGGCTTCCACTACTTATAATAATCATTGCAAATACAAATCAAAAAAACCCCATTACATTGACATTATAACAATAGTGTTATAATACTATGAGCCTGGCAGAAAGTAGGAGTTTAATAAGTAATGTTTGATGAATAAACAGGATCATCTTTGGGTCCTTTATCTGGGAACAGTACCAAAAAAGAGTCAACTAGATATCTAACATCTTATTCATTTTTAAATGATAAATTAAAAAACTCTTATGATTGGCTATTAAGCTTTAGCAAGATAATAGTAATTATCATGAAACATACTCTAAAATTAATTCTGATGTCTTAACTTGTTTACATAAACATATCTGAAGTATAATTTCATTAAAATAAACCCGACTCCCCCTCTTTCAACTAAAAACAAATGCTTCGACTGGAAAAGCTGGGATTCTATCTATCTGTACCCAAAACTACCTTCTTAAGTCAGGGGTGTTAACCTGTTGCCTTCATGCGCATGTGCAGTGGCTGAACTAACAGAACAGAAAACAGCAGCCATAAAAATTGATCCAGTGTATATAGTGAATAAACCAAAAACAAAAGGAGATTTATCCACCACCACGATACCCCGCTAGCAGCCATTCCGGTCCCTCAGAACCCAAATCCAACTTTTCAAGGACACTTAATGTGTGGATACCTAATAGACCCGGCATTTGAAAGAGAGTAAACATTATATATCGTTTCAAAATCAGCTTATAAAATACAACAGGTATGTGACTGAGTTGTTTTTTTTGTTTGTTTGTTTGCTTTTTAACTAAGTGCTTTAAATACATCCTAACCTGCTTCTAGATCAAAACAACCAAAAGAGTTAACATTCGCCACTGGGTTTCTATAGCATGTTACTAAAATATCCTTTCATATTTCTGATAGCCTCTCAGCACAAATGGTAAATTTTAAAAAAAAATGACAATAGAATCCAGTTTCCTACCTGATCTCAACCATCCTGAGGACAATCTCCAACTCTTCCACAGAAGCCACAGAAGCCTCAGTGACAGCACGCATTGGTGGCCCTCACTTGTCCCTTTCTTGCTTTTGTTTCCTTTGAGAGCCATTCCTGAAACTTCCCCAAGCTGTGAGTTTCTCAGTAAGAGGCAGATCCAGTCCCTTTAAAAAAGTTAACTACGGTAAATCACCACCTTTCTTCCTGTTAGGTGTTTCCTGCTTTGACACCAGCATTTCTTTCTGCCACCAACCTGAGAGCAGGCTCTTCCTTAGGCCAAGATCTCAGATGACCGGCATGTTTAGAGACCGGCCCTGCTTGCCAAAGATTAGAGAGCTGTCTGCAGCACACACTCCTCTTCACCAAGGCCGAGCAGGCCCGATAAATGTTAATACTCAGCATGACGCACCAAGAACTTTAAGCCTCAGCAATGGCTAAGCAGAAAGTATCACAAATTTACTGAAATTATCTGTGGCACAAAAGAAAAGAGAAGGAATTAATCAAAGTCTCTCTCTTAATGCAATGCTTGATTGAACTACCCCAATCCCTTTTTAAATAGGATACTGGTGGCAAGTGACCCTGATGCCATGCCCCAGTGAGATATACAAGGAACATTTGTTCCATTTTTTTCTTTTATGACCTCATTAAGGAGGATTTTGAAGATTGTTTCTGAATATGAGAACAAAGTGTCTTAAGACATCTCTAGCTTTTTATGTCTTTAGCCTTTTGCTGCTAAAGGATGGCCTTTCGGGTCTGTGTTTATAGCTAGGTATACTCATGCTCACATTCACGTCCCCCCAAAACGAGAATCAGGCAAGGTGATCTGGACGAAAGCAGTCAGAGCTGCACACCTCTAAATGCAGAGATGAGCTAGTTTCTTACACTGGAAAGTTTTGCCAAGACCAACTTGGGATCCATTCTTTTTTTCATCCTCTCCAAGTTGTAGCTGCCATTAATTAGCTCTGGCGGCTGTTCCGAGGCTCTTATCGAGGGAGGGTACAACAGACTGCCAAATCTGCTAGTGTGAAAATCCTCCACCGCCAGGAACATTTTTCTCTAAGAGTCTGTTGATTCCACGCTTCGATTTAATATGGAAGATTATATTTTATGATCAGAAACAAACAAACAGATTTATAACTGAAGGCTTGAAAGGTAAACAAGGAAAAAGCAAGCCAAAGACGAAGCCTAAACGTAGTATTTTTATTGACTTCTTAGAAACCAAATAACCTGGCATATTAGTGTGTGCATTCTGCAACAGACATTCAGCCCCATTGTACTACTTAGAAGAGAATAAAAAGAAACCCTACTGTTTGAAACCCAGCGGAACATCCCCACAACAGGGCACAACTGTTCCCTCATGCATGAATGGGAAGGAGATGAAAGAAAAGATGGACTTCTGAGGTACAGCAAAAAACAAAGACAACAAAAGTGCTGATCATGAGGGAATGACACAACTCATTGCAGCAAAAAGGATGAGAGAAAAGAGCTCAGACAATGGTGAGGACAGCTAAGTGACACATAGGAGAATTGAAAAATCTACAGAAGTGTCTTTTCTCTCCACTCTTGATGAAAAACAATTAAATGTTGGTACATCTGTCATAAAAAAGATCACTGAAACCTGTTGCCATCATTATGTATGGTAAACTTAACTGCCCAAACTGTAACTCTCCAATTAAACATTGCCACCTGTTTCTTACCCTTGCTAAAAATAAAAAGTTTTCATTTCTATGACACTTTACAATGTCTGAATGTGTTATAACAAATTATAAAGGCTGAGGGGTCCTTAAAAGTGTGTGTGGACACACGGATGGGGACATGGATACAAAGGTTTAAAATACTCTATGTAAAAGATGGGCTTTAGGAAATTTGTATATAAACTCAGCTTTTGTTTATAAAATATTTCCCGCTTGACTAACATTATAATTATAGACCTCTCTGCTCTAAATTTTGGATTGGTTTTCATCTAGCTCTAAACATTTTGGCTTTAAGTTTCTTTGCTCTCAAACCCCACTGCCAAGAAGATATTGTTTGTAAACACTTAACATGAATGAAGGAAGCTCATGATTTAATGCTACTTTTAGGTAAATGCAATCATTTGTATGTGATGGGAATAATTACCTTTTGATGTTTCTGCTTTTCTTAAACAGAGGCACACCTGTCCACACTTCACAAATGTTGAGCCCTGCTAATGAAGTGTTCAGTGAGAAAATCCCATCAACCAAATATATTAAAAAACCACCATATGAAATCCCCACTAGATGTTTATTGCTCCGGAAGTCCACCAGCCTGGGAAAGTCACACTGTTTTAAAGTGAGCTCCTGGGCATTATTCCTTGCTTGATAACGTGCAGCCCCTCACAAAACCCAAAAAGCAGTTATTGACCCTGTCAGAACGCCTGATTAATGGATAAATGCTGTAATTGATTAGCCGAGAAGTGTGAATTAAAACAGGGCACGGCATCAATAACCAGCTTCTAACAAAGGTGGTTGACGTAAAATGTAAAACAAGAGCCCGCAGCTATATCTCATCAAAGGCACATTTTTCTTAAAACGGGAGAGAAAGGGAAATAAACAGGCCTAGCGTCCTGTTCTCTGCGATGCTTTAATCTTTCCTCTTGGTAAGGATGCTGTGTGGAGCCACCAGCAAATGGTACAGGAACACACTCCTCAGGCCACTTTCAGTCCACCTTTGGATAGCAAGCAGCACGAGGCAGTAAATATTCCTATTGTTCTAGGACTAAAAGCAAAAACATGTAAAAAGTCCTATTCTCTCTTCATTTTGTTTCCTGAGAACTCTCTTCACTTATGTCCTTATGGAAAAGTAAATTTTGCCTGCTCCAGTGTCTCTGGAGAGATATGCAGCCTTACTCATTGGAACACTGCTTCCATCTGCTTCTGGAGGTGAAAAATTCATTCATTCATTCAATCATTCAGTCACCCAACATTTGGTATGGACAAGTTACTCTTCTGGGCTGAAAAGTTCAAAGATAAATAAGGTTTACGGCAGGCTGAGTCGATGCAGACCCTACTCCTGCTTAAAATACACAAATATTGAATAATATAAAGCAAAAGTTTTGTTGTTGTTGTTGTTGTCGTCTTTCTTTCTTTTTTTTTTTTTTTTTAAGTTTAATGTATAGCTGAGCTTGAAAGAAAAAGGAAATGGAGATCTTTAGGTACTGAAACAAAGCAGGAACACCAGGGCTGGGGCTGACGCTGTGTCCACAGAGGGGTATCAGCCCTGGAACAAGGACTAGAAGCTGGAGTGTCAACAGCCGCCTGGGACAGAAGACACCAGCTTGGGCCTGCACAAGGTGAGGGAGTTGGACAAAACTGTACCCCTTAAAAGCTATCTAATCCATGAAAAGGGAACTAGAAAAACTATGCCCATCAAAGAAATAGCAAGGCAGCCTGAGGTCTGACTTGGGCTCTGTAAAAATAAATTAAGCCTTTTGTATGAGTCATCAAAACCACGAGCCTCTGTTAAGAGCAAGTGCAGGCATTAAGTTTATATCACCTGGAAGAGCTGGAATTCACAGATAAATTAAAATTTAAAACTTGAGTTCAAGACCCTAAAACACCTGAGTCTTGGTTTACAGAAGAAAAATACAAAGCAGTGCTGCGAGAACGCATCCACAACGAGCCAGGGCACATGGAACCCAGAGGCAAAAACAACCCCTGCTGAAAATGAGCTCACAACAAGGAGTCCCAGCCAGTGAGGAAATAAATGACACGGCAGGAGGGTCAGCAAGTATAACATAAGGGTGAACAGGTACCTGGGAACTACAAATAAGTGAAAACCTAAGAAGGAATCTGAAATATGTATGTTTGAAGTTATTAAAGTGATACAAGAAGGAATCGCAACTATTGAAATGACAGTATTGAAAATAAAGATTAATTTTAAAGAGAATCAAATAGCATTTTTAAAAGATAAAAGTAGAGTCAAAAAATGAATAAGAAAAATAGTAGCTTAGACATGGCTGATGAAAGAACTAGTAAACTATAGAATGAATGAAAGAAGACCGTACAGAACATGGCTCAGAGAGGTAGGTGATGGAAGTCATGAAGATAGGAAACAAGAAGGGCAGAATGAGACATTACAGTAAAGGTCTAAGAGAGAATAGAAATAATAAGGATTCATGATGGAAACAGTTTCAGAACTGAAAGAAATATTTAAGTTCTCAGACTGAAGAAGCAAGTCATGAGCTGGATAAATAAACACAAACTGACACTTAAACATATAGTAGTCAATCTATAGACCACCTAATTAAAAAAGAGAGAGAGAGAGCAAGCAAGAGAGAGAGAAAAGACTGATTACTCATGAAGAAAGAACCATATAATATAATGTGTCTAGACAGTAAAATAAACCCCAAAATTATGGGGCAGTATTTTTTTAAATATTGAAAAAAAAAAAATCTTTAGCCTTGAATTCAACTAACTTATCATTCAAAATAGGGGCAAAATAAATACATCTTCCATGCAAAGTTTTAAAGAAATTACTATTCAGACCTTTACTGAGAGGTATGACCAAAGAATTATTATTTCAGAATAAAAAAGACTGAATCCAGAAGGGAATGGGATCCAGGAAACAATGATTAGCAAAGAGGTTGTAAACAGGTAAGTAAATCTAAAGGAGCCTTGACTAGAAAAAGAAAACCAACAGCAGCAATAATAATGTATTATTTAAAGCAAACTACTAACTATGGGGAGTGAACACACAATGCAATATATATATATGGACCTTACTATTGAATTGTACACCTGAAACTTACTGGATTTCATTAACCAATGTCACCGTAATAAAAATAAACAAACAGACAAATAAACAAATAAATAAATAAAGGCAAAAAATAAAACTACTAAAAAAACTATAAAAAAAAGCACTAGACTCTGATAACATACTAGACAGAGAATATGGAAGATTTGGGGGTATATATGAGGCTAATATATTCTGGGACATTTTATTCAGTGATATGTCAGTTCACTTCAGACTTTGTTAAATCAAATACGCATATTAAAATTATTAAAGTAGTCACCAAAAGAAAAAATAGAATGTATAACTTCCAAATCAATATAAGAAAATATATAAAATAGAAGAAATAAAGATAAGTAAATCCAATGAAAAGCAGAAAAAGAGGAAAATATAGCCAACAGTACAGTACATTAAAATAGTAAAATAAGGTGCAAATTTAATTACATTAGTTATCATGATGAATGTCAACATTAAATATCCCTATTAAAAGACAGAGAATAAACGTAAAGAAAAACAAAATAATTCAATTAAGTACTGTTTATAAGAGACAGCTAAAACATAAAGACATAGAAAGGTTAAAAATAAAAAAATAATATGACGACAGACATAATGTCAGGTGCCACTGCCTGTTTTAGTCATAATGTGCTTGGCGTAAACTAGGTTCAAAATAGACATTGCTAAATGAATGACTGAATTACTGTTACTATCAAACGAGATAGAAATTAATGTAAAAAAAATCCTTAGGGATAAAGATAATCACTAGCTAACGATAAAAAGAACATTTTATCAGAAAGAAATAATATTCCTCAAACTGTAGACATGCAAAAATTATCCGAGTTACAGAAGTAACTGACAAATTTGCAACCAGATGGAGAAACTGACAGGTCAAAAAGACAGAAAGCTGGTAAGAATACAGATGTGAACACATGTGAATAAACACTAGCTAATGGACACACAGCAGCTTCTTCACTCAGTAATTAGAGAACACACCTTTTTTCAAGTACATATGGAATATTTACAAAATGCGACTATTTACAAGGCCAGAAAGGAAGTCTCAGGAAATACTAGTTGATTTTGTAGTAACCAAATTCTCTGACCACAGTACAGTGAAGTCAGAAGTCAATAATTTTGAAAACTTAATAAACACATACTTTTAAATAATTCATGGATAAAAATAAATTGTAAGGAAATATTCAAAATATAGTGAAAATGAAACATTAAATATCTAAATTTGTAAACTATCTAAGGTAATTTTTAGGGGCAATTTATAAGTTTAAATGCATATATTATAAAAGAAAGTAAAATATTAATAAGCTAAGTTTTCTACTTGGGACATTATTTTCAAAAAAGAGCAAAAGCCTTAATCCAAACAAAGTAGAAAGAATAATAAAAATAAGAGTGAAAATTAATTAAATATTTAACAAAGGATAAGGAAGAACATCAAAATTAAAAAACAAAACTGGCACTTTGGAAAGACAAAATTGGTAAACCTATGGCAAGATCGAGAAAAAGACAGCACAAAAATAATACTAGCAATAAAAAAGAAACTAAAGTTACAGATGAAGTAGAGACTAAAAATAATAGGTGAATGCTAGAAACAATTTTATGGCAATGAATTTGAAAATAATTTCCTAAATAACTATAAGCAACCAAAAGTGATTCAATAAGAATTAGGAAACATGAAGAGATCATATGCTATTAAACATATTGAATTGACAGTCAAGACACACACACACGTGCATGCACGCACACCTGCACAAGCACATGCACACACATGCACACACGACTTGTACAATTTCTAACATGTTTTAACAAGCCTTTAAGAAACAGATAATTCATAACTTATACAAACTGTTTCAGAGAATAGAAGAGGGAAAGTTCATCAAATAATTCTTCCCAAATATTTTGCAGAGTATAAAAACCAAACAGAATGAATACAAGAAAAGTGAATTATACATCACTCTCATTTATAAGCACAAATGTAAAACTCCTGAACTTTAGCAGACCAAATCCAGAAAAGGGGGAAAAAATATGTTTTACACAATACGAGGATAATTTAACATTAGAAAGTATATTAGTATAGTTCATTAACATATCAGAGAAGGAAAGCTTTTTGAACATCTCAAAAGGCAATATCAACAGAATGAAAAGGCAACCCACAGAACAGGAGAAAATATTTGTAAATCGTATATATGATATGGGATTAATATCCAGAATATATAGAGGACTCCTAAAACTCAACAACAAAAACAAACTCAAAAATGGGCAAAGGACTTGAGCAGACATGTGCCAATAGGCACATGAAGAGATATTCCACATCACAGATCATTAGGGAAACACAAATCAAAACTACAATGAGATACCACCTCACACCCATTGAATGGCTAAAAAAGACAGAAAATAAGAAGCATTGGCGAGGATGTAGAGAAACTGGAACCCTTGTGCACTACTGGTGGAAATGTAAAATGGCAGAGCCACTACAGAAAAGAGTATGGTAGTTGCTCAAAAAATTAGAAATAGAATTACCACATGATGCAGCAATTCCACTTCCGAGTATACTGAAAAGCACTGAAAGCAGGGTCTTGAAGAGAGATTTGTAAACCTGTGTTTATAGCGGCATTATTCACAACAGCTAAAATGTGGAAGCAACCCAAGTGTCTATCACAGATGAATGGATAAACAGAATGTGGTATATACATACAATGGAATATTATTCAAATTTAAAAAGGAAGGAAATTCTGATACATGCTTCAACATGGATGAACCTCAAGGACATTATGCTAAGTGAAATAAGCCAGTCACAAAAGGCCAATACTGTATGATTCCACTCATATATGGTACTTAGAGTACTCAAAAATCATAGAGACAGAAAGTAGAAGAGTGATTGCCAGGGGCTGGGGGAGGGTAAAATTGGGAGTTGTTATTTAATGGGTACAGTTTCAGTTTGGGAAGATGAAAAAAAGCTCTGGAAATAGATGGCAATGATGGTTGCACAACAATATGAATGTATTTAAATGCCAAAAAAGTGTACATTTAAAAATTGTTAAAATGGTGAATTCTATGTTTTTTTACCCCAGTAAAACAAATTTAAAATACAAAGTCAATAATCATTCACAATTTTTATAAAATAAAAGTTTATAAAATTGGCCGAATACGAGATCAAAACACTAAAATCAAAAGCAAAAACATGGCTGATCAATAAATGTTATCTCCATTTCCTCTCAAAGACCCACATTAAAGGGGGAGTATAGATCCACAGGAACAGACATAATAGAAGAAAACTCCTTATAACAGATGTCAACCAATTTAGAAAAAAGAAAGTGAATCAACAAGTGAAAAAGCTCACTACCAAATGCCAATAGTACTGGGGGTAAAGATGTGCGGCAGGCCCCAAAGAATCAAGCTTCCTGCCACAAGAGAACCTTGGGAAAGCTTAGGAATTGAGGGTCCTGGTACCTCTGAAGGCAGGGCTGTGGGTTTAAACAAAAGGATTGTTTGAAAATCCTATAAAGAGCACTTAAACTCTCCCCCTACCAACTTCCTCATTTCAAGGGAGCAAAGGAAGTCACTGAAGAAACGGAGCCAAAACAGCTTCCAATGTGTGAATACAAAAGAAATGGGGTGGAGTTAGTCAAGGAGGTGTAAATTGGGATTAAGTGAAAATCTGCATATGGAATGGTGAGGATTCCTCAGGCCCCTTCCCCCTTGGCTTCCAGAATGCCAGGCAGCAAGATTTCATCCCCGGAAGCTGGAAACCCAAGGTTTGAAGATTCCTCACTGAGTAATACAAGGGCCCAAGAGAACACCCTGGTGAAGGTGTCAAGTCGCCGTCTGATAACCCTACTGTGAGGTCCATCGATTAGCACACACAAAGACTCTCTATCGATTTTAAGTTCTTCATTCTTAAACATAGACTGATAGCCACAAAGCAGACATTTGATGAAAGGCACTAACATAAAAGATAAAGACCAAAACAACCAGGCAGAGCACTCAAGATAAAGAGATAACACAGAGAAGAAAACTAAGAAAACATCTACTTTAATATTCTAAAAGGAATAAAATATTACATCTAAAAAGCAAGAATAGAATATCATTTATAAAAGAAATAGACAACATGGAAAAGCTGTCAGAAATAAAAATACAAAAGCAAAATAATTTTTTAAAAAGATAGTGGAAGATAAAATTGAAAACTTCTAAAAGGTGATAACAGAAAAGAGTAAAAACTAATAAAAGGTGAAAACAGAAAAGAGTAAAAAAAAAAAAATTAGAGAATATACTTGTCCAATATTCAAACAATGAGGGTTTGACAAAGAAGTAGAAAAAATATGGAGAAAATAAATTTATCAGAGAAATATAAGGAAAGCTCCCAGAACTGAAAGACAAGTTTCCAGGCTGAAAGGCCTACTGAATGCTTACATAATTTAATAAAAAAATACCCCCCATCAAAGTTCATCACTGCAAAGTTCAAGAAGACCAGAGATAAAGAGATCTTAGACTATTCCAGAGAAAAAAGTTATATTAAAAAAAGAGTCAGGAAGATAGGGATCATGCTTTTATAAAGGAACATGTTCTCCAAGGAAAACGGTCTCCATGAAGTCTGAAGAACACTAAAGACACTGTCACATATATAAAGTCATAAAAAAAAATATTTTACCTTTCGTGCACCCTTTTCCACCTAACTAGTAGAGGACATGCAACCCCAAATGAAGAAATAAGCCAAGAAAGAAGACATGGTTTGGAGATGTAGTGACAAAAGGTACAAAAACCAGGATTGTAGATGAGGGAAGTCTTCGAAACATAAAAACGCAGCTGGCCTAGAGAGCAAGTTCAGGATAGAAGGCTTCAGAAGGAATTCCTAAAAAAAATTTTTTTAAAAAGTAGAAAACACAGATTGCTTAATATGGGTGATTTTGTCAGAGGGTTTAGAGAAAAAAATTAGTTTTATCTAAATAGAAAATTAAGTCAATAAAAAATGGAGTCAAAAAAATAAAAAATAAAAAATGGAGTCAATGACAAACTAGGTAGAACAAAAGTTGTACGAAAAAGGAAAAACCTGTACAAGACAAGAAACAATAATAGTATACTATGTGGCTCAGCTGTGAACGGTAATTTCATTGGCATAGTATAAACACAGAAGGGTGAAGTGTGTTTATACGGGGGAAAGGTATAACAAAAGAGAACTATGTCTTCATCTTCTATAAGAAGAAATCAAGGGATAATGTCTAAAAATCAATAAAAATCAAAAAATGTCTAGAAATCAATAAAAATAAAAAAACAAATAAACAAAAGAAATAAAAATCAAGAACAACAATATAATATTTCTAAGAATGGAGGTGCATGCAGATGAAACAGCCAAAAGAGTTCAAAGTGGTTACCTTGGGGAGCTAGGAGCCAGACCTGGGGTTTGGGAAGCCTTATAGAATTACTAGATGTTTAAAACTCTGTATCTTGTATTATATCACAAAAATTTTAATTCACATTTTACAAAATCAAGCAGCATTTCCATACACCAGCCACATCAAGCACAGATTTTGTAAAAAAAAAAAAAAGACAAGTCCTGTCTTCATGGCATTCAAATTGACAGATATGCAGAGATGAATCAATGTGGTAAGTGCTAAAACTGAGCCATTGTTTTGACAAGGATGTGTACAGAATATCTTTGTAGGCTGTGGGGAAGATTTCCCAAAAGGGGCCAGGAATAAAATATCCAGAAGAGAAAGGGGGTAAATTGATGCGCTAAGATTCCCCACGGAGAAGGAGGAGAGGAGGGGCAACGCTGGAGAGGAAGAATGACCTCACCTGAGAAAAGGGAAAAGGAAGAAGGTTCCTTTCGAAGCGGAGGGGTATGAGATTGAGAGGGGTGTGATGCTTCCGTCAAGGCCTGCCCTCTTGGAGACCAACAATTACTCTTTTTGCTTAAAGAAAAGGACATTTAAATGAGAGGGACATTAGAGACAAACACGGAGAAACTCGACCATTAAGGAGGTGGATTTTATATATTCCCCAGTGGCAGGGAAACTGGTCGGGAGCTATGGTGATAATACAGATGAGAAGAAGCGGAAGGAAAGGGAGGGGGCGGCAGCAGGGAGAGGAGATGGAGGTAGAGAGTTCAGTGGTCACTATAAAGCACGTGAAAGGACAGCATAGGAAAAGGGCAAAGAAAAGGACTGGGAAAACTGAAGGGGTTTGGAAAAGCAACATCCCTAGAAAAATAACCCCCTCTTTTGCCTCTCTTCCTTTCCCGGATGAAAACTCACAAATTCCCTTGTGTCCGACGCTGACTTCGTAAGTCTCAATGACAAAGACCACTGACAAAAATGCTGTGCAGTGTAAATAATAACAGCTTTATTATTCCCCCAGCTCCACTGGGGCAGAGAAAAGTAGCAGACGGTCCCGGGGAAGAACAAATGTTAGTGTTACCCAGTCCAGAACGCAACCCGGCCCCACCGCTCTGGGCCTCCGGGGCGGGAGGGAGAAGCACTGCCCAATCTCGGATTTCTTTACAAACAAAGAAAAATCCAAGCTACCAATTTAAAGATAGGTAAGAGTAAAGTCACCTACTGAAATGCAGTACCAGAGCTCTCTTCTCAGCCACATCATTTGTGTTGCTTCATTTCACATAGCTGCTCAACTGCATTTCCTTTTTATTGAAAGAATTCACACATGAAAACCTGAAAACTAAACTTGCACTTCTCAGTCAAGAGTTTGGGAGAGGGTGGGCAATCTCTAAGGGTTAAAAATTTATAAGGGGTTATATGATCTTTCAAAGAGAAAGAAATCAAGCTGAGACGTGAGAAGGTATGGGGTAAGAGAGAAAACAAACTTCTCAACTACAGTTTTTTAGGAAGAGACATAGGAATGAAAGGGCATGGGAATTTTCTTGAACCCCTGTTCCTGCTAGGAACGTTTTTGCATGTTATTTCATGAGAAAGAAAGAAAAGAAAAAAATTCAAGCTGAAAAGGAGCAAATCTATTTCCCATTGGCCAGGAAACAGGTTCTCAGGTCAATGAAGAACATAGCTGAGGATGTCAGCTATGTTCACTTACTAGGGCGGTCATAATAAACTACTATGAACTCAGTGGCTTAAACAAGAGAAATGTATTATCTCTCAGTTCTGGAAGCTCGAAGTCTGAAATCAAGGCAGCACTGGTTCTGAGGGCTGAGGGAAGGACTTTCTCCAGACCATTCCCCTTGGCTGGCAGACGGCCATCTTCTCCCCAAGTCTCTTCACATTGCCTTCCCTCTGTGCATCTTTATCTCTATGGCCAAATTTCCCCTTTATTTAAGGACACCAGTCGTACTGGATTGGGGTCCATCCTACTGACAGCATCTTAACTAATTCCATCTACAACAACCCTCTTTCCAAATAAGGTCATGTTCTGAGTACTGGGAGTTAGGACTCCAATATATGTACGATTCAACTTGTAACAACAGCTAGTGTTTATTGGGCTCTTATTGGGTGCCAGACACTATGCAATGTACGTTTCATGTAACACTCTTAACCTATTATCCAACACTGGTTGTTACTAATTCTGTAATGGCAGTTAACATGAAATTATTTTATAAATGAGGAAGATGAGGCACAGAGAAGTTAAATAATTTGCCCAAGATCAAACAGCAGCAATTAAAGGAACTAGGATTTCAGAATCTGGTCCCTATGGGTCCAAGGTGCTAACTAACCACTATCCTTTATTCTGTATATAATAAGACAGTGTTCTACTCATTCAGATATCTTTGTAATAGAATCAATAAATAAGTGCCCAAGTGAACAAATGAATGAAGTACATGAATGGGGAAAGAACAAACTTGGTGGGTGGTTGAGGATTTCTATACAGTGAGGTAGGGCCATTGTCCAAAGCACTCAGCAGGTTTCCAGTAGTGTCCTTAGGTCCAAAGTGAATGCTAAGTGGCATCTAGCAGAGAGCATGCAGACTCCGAAGTCTGACAGAATGTGTTTGGTGGCAGGAGACACATGCATTAATGATTTGCGTGTGCCCCAACTCTAATGAAACAATTCTGAAATGATTTTCGAAAGTGAGGGAAATGATGAGATTGGAGAAGCTGGCCTAGAAAAAACACAATTTGGGCAACTATACAAATCAACAGGCTTTATAAACGCCCTCATACCAGGTCAACTGTCATCTCAGCAGCAACATGTTAACTGCCATTACAGAATTAGTAATAACCAGTGTTTCAAACTTTTAAATGTGTCTTATTATAAAACATCTCATTGTAAATGTTCGTTCGAAATCATTAACCCAAAAATTAAGGCGAAACTCCTCTCTCTAAAAAAAAATCATGTCACACTTGCATTTAAAGTACTCAAATTCAACTAAATGCACTTGGAAAAAAAAATTGAAAAAGAAAGAGAAGTACTTCAAACAGTATGCCTGGCTCTGCCCGCCACGGAACTCATTAAGAGAAGATATAAGTCAATCTATGAAAGTCTCCCAGATCCTCCGAGCCTCTTATCATGTCTTGGGGGATAAATGTGATTTGATGCCTGTGTTTAAAATCAAATTTCAAAATATGCATTTTTCCAAGCGTCTCTGACTCTAAATGTAGCCCTATCTTCTCCTTCTGCTACTTAGTTGAAGGAATGGAGATCTGCTCCAGTGCTGGAAGGAAACTAAATCTGTGGTCGATTTAGTGACATGTTGGTCTAACGGAACATCATAAGGTATTTGAACGTGAGTATATATGACTTTCCCTTTACTGACTGTCTATATGCCGAATGCCTAAGAAAGATACAATTATTCCACATCACTTTCCACACAATAATACTCTATTGATAAGCTTTTGTCTCAGAAATACATGGCACAGATATTCCAAAATTACTAAGACTCCAAAAGCCATCTCTGCTGTAGCGCAGCCCACCTCCCTCACTGACAGTGACCTCATAATAACTGGACCCATTCGACAAGGGGCTTCTCACGATGTAGACCAGGGAAGAGACCTAGAAGGCAGTAGACTAAATTTACACCAAGTTTTGAAACAGTTTTTATATTTTTGCTCTTCTGGGTATATTTGGCTCAGGGGCACATTGTACATTTTCCAGTGGCTTTGTCTTCATTATGGTTTTGTTCTTTTAATTGCGGTAATATATATATAACACACAATTTGCCATTTTAACCACTAATAAGTGTACAGTTCCACAGCATTAAGTACACTCACATTGTTATGCAGCCATCACCACCATCCATCTCCAGAATTTCGTCATCCCAAACTGAAAACCTGTACCTTTTAAACACTAACTTTTCATTCCCTACTTCCTCAACCCCATTAACCATTATTATATGGTCTGCTTCTGTGAGTCTGACTACTCTTGGTATCTCATGTAAGTAAAATCACATGATATGTGTCCTATCCATCTGGCTCATTTCATTTAGCACGTCGTTTTCAAGGTTCATCCATGTTGTACCATATGTCAGAATCTCCTTCCTTTTTAAGGCTGAATAATATTCCATTGTACGGATATACCATATTTTGTTTATCCATTCATCTATTAATGGACACTTGGGTTGCTTCTACCTTTTGGCTATAGTGACTAAGGCTGCTATGAACAAGGGTGTGCAAGTATCTGTTTGAGTCCCTGTTTCCAATTCTTTTGGGTATATACCCAGAAGTGGAATTATTGGTCATATGGTAATTCTGTGTTTAATGTCTTCATTGTATTTTGCTTACACATACTGTTGTAAGCATTGTGAATGTTGTAAACATGTCGTAAACAGATGAATCTTTGCAGTGTGCTGGCTGTAGAGAAGGCAGCTGAGGTTTCTAATTGCCTTAGATAACTGAGAGTCAATTTGGTGTTTTCTGAGTTTGTCTGTGTGGACAATGCTAAGGGAGATAAGAGACTAAGCTTAGGATGACCTGTGCAGAGGAAGGAAGTCAGTCTGTTAACCACAAAGTACTTAATAATCTAGGACAATGAAATGTTCTTTAGTGTGCTACTTCCTTTTACATTAATTTCATCAATTTGAACAACAGATATTTGAGTGCTGACTGTCAAACAACCTCCAGCCCTAGACTGTGGACCTGTCCCTTCTGGAACTGACTGTACACTGCTGAGTGGCGGGTGCATAGAAAGCACTCAGAACATTGGTTGGTGTCTCTGTTCACAGGTTGTAATGTGAACATATAACCTAGCAACGAAAGAAATTCATTGCTTTAGACAAGTTAGTAAATGGATATGATCATTATTTAAATCCTAATTAGCATCCAAATTAGTTTATAATCATGATTTAGATTTGTAGGAAATCAGCCTATGCCAGTTGGGTTATTTTAAAATTCAGAACTGGACTTTAAATGTTCCAAGAACATCCCTATAACTGAGTCATTGAACTTCCAAAAAGAGAATGAAACCATCAAAGTAATCTGAATAAATCCTTCCTTTACTGTTCCCTGTAATGTGTCAGATAAAGGAAAAATACTTGAAGGCTTGGAGGAAATGAATGACACACTCACAGAGAAGGAAAGAAAAGATCTGAGGGTCATTAATGCATAGAAGGCTTACTCACTGAGGGCTTGAGTATCGATATAAAAACACCCTCAGGTGCTTTTCTCCTTTACTGCAACCACTTTCTCTAGGAGTCATTGACAATTGCAAACACAGAAGTAGTTTTACATACATAAGCTTTGGTTTTGTTTTATAAATACAGAATTTATGGAATATATAGGCATTCTACATATCATTATAAATGCTAAATATTATCATATGTGCACAAGTGTTTTTATGTCTGTTAACATAAAAGTAGAAAAGTTCCCAACCAGTGGATAGAAGACTAAGCCAAATTCATATATATATATATATATATATATATAGAGAGAGAGAGAGAGAGAGAGAGAGAGACGAGAGAGAGACAGAGAGAGACAGAGAGAGACAGAGAGAACCGGGGGCAGAGAGAGGGACAGAGACAGAGAGAATTCTTCTGACTATATCTCCTATGTGGAGAAAAGAACATATTTATGAAACAAAAAGCCATCCCAAGAAATCCACACATTAAAAAATAAGAGTTGAGAGGTAGGAAGAAAAACAAATCAACCGACTTCATATTAAAGAGGCTATGGTTAATGAAATAGAGAAAGCACTATGGAGCTAGTGGCCCAAGAAGTAAAGGATGAAAGTACAAATGAAAACACAAACTGGGTGATAGAGCGACCCATAAAATAAAAGAGTAAATTTAGAACTACTGACATTTGCATAATAGTTGGGTACAGTGAACTTTACATTTCAATTAGATTACGTGAAGCCGCTTTTTAAGAGAAAAGTGTCCTTCTCTCAACAGCTACATCATGTGTATGCAAGGAAGCCAGAATACAGGTTTTCTTGATGACTTGGGTTTTAATTTTGTTTTTATTGCGCCTGACAAAATACAGTTATCTGGTGGTTCAATTATGTTATTTTAATAAAATAAATTAAATGTAAAAAAAAAAAACCTCTCTAGTACCAGAAAGGTACTAGAGAGTTCATAGTGAAAGTATTCCTCTTGCCCACCCAGTCCCTCTATCCCCAGTTTACCTCTGTGAAGCTAACCAATGTTATCGGTTCCTTGTATAATAGAGCAAAGTGTTTAGATATAAATTCAGAAGCTCTAGAGGCATCTCCAGATGCCCAAAGTAAATGACATCTGCTTTAAAGGCAGGAAACCTCAAGGCTCTCAGACAGTCTTTATCACGAACTTGTAGGGAATTCTGCATGAGTTCAATGATGAGCCATTTTTTAAAGCTCCCAATAACAAAATTAATTTAAAAACATATTAAAATGTGATGAAAAACAAAAATTTAATAAGTAGTTGTTGAATGAATGTGAAGGTAGCTCTAAAATCTGACATACCTGGGTTCAAATGCTGGCTGTCACCAGGAGGTGACTGAGTCTTACTTCACTCCTTTGGAAAAATGATGATAAACACACATCCTCACATAGTTGCTATGTTGTTGGAATTAAATAAGACGATACATGTGAAGTGGATAGAGTTCCTGATATGCTTTAAGAGCCCTGTGAATGACAGCTATCATTATTGCTGCCCTGAGCTATTTGTAACCTCTTATATACTTTCGGTCACAGAGATCATTTGAAGATCTGGTCCCCCGAGGGCACCCAAGGCTGTCACTGAAACATTCACATGGGCTTATGGCTATTTTACATCATCCTCTGCAACATCACTGAAGCAATGTCAACTTCCTCTGTACCAAGAGGGGAAAATTCACACTCCAAAACTGACATCACAAAGGAATCTTGACAATCGGGGAGGGGAAAAAAATCTAAGTTTTCCATAATGAATAATAGTAAATCATTTGCTTTAAAGTTCTTTTGTGCTATGCTCAGAGAGACAAGAGAATATACACTAACAGTGTATATTCTCACAAATACCTTAACACCGAAAAGAAAAGCATTAAAATGTTGACTCTTGAGGCATATATTTACCACTGTGGCAATTACACATCTGAACCCTTGGTCTAAAGGCCAGCCCACTCTACCTACAAAATGCAAAAAGCCATAACCAGCAATGCCTTCAAGTACCGTGTGAAAAGGAATACTGAGATTCTGCACTGCTCAGCTGCTGTGTAAACGTCTGTTGTTAAACTTTACAGCACAAAGGCTGTCACAGCATTGAACTGCAAAGGAGTCACAACACTAGACTTCACAACACCGATACAACCTACCTAAGAACTGTCCTCACTTTCCTCCATCATGGGTCCTGTGCCCAATGAGGGGAGTTTACAAGTAGCCATTTAGCACCTTCCTCGTGATATTTTTATACTGTGTTGTTGCCTTTCCTGTGAAGGAGAAGAGAAGAAACAAGAATGCTGAAAAACATTTTCTCTTCTGTGCCACAATTTAAAATAGGAAAATGAAATCACATAAGGTTCTTTTGGAAAAAAAAAAAAAATGGAAATTTAAAAAATTTCTTCTCAATGACAAAGAAAAATATCTTACTCCTAAAAATGACTCTTTCATAGAACATCAGGGTTAGTTTCTGAGTGGCACGTTTTTAAAACATTTAATCAGTGATCTGAATATATGTCAACACCTTCTGGCGGTGTGCTATAAAATGCGAACCTTGTCAACAGCAACAGAAAAAGGTGACACACTTGGGACACAGAGCTTTTATGCTGACACACAGTAATAATATAATTTTAAAAGTTATCATCTGTTTAGCTGCAAGCAACAACAATTAATCTTTCTGACAATTCATACAATGCTTTAAATAACACCTGCGAAGAAAAAACAACACATTCTAATTTTTACTTCATCTTCCAGGCCTTTATAGCTACAATTGCATGTAAAGCCACACACAATAAATTTCATGATTAGGATTAAAATGTTAGCAAAAAATATTTCCCTTGTCACCTCATGCCCCTCCTTGCCTCAGTTAATAAAATTACTTAACATGAGGACTGTAAGTGAGAGCAAGTCCCAGAGGAAGTGTGGGCCTCTGAGGGTTCATTTCTGTCACGTCAAATGACATTTTATTCCCAAATCATTTAACCTATGACTTTGCATGACTACTTATAGCTTGAATGGAATTCTGGTGGGGGCCCAGAAATGACACTAATCCCTCTACTAGAAACTCCATCAAGGCATGACCATCCCAAGCCCATCTGATACCAACAACTTAAAAAATACAGCCAGCCAAACTGTCTTCAGAATGTTCAGAAGCATGTGAATATTTAAGCGTCGTATGGATTGATGTTTTATGCGTCCTGTAAGGCTTCATGAGATTTCTTGTTAAGCACATTAACATCCTTAATTAATCTCTTTCCTAGTAACATTAAACCAAATGCATATTGCCAGATACACCTGCTGACCCACTGCCCTGATGACCTTGAGATTTAAAAGCCTGTGGGGTGAAGCAGAGGCACCATCAGAACAAAGAAGATCCGACTGAGAGTAAATCACAAGCTTGTGACATTTGCAGATGAAATAAAACGGGAAGGTTGTTGCAAACACCCCCATTGTCCGCACACTTCTCTACAACCAGCCTCCAAAACTCTGACTGTGCCCATTTTACACGTAAGGAAACCAGAGTGCTGCAATTACGACTCAGGGGTTCTCCAAACCCACATCGAAACTCCATGTGTTTTCTGTTGTCACACACTTGAAACATCGACCAAGACTCAAGAATAAGAAAGCAGCTCACAGAGCTTGACCAAATGAGTTAGAGTACAATGGCCCACGGTTTGGGAAGGTACCAGTAGCAGAAATACAGAGAAAAATAAGAGCTCTGCTATAAATCAGAAGAGAAGTAGGTCATGAAATATAGGTGTGTACATTTTTTAAAAATTAAGGATTGAGTATGTGTAGCTCTTTTGCCTACAGGTTGTTTCCTTCTTTTCTCAACTTTCTTTCCTTCCTTTTTCCTTCTTTCCCAAGTCTAGGCCTCCTAGAAAGTGGTCAAATTGGTTTTTACAGTGTGCCATGTGTCTTACATATTAGGACCTGAATGATGGATTTTTATTCCAACTATTTTTCCTAATGAATGATCTTAATGACACGGTTTTGGTGTCAGGCTTCTACATGCCCCATGATTTTTGTTTATTAGAAATAAATGCAAAGTCTTCTTCAGAAAAGATTTGCAGAGGAGAGCTTGCCACTCCACACAGAACATCAGACTTTCTCTAAAGGCCACGCTGACTTAGAAACCCTTACTCTCTATTGTCAGCCCCTAAGCCAACACTTCATAAAGGCTTCCTTCATCCTTTGTTAATTACTGATGAACTGATCCCCCAGAAAGAAGGGGCCCCAATAACACATCCCTTGGTGTGCAAGCTCTATGGAACTGTTTGTATAGCATTTAAAACTGTGGCAGGAACTTTTAAATATGGATACTTTATTTTATTTACTTATTTTGGGGGGATACTTTATTTTGAAAGTTAGAATTCTAGACCAGTGAAGGGATTCCATTCTCCTCACTGTGGGGACAGGAACCTGAGACAGGACTTTTTGAATTTGCTCCTGATCTCATGACTTCCTGTTCAGTTTCCTCTTAATGCCTCACAATGCTTGGCCATTTTCCTAGCCCTACAAGGCATAAAAATTGCTTTCTCCCAACTACCAAATGTGAAAAAATTCCAATACTTAATCGGTTGATATTAATATTAATATTTAAGTGTCAGGCCTGAAACAGAAGTCTCCGGCCAGTGGGAAAGGCTCTGACAACCACAGCACATAGGCAAGAGAACAACTCCAAACGTGTTTAATTACAGGGAGCCCCTCACAGCATGGAACCAGAGCACAGGGGTCTCAGAAAGCAATTTTCCATTTAGACCATGCTCCTCAGCTAATTAAAAAACCAAACAGGCCAGCAATCTGGACAAGGAGACAACGAAAACCCACAAGTTACAACACAGGTAAAGGTACGTGTGAGCCTAAATGGAAATGAAAGCTGCAGGAACCCAAATGTGAAAAACAGCCATTTATAGCAGTGGCCCTGACGGATGAGTAAGTGCCTGACTGGCGAATGACATACTGCCCTCTCACTTCGTGGCTGAACATGGAAACACTCCGGCCATCTGCTGTATCTGCAGAAATCCTCAACTCAGAGGAGTAGAAGAAGAATGCAGGCTTTGGTTGCAGCTGTAATGCATATGCTCACAGCCAATGTGTGCTCTTGGCACTGCCAGGATTTCAGGTTTGAGCCCTCAATGACTGATCTTTCCCCCTCAACTGCTCTATCAGATTTCCCAGGTCTTTACAGGAATCTGTTTGTTTACGGGGTGCAAGACATATAAGGGAGGAAGGATGCAGAGTGGTCACTGACTTTCAAACGAGCTCCATTCTACTGTGACTATTGAAATGCCTCACGGATGGAAGAAGGATGTTCCAGCGATTTGATGCAGGTTTGCACTAGTCATAAATCCTGCTTAGCTTCCTTCCACTTGCAGTTTATTGCATTAACATTTCTTTTGTGCCGGCTGCTGCTGGGAAGCTATTGTAAATTTGGGCAATTACGACTTTTGTTCCATCTGCCCCTCCCCTCCTCGGTACTGTAACATCAAAGGTGGCCAATTCAGCAGAGGCCGGTTGTCTCTTAAATCCAACCTGAAATAGATGTTATTAGAAATCATAGGCTCTAAGTGAAAGGTAGCAGAATAAATCATAAAGATGCTGCTCTAGCCTTTGAGAAAGTCTTAAAATAAGCTTTCTTAAACCTCCTGCACAATGCTGCAAGTCAAAGCCTGGTTAGGCATTTCAGGGCCTCCTTGTCCAAATCCCCCTAAAGTAGATGTGTGAACCATGTCAGACAGGAGGCATGCACCCAAATGCCTGGTTTCCCATCAGCCCTGTCTCTACGGGGGTTTCAGTGGTCTTAAAATAATCTCTCCTGAAGCATCTGTGCAAACCGAGTGGGGTCCTCACTCCTGCTGTGGGGCTGTGGCAGCCCAGAGAAATCCCAAGATCCAGATGAAGGTCCTATAGCAGGTAAGGAGGGTCAGCAAGCAGCTGGAAGGCTCCATGGACAATATGGAGCTGCTTCTATTTCTGACAAGCTGTCACTTGTTACAGGGGAGGGAAGGAGGGATGGAGGTGGGGAGAGGGAGAGAGAGAGAGAGAGAGAGAGAAAGAATTTGAGAGAGAGAGAGAGAGAGAGAGAGAGAGAGAGAGAGATACTGAATCTGAGCCTCAGGAGTGTTGGAGTGTTGGTGATTTCATAGGCAATAGGACATTGCATTGCTCAGCTCCATTCTCAACAACTATCTGAGAACCTACTGTGTCACTTGGTGGGTGCTGGATGGGAGAGGGGTTCAAAGATGAACAAGGACAACCCCTGTCTCAAGAAACTTAAGACCTAGTAGAAGAGACAGGCCTAACGATAACTGACTATAAGTTGCTTCATAATTAGTTTCACAACACAGGCACAAAATGTTATACATCCTAGTTCCTCAAAATGTTAAACATATAGTTACCATATGACCCAATAATTCTACTTCTAGGTATACCCAAGAGAACTGAAGTCGTATGCCCGCAATATACACTAATGTTCACAGAAGCATTATTCACAATAGCCAAAAGAGTGAAAACAACTCAAATATCCATGATGGATGAATGGATAAATAAAATGTAGTATATTCCTACAATGGGACATTACTTGTTCATAAAAAGGAATGAAATACTGACCCATGCTATAACAGGAATGAACCTTGAAAACATTATGCTGAATGAAAGCCAGACACAAAAGGGTACAATTATAGAATTCCCTTTACATGAAATGTCCAGAATAGGCAAATCTATACATTCAGAAAGTAGATCAGGGGTTGCCAGGAGCAGGGAAGAGGAGAACATGAGAGTGACTGCCAACGGGTGTGCGGCTTCTTTCTGGAGTGAAGAAAACATTCGGAAACTATTATTCTATACAGTCCTTAAGAACAGTTTTGTAAAATCTTAGGGACTTGGAGCTCTGTATAGTGTGGTTTCAGGTTTTGATGATTCTAGAAACTCCTACTACCCGCTGGGGCCTGTTTCACCAACACATGGAGCAGCTTATATTTATTTATCCTTTAAGTGATTTGGGGGCAGTAACTATACTTATCTCTACATCCCTAGGACCAGCAGCACGTAGAAGGAACTTAACAGGTGATTGAGGAAGGAAGGAAGGAAGGAAGGAAGGAAGGAAGGAAGGAAGGAAAAGAAGAGGAAGGAGGGAAAGGAAGGAAGAAAGACAGAGGGGGAGGGAGGGAGGAAGTTATATTTGCTTATAATGAGCTTATAGTCTAATTTTTTAAGCTTTCTAATTTCTCCATTTTTTTATCAGGAGGTTATTACACCACAAAAATTTTGGTACTCTAGTGCCATTTTTATGTTAAAATTGGTCAAACAGTGGCAATTTTGTATGGTTCACTCTAATTTAGGGTCACAAGAAAAACTATCATTTTGGTCCTACTTCATTATACAAAAAGCATTTTAAATTTGGGGCTCTGAAAGCTCCTTCAAGGGACATCAACTGAGAGGCAAGGGGGAGAGTATCTCTCAACTACCTCCTCCAGAAAAATAAATCAGTTTCTATATAAGAGTTGGTTTGAACTAAAGACCTAAAGATGTGTGTCTAAAAATTTGTACAGCTTATTTACAACTCTAGATCAACTCAGATATTCATTTTAAAAATGGTCCTTAGGTCAAAGAAACAAGAAGTAATACTTAAGCTTTTTGCTTTCAGTTCATTTAAAAACCGTAGTGCTTACAAATTTTCGTGCTGTGTGGGGCATCTAGGGAGAGGCATCTGTGGAAGAGGCTACCATGGTAGAAATTCTTTATAGGGCAGTGATAGTGGGTTAGAAACTCAAAGCAGCAACCTAAGAGTTAATGAGGAGAGATGCTAAATCCAGAAAGTACTTATTAACCCAAGCCTTTCTGCTTAGGGTCTATACTACCCTGCTGCCTCTACCCAAACAGGACACTGTAGGTCTCAGAAAGCTTTTGTTAAAAGTAGGCTGACAGCTATTTATGATGAGGGGGTTTTGTTTGTTTGTTATTCAAATAACTCCCTCCCCTAGGAAATACAAAGGGAAAATGTCAGAAGTATGTGATTAATTATTTTTTAAATAGATGGGGTCCCCTCTGTTGAACTAAAAATAAAAAGTATGTACTAAAAAAAGAATCCACCATTTAAACAGTAGATCCTCATAGGTAAGTTTGATATTAATTCTCTCAAAAGAGTTGTGTTAGTGAGTCAGCTAAATGACAGGGGGTTTGTCTAAGTACCAACATCCTCCAAAGGGCAGCTGTCAGGGACATTATCAAATCATAAGTAGAACCAGACACTGATGATTTGACCAATTGGTGATGGGGGAGTAATCCAGTTCTCTTATCCTCCAAACTGTGCCGTAAATGTGCTCCCTAAAATACTTTTAACATTAAAAGAATATATATTACATGCTGCTGGGGACTGGGGGAAGGTGGTGATGGGGAAAGGGACAGGCAGGAAGACAAGGGAAAATTCCCGAAAGAAAAAGCCCACACCAAAAACTACTTTCTTTTAATTTTTTTAAGGTTCCTTTCAATCAGCTCTTAAAGCAAAGACAGAAGCTGAAAACATTCCACATATACAAACAGCAAAGAACTCCAAATGCTTAGCCAACCAGAACACTGGAAAGAGCTTGCTTGGTACCACCAGGCATGACCAACTTCAGTGGGTTTAACAGTAAAAGGAGATGAAGCCAAACTACATGCAACTTTCCCTTCTAGCAAGAAAAGTGGATAAAACTTTCCAGTGGGGTCGGGAGAGGGTCCAGAGGGATAAAATGCTACTTAACACAACAATGTGAATAGAATTTAGGCCACATGCAAATCTCATCCACAGAGTTTTGCATATACAATGCAATTTACTGCTCAGAGGATATAATCTATTTGAATTTAGAGAGCTAATTAATAAAACAGTCCAAAAAAGAATGTAGAGTTAATTGTCATCCAGCTTCTGGGCTATTTCAATCCAGTTCTTTATTTCAGCTGTTAAACAAAATTCCAAATATTGTTATAGCAATTATGTTTTAGTTGTGTTAAGACAAATTAGGTTTTAGTCAAATTTAAGTCCTTTTAAGAAACACTTGAAAGACTGAAGCTGCCTTTTTTCTCCTCAGAGCTTGTTCTGTGATAGATAAAAATTTCAACAACTATAAAGGTTTCAAGTTAGACCACATCGAGAAATAGTAAATAAATGTAACTGTCAGTAAACAGTGCTAGATCTTTTTGCAATTACTAAAGTTGAAATAATTAAGTACAATCTTCAAAAAAGCACACTCTCATTTATAATATAGCTGGCCATATGGGATATAAACCACATTCCTTCCTTGCTGTGAATCATGGGATTAAAGATAGCAATGATTTTAACTCTAAAATTCCTCTTGACTTTTTCTTCCCTTTAAGTATGCCTGCACTAAATAATTTTTGCTTTTCGCTGATTACAAGAAGTTTGAGCCAGATTATTTTCCTTGGGACAACCTGTCAGTGAATGCAATGAAACAATTCAAAACATTCTGCAAATAGTGTCCTCATGGCTCATTCTTGATCCCATTTCCACCTGAAGCTTGCTGAAGTAAAGCACGATGCTTCTCCATTCTTTCTTGGTATATGTGCTTCTGGAATTCTGAAACTGAAAATGACCTAAATCTAGTTCTCAATAACTATGCTTAAAATGTCAACAACTCCAAGAGGTTTTTGAGTGGAAGAAAATACTTCATGAATTTGTATTAAATCCCAAGGACTAGATCCTGAAACCCCTACATTTCAGCCAGCGTGTACTTGTCAAGAGAGGGGCAATACTTAGAGTGTGAGGCTTATTTTATGAAGAATCTTTCCAAACTTGAGTGGGCAGACCTGGAAAATGCTAGTCTTACCTTGGCCACAGTCCCAAAGGTGCATCTGTACCATTGGCTTTTGTCAGGATGAATGATGGTGTTGAGTAATTTCAGGAAAGCAACTCATCTGCCAAAATAAGACTGCCAAGATATTTGGAGTAACGTAATTTAGCACTTTGATGTAATTTCACTTTCTGGTTTTACAAATAAGGGAAAAGTTGCCTTCTGGCCATCGTAGCTTTTGCTCTGTGCTTTAATTCTCAGGAATAGAGCTATTTCACCATCCTCCATTCTGTATAAAATCTGGAAGAGATATATTGAGCATATTTCTTCTCTCTCTTTAAGCCACCACTTTCTTATTCTCAGTTCACTTGTTATTTTTCTAGTAATGCCAAGTTTGTACACTAAAAAAAAAATCTGACTAAAAAAAAGCCAAAGGAATGATATCATTAGCAAATGCAAATATGCTAATTAAGATAAAAATATAATGCTTAAAAAGTCCAACTTGTCATATGTAAAATTATTTTAATGACATATTCAAGAAGAATCTGGAGATTATGCTGCCAAGAAGGCAATACATTTAAGGCAATCTTACAAAGTATATGAAATCACAGACTGTAATATCCTGCAACTATTTTAATTTTAAAAGCTCGGTTTACAAATATATACCAATATTTTTCTCACTTTTAATCACTCCCCCACTGTTTTAGCATAAGAGCTAAAATAACCTAAAACGCCCCCCTAAAACACACACAGCAAGTCTGTTACACAGATCTAGGAAACAAAAACGTATGAAGAAAAGAATTTTCAAAATAGTCTCAAACAAAGCAGCAAAAAAAAAAAAAAAAAAAAAAAAAGGGTATAGTTCCTAGGTTTTAGCTACTAATAAAAATTTTCCTGGGAAATTTTTACTTTAAAGCAACTCTAAATAAAAATGCATATAATTAAGGGAAAGACCATTGCTTCAAACAGATTGACTGTCTTTAACAAGTTTCTCTCTTTCTAGCTACTCAGATATGCTATATTTCCTAATTATCACCTTTTAAGGGCCATCTGGGCCCATTCCTCCCCATCAGGGGGCAATTCCATTTGCATTGTTCCTGGGTTTAGTCATGATCAAGTAGTCTGGTGGTAAAGTTCATTAGAAATTAGAACAGAAGCATTCAACCCAACACAGTAAACCAAGTATGTGATACTCAGGCACCCACAGGAGAGATGATAAGCACTTCATACATATTCTCACATAACTAATAAGTTTTCCATGTGCATTTTATCAAATTGGTTAAAGAAACATTTAGCCTAGTCCCTGACCAGGTATGTAATGAAAATTTGATTAAGTCTCCTCATATTGCAAAATATTTCTCAATTAAGGCAACATAACTATAGTCCCTTATGTCTTTAGGTTCAAAAGTCTATTAAAAACCCTTTAATGATTCCCTCATTTACCCTACCATTCACAAGCAGTATACTACTTCCTTCCTGTAGAGAGCACACAAGAATTATCCTAATTGTGTTTTCTGTGAAACGAATGCACATTACAGAGAAAGCGTATCCAATCCACAGACCAATGCTAACGGGTATAGGTTCCAAAGAGCATCCCCTTTGTCCTCATCAATAGATCATCCTATACATTCGCAGGCTCTTTACAAACATGTTTGTGTGACAAAAGCGAGCCTGGCCCCTGGATATGCTAGATAGTTTAGGCAGGGCTAACTGGGAAAGGCATGGCTAATTCAAGGCAGCCATGTATAAGGGTCCTCGCTTCGTACCTCGTAAGATCTAATACATAAAACTCAGGAAATAGTTACCTGCCTCATCTTGCAATTTCTAAGCCTGGTTTGCAATGGCCATCTTAATCTGAAATGCCAGCCTATTGAGATCGAAAAGGAGCACTCCCTGCTGAGACTCGCAGCCTCATCGGGCTATACCTTAAGTCTTGCAAATGAAGACAGCTGCAGAAAGCCCTAATCTATGCAAGACAGGTGTAGCCCTGGGGCTCCCTACCAGTGACCCTAGGAGCTCTTAGGGCTGTGAAGTTAAGAAGTTACTGTTATAAAAAGAACTATTTCATAGCCTCTCATTATCGAGGTTACAAGGCTTTTTAAAGGAACAATAGCTTATTTCCTCCCATTTGTACCTTGATATTCTCCCCTGCTTTTCTGAAATTCCTTTATTTAGACAGTCCCTAATTCTAACCCCAGCTGGGACACTTCAAATCAGAGGCACAGCTCTCGCCTAACGGATGCTATTCATTCAATGCTATGTAGAAAATTTGGTCCTACGTCAAATTCTCTATTTTTAAAAACCGATCCTAAAATCTACTATCCAGACATTAGTAGAGATTTCAAGAGAAAACAATGCCTATAGTTTAATCATCTTCTTGAGATTCAGTAATGAATAAAAATGATAATACTGCTTAGTAAAAAAAAATCTACAGCAAAACATAGTACCACTGAAACTGAGCCAACAGGAATTAACTCAAGAAGTAGTCATTGAGTTCCCCCACTTCCCCTTCTACCCAACCTCTTTCTCTTTCTCTCTCTGAATGTACTGAAACAAATAAAGTTATTTCTGAGGTCAGTTCCTGGTCTCGAGTGTCTCCCGAAGGGCTGAGAAAACAGAACTCTGTCTGAGATGTTTCTGCCCTGAGAGGAAATGGGGTGCGCCCTGAGAGACTGGGGTGAATCATCAGCAAGGCCACCACCTGATGCTGTGCCAGGCCACTGAGCTGAGCATGTGTATAAGGTTACTAGCAGAGAGGAGATTCACCAAACCTCAAGGCTTATCCCTTGGGAAGACAGTGCGCCCCCTGCCCCGCCCCCATTTGAAGGAGCAAAGTTTTGCTCAAATGATGCTTAAGTTATGTAGGTTTCGGTAGAAGAGGCAGTTGAAAATCCAAAAATCTTGTATGTGATTATACTGAAAGTTTGTCCTTAAATGTCATTTTTTAAAAATGGTATTACTTTAAGGCATACTTTAAAAATCTGGAAGTTGAAATATTAATTTCAAAATAAAGAAGATAAATATTTTTAAACGTTTAGATTTTCTTGAATTATTTTAGAACTTACTTTTTATCGGTTCTACTATATTTTTCTACCTTTCATTTTTGAATACACATAATAGGCTTTTCCTCAATTCCTATAGAACTGTAGAGTTTTTATAAAAGTATAAAATTTGAAACAAGTGTAGAAAGGTTGTAAATATACCAGGAAAACCGGGCTACACTTACATACCCATTACTTCTAACAATTTCACAAGAAGGAGCACATTTTCATGAGTTGTGTGATGTTTTAGCAACAAGACTCCTATGGGCTTTAATGGAAGTCACACAGCTAAAACTCCACGTACCACTTTGAAAATTTAAGAGTAATTGCTAAGTCCCCCTTAGAGGGTCATAGAAATATTAAAACCAAAGTATTTTGCTAAGAACTCCAATTATGCCCGAAGGCTTACATCAGGTTTTGTAAAATGATTGGTCACACATATAATGTACTCTAATACTGTTTTATTGGCTGGTTGTTTTTCTTTATAAAAGAGGGTCTTTGTGAAGTCCTGTCTGAAAGGGAACATACAATACAGTGAACTTCAGTTCTCATGTTCATTTAAACCCATGGCTCAATCTTACAGGGGAGGTGTGCGCAAGAAATAAATGGACTGGGGATCATTTTATCTCGTTATCTGTAAACTCGGAGCTGTTCCACCAGGCAGGTAGATTTTGAAAAAATACATTAAACTGCTGAACATAACCAGCCTGCCCTGGTAAACGTTCATACTAAGAATCCGTTCTGACTAGCTGAGCCAGTAGGACTGACCCTCTCCGTGTGATGCAGTGGCAGCATCTGTCTGAGAGTCCCTGTAGTAGGAGTAGTTGAACCTCTGACTTCTTTCCGAAATCATGCACATGACAGTTTATGAACCTGGAGAAAGGACCTAGCATTTCTACTTTAAGTGTTTTTTTTAATTTTAAATAATTTCAAACTAACAAAATCTGCAAGGGTAGCATTAAAAACTCCTGAATACCTTTTACCCAGATTCGCCAGCTGTTAACATTTTACTACATTTGGTCTATCATTACTGCCCTCTATTGATTTATTAATTGATGTTCATAAATTATACAGATGTTTATTTTTTTCTCCTGAACCATTCATAAGATGTATTCATTGTGCCCCTTTACCCCTAAATACTTCCCCAAAGGGCACTCTCCTGTACAACCGTACTACAAAGATCAAAATCAGGAAATATAACACTGATACAATGCTGTTACCTGATCTATACACCTTTTTCAAATTTCATCAATTGTTTCGATAATGTGATTTATGGTCTTTTTTTTCTGGTCCATGATCCAATCCCAAATAATTCATTGCATTTAGTTTCCATGCCCCTTTAGACTTTGTAAATCATGAAACTACATCCTTCTTAAAGACACTATTCACAGACAAACAACTCCCCTCAAAATCTTCTGATGTTATGGCTCTGGTCGAAAATAATCACAGGGAAAGTTAAAATATATAGAAAAAAATAGAATTTTTTCCCTTCCATTAATGGAATAAGAGCACGTAGGATAGGCCACAGTAAAACATCATGAAACATGTGATGCGTTTTCATGTCTAAGCTGTTTATTTGGTTCAAGCCTGATGTCAACATGACTAAGGTTTCAGGCTAGTAAGAGAAACAGAAGCAATCACACACTGAAGCCGTATTCTCTGTGGCCATCCCATATCTGTGCTGCTGGTCAGAGGGAAAGTTAGAAGTAGAGCACAGGTACCCATGGACCTGTAGTAGTAGCAACGGAGAATACACTCCAAATTCTAATTCTACCCTGGTGGAATCATCATTACTCAATAACAGAAACATATTGGATAACTCAAGGTCTTACTTAGGTATGAAACAAAAAGCTTTTCTACTAATAGTGACAAAACCCTAGGTTTTGGATCGGGGGTGAGAGTTTTGGTCTGTTAGCTGACCAGGCCTTATCAGTTATTTCTGGAGGCCTCATACAAAATTGCCTTTTATAATACTTGGTCAACTTAGATATCATTCTTCTATTTTAATGCAACAGGAGTATCAGTCAGCAACTGTTACCTTAACCCTACTAATGCCATTTCATCAGGCTACATTACTCACCTTCTAACTTGGTGCACAAGGCATTTCACATGGAATCTATGAAATGTGAATATGTTTTCATGGAAGAGTACGCTGTGTCCTTAGACATCTACAGGCATGAGCACAAAGTACAATGGGTGCAATAGAAATCATATATTCTTTCGTGAATGTGTGGAAGAAGACATGGATTTTAAAGAATGCCTTACATTTGTTGTCACACACTGCCATTTTGAAATTCTCCCAATTTCCAACTGCTATTACCCATGAAAACACCAGCTAGTAGAAGCTACTTTATCACAGTTTGCTTTCAGCCAAAGTTGTGAATGCATGATATTACTTATATGTGGGATATAAACCTAAAAACAACAAACAAACAGGACAAACAAACAGACTCATGGACATGGACAATAGACTAGTGGTTACCAGAAGGGAGTGGGGAGGAGGGAGGTAGATGGGGTAAAAGGAGTCAAATATGTAGTGACAGAAAGAAATCTAACTATGGGAGGTGAACACACAATGCAAATACACACACACACACACACACATACACACACACACACACACACACATATAGACATGCCTTACTGTTAAAATATACAGTTGAAACATCAGATTTCGTTAACTAATGTCGCCATAAAAAATAAATAAATAAGTAACTTAAAAGAAAAAGTTTCCGGCACAACTACTGAAAACTGCAAACTGAGTATCCTAAATTTTTACATTAACTACTGTCCCAAGAATAAAACATAGTCATTTAGATATTGCTATTTAAATTCTAAGTATACACACTAGAGAGTAATCTAGTACATGGCTCTTTAGAATGCTATTTCTGACACCAGGACCTAGTTGCCAAACACCTTCTTTGATTGAAGTTTAATAATAGGTACTTGGAAATCTGAAGGCAGCTGTTAAATTTTGTATATAATTAATGGCTAGGAAAAATCATGGATATGCTTTTCTCTTGGTTTCTAGCAGATATGCTCCCCTCCCTCTCCCATTTTGGAAACAGAAGAAATATGGTTTATATAAAGTGGGTTGTGGTTACTCATTACATGACACTTGGACAGATGTGTCATTTGCAGATATAATAGGTCTGTGCTTCGCCACCCCCTACACAATTACTCAGATCACCATCTGAGGAGCTATAAGAGTGATTCAAAAGGTAAAAAAGACAGTCCCAGCACAGTGAACATCTGAGTAACACTCTGGAAAGCAGAAACACAGATCCGCCAAGTGAGGAAAATATGAGCAGAATAGCCCAAAAGGCCACTCTGTTAAAGAGGAGTTCTGGGACATCGAAGAACACTTCTCAAGGCCTAAAAAGAGTTCAGTTCTCTCTTTATAACAAGTATCCAGGGCAGAGTGGATACTTGTTGGACAATTAGCTGGACAATTCGGGTCACAAGGCTTTTTTCTAAGGAGCAGTAGATCAGCAATACAAAGAGTTAAAATATTCTGAATGAGAAAAAACAATTGCGGCATCCATGTTGTTTTTCACTGCATGGAGCAAGGAGCCAGCACGTAGTAGGTCCTTATTAAATGTCTGATAAGTGAATGAATGCTAAGAGAATTATCCCGTACTTTCCATTTTTAAAGAGTTAACCTACATGAAAGTATCAGGAGAGTGAAATATTTCACACTAACTCTTACCACCTACCTTTTCTTTAATTATATTAAAAGATGATTGTAACAAACCCACTCTAAAGTCTCTGAAACAAAAAAGATAATAATATTTTCCTAATTTTGGTTTGGTCGTAGAAAAGGCAAATTGGTGCATAATTAACAATTTGTTGGTGCAAATTCATCTGCATCTTTTAATTGGTGTTAATTAGATTAGGACTAAAATTTCTTTAATCCTCTATCTTGCCTTTTTTGATGCAAACTAATTTTCTCAGCTGGATGTCAAAGTTTCCCATTAATTACACTTTTCTAACAGGAGCTTCTTCAACCACGAAGGCTCAGACAGACCAACAGCAGTTTTCAGAAGGGCTGCGGACCAGTCTTTTGGGGAAAATAAGGAATGGTGAAAATTGGCACTTGGGAGATAACTAGTGAATTTACCTAAATTCACTGGTGAGACGAGGCTTCCACAACCAGCAAATCAGGGACTGTCTGACACATGAGAGCCTCCAGCATTTGGTAGCTGTAAATAACATCCTGGAATGTAAGGCAGCCCCACAGCACAGATGTTAGAGCAGACTTTCGGAAACGATGACAAAATGTTTAGCTTTACAGTTAAGAAGATAACCCGCTTTTATATCCCCAAAATAACAATAGTTGTCTTTTACTCCATTACCTAGGAGCCATTCAAAATATTGGTATCCCCATTTCCAATGGAAAACAAATGCAAGTGTAAACCATCTTAGATGAATTAAGTTCCACATTTCATATGGTTTCCTCCAAATATTGTAAGCCTTCTACAATGGTTAACATGTTGGGACAGCGGGGGTGGGGGAAGCCACAAAATACATTCAATATCTTTTATGGCAAGGTGACCTGAAATAAAATTTTATGTAGTTAAGGATTTTTGATAGTTCTTTATCCATCGCTTTCCTCTCACTATGTAGCAGTGATGATTGAAACCCGATGTGTACTGCGAAAAAAAAGGCTATAAAACATTTTATGTACAAATAAAACAGTAGCCATTAAGTTTTGCTATGATGTCTGAGTAGATATTCAGTATGAAAACATGATAAAACAACTGTAAACTGATTGTGATCAAATGTAATTACAATCACTTGTCTCCAATGAATGACATGAACTAAACACAGTCACAGACTTCTCCAAAATTACTTTGGGCAAAGAACCAAGAGAACACTATATTCTTTCTTCACTAAAGGCATTTTGCCAAATAAATCGCAAACACACAAGCTTTAATAACCACGGCCAAAAAAGCACTTGGGAACTCATTATAGAAATGTTTAAAACCACACACACACACACACACACACACACACACACACACACGCGATCATATCATATCTTGATAAAACTCTTTCATATAATATAATCCTACTGAAAAGCCTCTCATGTTTGAGATTTTAAATTGGTGCTCTCGAGTAAACCCAAGGACTGACAGGCAATTACAAGTCTTCCCCATCGAAATCAATGTGTTTGCCTGCCTTTCCTGGCATCTTCATTTTGGAGATACCATAAGAAGATTTGCTTGAAGATTTTTATGCAGCTAAAAGTACACAATGACTTGGATCTAAAATAACCTTATTTTTCCATAAGCAAGTGCACGTAGATGGATTCTCTCCCTCACTCTTTGCACTTTTTGATGTGGCTTACTATGGTTTTGTGCTCCAAAACAGAAGCAATATATAGATATATATATATCTATAGATCTCTCTATATATATCTCTATTCATTTAGCACTTCAGTAACTCAACAGTAACTATGGCTGAAATGGCTCTAGGAACCTAGGGACATGGGAAAGAAAAAAGGACAACATGTGTTCTAGGTCCTACTTTTCAACTTTGTCTCATTTTTTGACCTCTAGCCCTGAAATTTTGGCAATAATGACATAGGCTATTTGGTAATACTAGCAAGAAAGCAGAAATCTAACTCCACTCCTAAGTATATACCCTAAAAACATACATCCACATAGAAACTTATGTATAAATGTTCATAGCAGTATTACTCATAATAGCTAAAAACAAAGCAGAAATAACTCAAATGTCTATCAACTGATCAACAGATAAATGTGATAATACTATACGGTGTAACATTATTCAGCCATAAGAAAGAATAAAGTACTAATATATGCTTGAATATGGGTGAACCTTGAAAACATAACACTAAGGGAAAGAAGCCAGTCACAAAAGACCATATGATATGATTCCATTTATATGAAATAACCAGAATAGGCAAATGTATAAGAACAGAAAGCAGATTAGTGGATGCCTAGGGCTGGTGAGTTTGGGGGGGCAATGACTGCTAAGGAGTATGAGGTTTTCTTTTGGGGTGATGAAATGTTTTAAAATTGATTGTGGTGGTAGTTGTACAACTCTGTGAATAGACTGAAAACCACTGAATTTCACACTTTAAGTGGGTATATTGTATGATATATAAATTATATTTCAATAAAGTTGTTGTACATATACTTGAAAAAGTAGAGATCACTTACATGTTTGGTCCCTTTAATGTGTGTTCCAGTGTAAGCTGCAGTGTCAACCATACAGATTGATGAGTGCTCCAAATAATTTTATTTAAACTTTGTCCTCCCCTGAAAGAAATTTTTTAAAAACCAATACTTCTTCCAGATCTGCTCTTGTTGAAGCCACCAATGAGACCCACGTTGCTAAATCCAGTAGCCAATTCTCAATTCCCAAATTACTTGACCCACCAGCAGCATCTGACACAATTGCCATTCCCATACCATTTTGATATATGATTTTCACCCATTTCCTTCCCCTGCTGCACCTTTTCTTTTATCTCTTCTAAAATTATCCATGTCCTACTTATTTATTATCTCCGTGGTTTATTGTCAGGCTGCTGAAATGTAAGGTCCAGGGTGGTAGATCTTTGTTATGTTCAAATGATAGATCTCAAATGCCTAGGACACAGTAGTTCCTCAATATATTTGCTGGATGAATAAATGACTGCTGAAATCTCACTGGACCCATCACCTGCCAACATTTGTTTAATGGCTACTTTATGAGTTAAGGGCATAAAATTTTGCTACGCAGATTTTTAAACAAAAGGAACAGCGAAGAAAGTTGAGGTATAGTTATTGCTGCTGTTCTTATGTATGACAGCCCTGAAACATGCTAGGTGACACAGAGGAGACTCACTCAACTCCATGAGTCTTACAGTAAAATTGTGGATGTTGAGATATTTACACTCTTCTAGCACATGAAAATTTGCAGGTAAAGAAGAGAATGTGCTCTAGATTTCCCAAGAGCTTAAGTATCCACATTTGGAGCAGAGAGGAAATAACAGATTATACAGATGTCTCTCAGACTCAAGTGACCTTCAAGATGTTCACAGTTCTTTGGTGATGCTTCTCTCTGCAATGACAATGTAGAGATGGGCTTTAAATAGAGAATCTGAAAATAGTCCATGCTACAAAGGAGAAAAGTTAAAGTGACCTGCCTATCTTGTGTACAACGTTGGTCTTCTTGTAAGCAAAATGCATTGCTGGGTTTAGAAATGAAAACACATTGATCTTATTCACAATGTCATTTTAGAAATGTTATATGAAATTTTCCAATGTGAAAGCTCTGCCCTAAGTCAAGATTTTATATATTCAAAAATTTATTGTTATGGCGTTTTCTGATTAAGACTAAAGAAATTCCCAAAGAAAAAGATCTAAAATAGTGTAGGGAGGGATTTCAGGACCTCATTATGAAAAGGAGCCAGGAAATAAGCAGAGGGACCAGCTAGTGCGAAGAGCGCGAGGTAGGAAATAGCTCGCCGCACATTAGGGGTGCTGAAAGGAGACCAGTGTGGCTTCAGGAGAGTGAGCGTCGGGGAGAGGGATAGAAGATAAAGTTGGAGAGGTCAGCGGGAGCCAAAAATGCAGGGCCTTGCAGACCATGGTGAAGACTGCATTTCATTCTAAGTTCAATGGGAAAGATTATAAGCAGAGAAGTGACATGATCTGATTCTCTGGCTTGCTGTTTGAAGAATGGCTCCCTTAATCCATTTTTCCAAGAATGATGAAGCAAGAATGAGATGAAAAGCAATGAAAATATCGAGATTTTTCACAGCCCAGCATCCCCAATGAGTGGAGATGGACTACATTCCCACAGGTGGATTGAGGGTTGAATGTTAAAAAGGGACCACAGTCTAGATGAGATCAGTGGGTTGATTTTGCAATTAACCAGGGTTTGTTTTTGCTTTTGCTATTGTTTTGGCCAAAAACAAACTGTACAATTCCAGAAAGTCAGTAATAGAGGATATTTTCACATATGTGAAATGTTCGAACATCCTTGTCTTTTATTTGAATAGTTGAAGAAAGGTGCAGATAGGGTCCCATTAAGGATGGGGCAGATGCATGCCTGTTTTTAGAGCATGTGTCTAGAAATTGCAAAAAAAAGTTAAGTTTCAGGAAATTATAGACGACCATGGGAAATTCCACGTGAAATAATTTGGATAGTGGGATATTTTTAAGTATTATTTATACACGAAATTTCTAATAGACCTTTTACTAAAATTAAATAATAGAATGAGAAAATATGTCTGTAAGGAAACTTAACAGATTGACTAACACCAAACTTGTCTTGCAGTTCCAGGAACTCTGTCTCTAATCCTGAGATGTATAACTGTGTGGGGTGCAGAATACCATTTCTCTCGCAGTTGTAACAGCTCTTAAAAGCTAAAAATAGGGATCTTTATGGGAAGTGAAAAAGAAACTTTATAATATCCATGCAATTGAAGGCAGGCTCTCAGTGAACTCGGAACTCTTTCAGAGGTGAAGAAAATGAAACAATAATTTGAAACCCCCACTCAACGTTACATTTCCTACTTGGAAAGCTAAGGTACCTGGGAATATCCAACTTTTTTAAGGCTTATGACCTCCTCCCAAACCCGACTCTAAAAGGATACTGTGAAAAGAGTCTGTGGACGTTTGCAAATGGCTAGACAAGGCTCTGAAAGGAAAACGAGACAACCCAACACACATGTTCTTCACAGTAGCTTGGGGCCCTTAACTCCTCACTCCCTTTTTGAGGCTGAGGCTCTATAAAAGCATCGGTGGTTCTGCCTGGAGACCGAGGACACGTCTGGGGGCTTCATCTCCTGCCTTCCTCCCTGACCCGGGATGCCCGACTCCTTGGTCGCTTTGAACCCGGCTTGAGTCCCTCCAACTCTTCATCTACATTAGCACCGTGATTCAACTCTACCATGGCCTTTGGCTTTGGCTATGTCCCTTAACCCTTCTTCTTGGATTAGCTCCAGTACCGGGCATGGACTTGGCCAGGCCATCTCTGCTCTGGAAGCCCGAAGCCCAGCTAGGGTTCCGAGACCAGCCTCATGCCCAGGGAAGAAGTTTAGACACAAGCAATAGAGAATGTGCACTTTTTCCCTTTCTTTCATGTACCAGAACAAATTTGTGTAGTCCAAATGACCAACAGTTGATTGATGATGAAGGTTTATTTTTGCTCCTCTTCTTTTCATACTTAATTGTTTAGCAAGCATTCATAAAAAATGATGGGTGAAGACGTCTCGGGTAGCCACAGAATTCTTCAAATACATATACCCTTTTGTCCTGAAACAGACCATTTGCCAACTAGATTATTAGGGACTTTTTTCGTAGAAAAAAATGAGGTGAGAATGAAATGAGTTAACTGGTAAAATTTAAAAGACAATGTTTATTAGGAGTATCTGTTCCAGTCAAAAAGGTAAGAAAGTTTTTTAGATAATACCAAATACACTATATGATTTCATAAAAATGATTTTTAAAGTGGATGTTAGTTGCTCCCACTAAAATGTTCAATTTTATTCTATAAACACCCAAAGACTACCTAGGAAATTGAGGCCAACAGACAACACACATACACAGAAAATTGTGTCTTACTATCATTGAACCTTCAGCTTATTACAGAATTAGATGCAAGGTGGCCTCTCCACTCTTCCAGCAGCAGTATCCTTTACCCCGAAACACACTGCAATCCTTTCCATAATCTGGCTGTGCGTGTGAGAGAGAGGGAGAAAGAGAAAAAGACAGTGAAAGAGAAAGAGAGGGAGAGGGAGAAACAGTGAGAGGGGCATGCTTACGGTACATTTACAATGAAAACAACATATTATGTGCTCGATGTTCTTCCATTCTGTTCAGAATGTACCTAGCTTTATCCTCAAGGAATGGTTACATGTCGGGGATTAGTTACAAGTGTCAGCTCCCACCAAATCCTAGTAGAGCGGTGATTTCTGACAGACCCTGATTCCATGAGACCCCCAGAATTCTAAAGCTTCCAAAAGAACCTCACAACCACCTTGCTTCTCTGTTCACTTTTGAGTCTACATGATGTCTTTTATTTTAGGTTGGATATTCTCCAAAAAAGAATTCCAACATGCCTTCAGTGTGCAGGCACTCAGGTGGGGCCCAAGACATGGGAACACCATCCCCGTGTGCTCTGCCACACGCAAAGGTGCAACGCATCAGTTGTGCCTTCTGTGAGACCACCAAGTATGGGCAGCAGCATCAGACAAACAGAAATACCACCACCGAACAGCCCGAATACCACCGAGAACATCTTTAAAGTCAGCAAGGCATTTTAAATTTTGTTAAAGTACGTGGATATGCCCGTTCCTAGTGGCTTTTTGGGTCAGTGGAAATTTTCACATTGATAGTGTAAATTCTGCAGCATATTTTGACACCTGCTATATCTGATTCAAATGCAAAAAAAAAAAAAAAAAGGAGTCTACATAATGAAAAATCATTCATTTTTTCCTTTCCTGTCCCAGCAGGAATAGAAAGCAATTCCAAGACAGACACTCTGCAAACGTCTCCAAGGTTAGAGATTTTGGAGGGAGGAGCTGGCCAGTATCTCATGCCCTAAATCACTGAAGCATTTCAGTAGACTGACTCAAAATAATAAGGGAAAAAAAAAAAAAACCTTCAGGGAAAAGCTCTGTGAGGTGAGTAAAGTTCTGGCACAGAACAGGTTCTTTCTAGAACCATCTCAGAGTCTTATCATGTCAGACCCAATCTCTGGGGTCTGCTCCAGGTGTCATACCCACCACGGTCATCACGATGTGGTGAGGGTCAGACTGCTGAAAGCCGCTCTGGTGTGGTCAGTCAGCACTCAGCCTCTTGCTGGGTTTAACTTGGCAATGCAATAGTTTCTCTGAGAGAAATCTATTTACCTCCACCCACCTCCAGACCTTTCCCAAATGTCCGTCCCTTCTTCCCTTATCCCCTATTGCTACTACTCTCCATGTGGCCTTCTCGGCTTTGCTGCCCAGAAAACGTTCCAATGCCCAAGAACCAGCAGGCCTCCTGCCCCATGTTCCTTCTAGCAGGTAGACCTGCGTTTGGGAGGTCTCTTCATTCTTCTCATCCTCAGCTCCTCTAAATGAAACCAGCAGTAAATCCCTCCCCAGACATATCTTGGAAATGATTAATCTCTCAGATTAACTGAATGGGCTCAAATATAAAAATATTTTTTAAAAACAGTAGGGTCGTTAAAGAGTGACAGATTTAAGCGCCATCTGGGCTCGCTGGTCAGGGTGGCGCGAATTCCATCAAACGGCTGAACGGTGCACGATCTGGGAATCCCATCTGTTTTGTCCAACATGAATCAGTCCAACAGTTTGGCCATTTTGATGTTAGAGTTGTTTAAAGAAAACCTCAGACATATAATACTATTAGTTGTTTCCTCCTTCTAGAATGCAAAATGTATGCTTGATTATCACAAAGATAGAAATGAAGCTTGATTTGATTCTACAAGCAGACCTAGTGAGATTCTAAATAGACGTTTATTCATAAAATGATTATTTCCCCAGAGTTGTTTTTTTTTTAAATCTTTGGACTTAAATATGTGGAGACTTTTCTTAGGGTTACTATATGAAAGTTTACTTTAATAATTTTTTTCCCACTGAAAACTATATTGATAAGATTTTGGAGTTCGTAAAATAGGAAAAATTTTTGTTTTCTTTCTCATTTTAGTTCTTCCTCCTCTGTTCCCCTTAACCAAAATATTTTTATGAAAATAATATGGAAGAATTATAATGAAAAGTAGTCAAGACTATCACTTTGACAATTTTAATTATTTTTAAGAAACGTGTACCTCTCTTTTTTTTTTTTAACAAGTAAAGAAAGTCTTTTCCTGGCTTTTATAAACTGTTTCTAACATTTAGCACTTGGACTGCTTCCCTGTCTTGCTGTGCTATAATAATTCTTAGAAACACTAATCAGATTTTCCTGTGCTCAGTAATGTAGTTGTTTCTGAACGGTAGCAGTAAATTGCCCCAAAACAAATACTTTGGCTACCTAGCTTTTAACAAGTGAGAGAAAAAAACAAACAATTTTTTATAAGTAAATATATTTTGCCTATTTTGAGATTTCGTAAGAAAAAAACCCCATATTTTTAACTATAAGACAGAATACCCATTATTAGGAAACATTCTTCTGCTCTGATATGGTGAATATAATTTCTATCTTTAAAAATACGAGGGGAAATTTTTCTATTTTATTATTATGCTATAATTATGTAGCATATTATGGTATTTTACACATGAAACACATGAAAATGTAGTAATCATCAGGCCAAAATTCATGTAATTCTGCATTAAAGGGTGATGGAATATTATCACATGATTTCATTCCTGTTTTTTTGTCATCTTTTACAGTTATTATGTGGAACCAAAATAACCTCAGTCCTAGATTTTTCTAACCATTTTACATGCCAAATACATTTTCTAAAAAAAAACAGAATTCTCTGGAAAAATAAGTTGGCACTGTGTCGTGTTATGAGTATGTCCATTTATTGTTACCTCGTCTATAAAACCAGGATAATAATATCTTCCTGTAGAACTCTTTCAAGGATTATAGTTAATAATGTTTGTAAAAGTACATTAAAAATTATAAAGTGCTGTGCAAATGTAAGGTATCATTAGTAATCATAACAACAATAACTTCACATTCTTATGAAACAAAAACTACTGAGAAATAAAACATTCATTTTCCAAATCTCCCTTCTGATTAAATAGAGAAGTATGTATATAAGGATTTCTTCTAAAGCAGCATTTCACAATTGGCTTTAAAGCATCCACTTCTGGGAATTCAAAAGTTTCAGAGAAAAATTATTTCTGTATTTGACAAGTTTTAAAATGCAGAAGAGTCAAATTATCAGAAACTTTATCTGAATATTTTAATTTCCTAACAGTTCCTGTGGCCAATTCAGAATTTAAGAGCATGGGGAAACTTCTGTCCCAGAGAACTGGTCCCAGAGTCGAATCAGCTCCATGTCTATGACCCTGATTACCTCAGTAAATGTCAGTAATCCAGAGTTATAATCCACTTAGATCACTGACTAAGGCAAATGCTGGGACTTTTTCTTTTTTTCTTTCAAGTTTATAAAATCAATCACAAAAAGAGAAAGAACTTTTGGAGGATAAATGCTATCCACAAAGTCTTTAAGAAGAAAAATTTCATTAAATTTTAAGTCTCATCTTTCCCTGCATCACCTGAAACAAAGAAATGGGTCACAGGATTGGGCTCCCAGTTTATTCTTCCCCCTACCCTATGGGGACTAACCCTGCAGATGCTCCTGGAATAACAGCAGCAAATGGGATCCATCAGAAGCCAGTTTTAGTGACATGGAGCAGCTCAGGTTGTCCTTGTGAGATGCCAGCTGGCTTCTGCACAAAGGTGACAAGCTTTCTTTGTTTGTTACTAATCCCTTTGGCTTTCTTAGCATCTCCAAGTCACATAGACATATACTATCAGGTGGCCACATTACTGATATTTGGTCTCCATGGCAGTGTGGTGCCCACATCCCTAGGCCTGGAGTGCTCATTCTGCAGGCGCACAAAAAAGAGGTCAGTATACTTGCTTGCGAGATGGTTTTGCTGTCCAGCAGGGGAAGGTGAGAACACACTAGGCCATAGGATAGGGGCTGGGCAGCAACGAGTGCTTCGGGTAAAAATGACAAGTAGGTACAGTCGTGGGAGAAATACCACAGAGACATTCTTCCTTAGTCAGGTAAAATGACCCAAATGAAGTAGCGCACATTTAAAAGATGCCAACCAGAACATGTCATTATTTACACTGGTGCATGTGGCTAGTATCAAATGAGGCCCTTTTTGCTCTAGTTTCATACACTGCTCAATCAATGGATGCATATCTCTAGGGTTTATAAAGTATAAGAGAATATTCCCCTTGGGGCTCACCTAAGTCACACTAGATGAGCTAAGACAAGTAACAATCTTGCACTGCCCTGTTTTCATTCTAGAATACTCCTTGACAAAATAATATTTTGAAACCATAGTTCATTTAACTGTATCTCATTCCCGGTATCTGGACTCATTTGAATAATTTTATTTAACCTTGGTTTAAAGAAAATGTTCAGTGTCCTGCATCCAGGGTGATGTTTTTACTTTGTATCAACAGTGACCATCTTGTATCTCAACACTGGATTCTGAGCCACTTAACAGTGGCCCGTTTAAAAGTAAATATAAACAAACAAACACAAACAAAACATATTAAAAGAGAGAATAATGCCAATAAATGACAAGGAAAATGCTTGTGCAATCTAAAAAATACTCAACTCTCAATAACGCCTTATTCTCCCTCACCTCAGGAAATATTTTATAAATGTGCTATACTTTATAAGTTATTAGATCAGATTGTGGCAAAGGATAAGATGGTATTATCTATTTGTCAGGTTAGCCCATAAATCTGTACTTTTAAATTGACAAGTTGTTAAATTAGCAATACTAATGAAAACAAAAACCTCTTAATAATCTTTATTTTTGACTCATTATGACCACTGCATGACAAAGAATGTTTTAAAGACTTAAAAGATATAAATCTATTTTTTTTCCAAAGCATAAATTCAACAAAATAAGACCAATGGTCTAACATCAGCAGCTAATCTGATTCTCTCTCCATTAAAGTAGCTATAGGGAAGAGATACTAGAAAAGGTTAAGAATCAATTCTGGCTCAAGATAATTGATGAAATTTTATTTCCCCCACCCCTTTAAAAAAAAACCTCATTGTGTCAGATTTTTAAAAAAAATGATTTTGAGTGCTAACATCTAGTCAAATTACTAATGATCACACAGCACAATTATATCTGTGCTGAGATGGATCTTATATAATCCCAAACTCCTAAAACTTCTGTGGCTTTAATAAATGCATCATAAAGTATGCGACAACCAGAGTAAACCGCTTTATAGCGACAGAAAAGCAAGGAAAGGTCAGGGAGCCAAGCAGGTCAACAAAGTCCTTCTTCCCGATTTGGGGTCATTCTTCCCTCCAGCACTGATTGGTCTCCCAGTAAATTCCACATTAGCTCCTCCCTTCAGCTGCAGAAGAAACACTTGAACTGCGTTCTCTCTCTACAAAAGTTTAGTTTGCTGATTGGGCATGAAACAAAGGGAAGACAGCAGGGGTACAATTTATAAGAGGGCAGGAGAGGTTGACAGGCTATTGTGCTCTGGAGGCATCCACAAGCTGTTAATTCTATTTTAACATCGTTAATAAGACTGTTAACACATCAGACTTTGTTTAGAGACCTCGAAAACATCAACAAACTATTAAACGACCCACCTGAAATAAAATAGTATCCACTTTGGAAACATCAAAATCATACTTTTTTTTTTTAATTCTTAAAGTGGAAAAACTAGAAAAAGGAAAAAGGAAATTTATTACCGTAAAATATGTGCAAAGACTCTAACTTATTATGTTTAATACTCTTGAAACTTTTTGATACCATTTTTGATCTATGAATTTTCGAACAAGGGAGTTATATCAAAATAGAATCAATTCCATGTGCATATGCAAAAATGGATTTAAAAACACATAAATGCACAGTTTTAAATATTTTAAATAAATAATCTGACAGACTAACGGCAGTTAATTTTGCAATAGAACAGAAAAATGTTTAGATCTCAATCTTTAAAGATGAGGAAAACACTCCAGTTATAAGGGCAGCTTTTATATTACACTCTCATACCCAACTAAATGTTGAGTAATTTCAATGAGTAAAGAGTTCCAACTCCTGACTTAAAGAAAATACAATTTTCTAAAAATTATTTTATTTTTTTCCCTTTTGCTTCATTTAGGGAAAATTAGCCTTATTTTAGGAATTAAGACTATTCAAAGTAGAAAGTAGTATGCTTAAAATCAAGGAGACCAAATAACTAGTAACCAACATTCAACAATCAATGTTTATAAAGAAGAAATTTTATTTGAATTTTTCAGTGTAAATGTATTTCTCAGTGTCAAACCTTTTTAAAATTAAAATAGTATATTTCTTATGAGATAGTCTACTAAAATTATTATAACTGACACTGAACTATCTTTTCCTTTAAAGCAAAAAATCCAAATATGTTGCAAGGAATCCATAATATTTTAAAAACAATTTTCTGGACAGTGTATACGTCTGAAATCCTAATGACCAAAAAAAATTTGAAGCGTTCTGGATGTGGTTTAAAAAGTACTGATTTTCTAACACATTTTTTTTTCTAATACAAATTTGTAGGTGTTAATTTTTAAAACCTTTGCCTGTGATTTAAAAGAAATTATTTAATACTCTTGCCGGCATTGGAGAGGAAAATAAAAAAGCATAAGAAATTAAGATAAAAACAAGTTATGTAGAAGGAATATACAGCTTTTAGAAGAGAGTCGGGAATTCTAGGGAATGTTTAAATATTTTCACTCTTTTGAATGCTACTGTTTGTTGGTGGGCTTGGGCTGGGAGAGATAGTGAATAAAAAGACCATAGAGACCATTCACAAACAAGGACATTAATAGGAGAACAGAGAGAAATGTAAACTTATGGGCAAATGCTGAGGCAGCTCTGAATGACAATCTCCACACTGAACGCAATGAGGAGAGTGTGTTCTCAACAGGTCAAACGACCAATGAGCAAACGCTGGTACAAGGCATAGTGACTTCGGGCGACACAGTCTGGGAAAGCATCAATCACCACACGTTTTAAAAAGTGGAAATCAAGGCAGTAACCCTGAATGATGACCAACAGAGGAATAATATTTGGCTACCACTGTTCAATCGCCTTTCCCAAATATAATGCCGTGCTTATTTCTCGGCTTCCTACAATCTTTCATGTTTCAGATACACACATTTCAACCCAAGTGTTTCAGTTGCCATAACAACTTCATAAATTTGTTCTCAGATGTCCTTTTTAATCATATCATTTTTTAAAAAGCTGGATGGGTCGGGACAGTGCCTCAATTTATTCTGTTCACACCTAGCTCATGAGGAGTCTGGGTATTGTTCTTTTTCTCTAAGAAGCTCAAACACCTGAAAATACTGTCAACTATTCCTCTCTAGCCATAGGCAAAGGAGATGTTTTTTAAAAATCTGTTTGTGTGTAGCCTTATTGTCAAGTTTTTAAAGCCCAGGCGACACGATGCCCAGGAGTTGCCCCCAGTGCACGGAAGCCCAGGGTCTGCTGACGCCGCCGGCCGTGTTCGGCAGGGCCCTTGGCACAGCGCGGCCGCTTTAGTTCCAGATATCAATTATTTATACAGCCACACAGGTTTCTGGTAGAATCCTAGCGGCTTTAATTGGCTTCTGGTGACTATTACGATCTAGTACCTTTAAAATATAGTCCACCTTATGATGGGGAAATAAAACTATGCAAATATGTCACAGTTTCAACAGCATGCATTAATATTTAAAATACTCTGGGATATTTTCGGATTTCATTCCAATAAAGAATTAGCCATAGTATCCCAGGCATCTTTAAACAAATGACTTTGCCAACATCAACAACCAGACAATAGAAAACAGGAATCCACCAACAAATGGAGAGGGGGGTGTCAAAAATTTCAAGCTGGGCTTTTTGCATATGTAGTGAAACCTAAAGGCACTTCCCCAGAAGGTATTGAAATGCACAGATAAGAACACAAAAGGCCCTAAAATGGTTGTGAGGGTCACAATTTGCTATTAAACTCAACAGATGGAAATAGTGAAAGTCCACATAAGTGAACTTTAGAATGCTCCAGTGAAGAAACAGAAAAGTTAGGGCAGTTCACGATTCTAGAGTTTTATTTTTTAATTGCACCATTAGTTTGTTAGCACAGACACATATATATTTAAACTTAGGGGAAAAAGCTAGAGCAGGGTGCGGGTGGGGGGGACTCTTTCTAACCCCATATGTCGGAAATTAAAATTCAGCATGAATGGTATACAACTAAGGACCAACGGAAAGTAAACACTAGTTATATTTAGGAAAGGGCATAAGAACAGATGTTATTTAAAAAGTTGGACCTTTTACTTCAAAAAATACTATACGTGACTAGTTCTTTGCTACCGGAGGGAAAAAACCAACCTTCTTTAATTATGTAAAGCGTGAGGAGAAGGTAGGATTCTTTACCTTTGAATACTAAATCAGGAAACAGCCGCATCAAAGGCAGGCTTGATCTGTTCTGCCTGAAAAATTAATAGGCTTGACAAGTCCTTGACAATATCTTCTGGAATTGCAAAAAAGGAGGCTCTAGTGACACCAACAGTCCCAGGAACAAAATGCAGCTGTGAAAGAGGGTTTGGGGTTGGGGAAGGGCTTTTTTGTTGTTTTTTGTTTGTTTGTTTGTTTGTTTGTTTGCTTTTCTCTCACCACAATGGATATTGCTTTCAGCCATAACTCTACAGAAGATTTGTACGACGCTCTCTCACCACCCTCCTCCTGCTTCTTCTCCCTCTCCTTCCTTCTCTCCACCAACACAGCCCCACGGGCTGTCGGAGACATGGCCTGTGGCTGCAGCAGGGCCAGGCCACCAGGCCTGGCCACCCCAGCCCCACAGTTTCAAAGGGCAGGGAGTTGAAAGGAGGGGAGGACCGAGAGAGGGGCAGGGATGCCGAGGAAAGACATCAATTCAGCATTCCTCAGTGGCTTCAGATCTTCACACTTGTTTTCTTTCCCCCTCTTCCCTCCTGGAAGGGTGAGGCGGGACCCAGTACTTCAAAGGGGAAACTTTCTCGGTGCGTGGAAGGACTTGTTATCTAGCTCTGGCTCTTTCCAGCAGCGTGATTAACACTAAAGGTTGTTATGATTATTGATAAAAAAAAAAAAATTATCCCTCTTAAAGAAAACCACGTTTCATCTTCCAAGTTGCTTGCTGATGAAGCTGTTGGTGTTAGAGAGGGCGGGGAGGGTGACAGCACAATGGCTCCCCTTCGCTCGCCCCTTTCAGAAAAATGTAAGGAACATCACTGCGGAGCAGGGGCACGAAGGCGGCCTTCTGCTGAAACATCAAACTCATCCTCGTCTTTTGTCCACCACGTTCTCTGCACCCCACTCCTGTGGCAGGGAGTGGGAAGGGCCAAGAGGGGCCAGTGCTTCAACGGAAAAGGGAGGGAAGGAAAAGGTTGCCAATTCAATAGTAGGAAACCAACAACACCAGGCAGGATAAGGCAGGCGCACAGACTTGGGCTCTGTGTCTGGGACTGAGAGGAAGCATGGAGGTTCAAGGCAAATGCCTCCTAATGAAACAAACTTGGCTTACATTACCGGGAAATGCTGATAGAGAAACAGGCTAAAGATGACGGAGAAAGGAGCTGCTAATTCACTCAATAACAAATCTTAATTGCTCAAAACAAAGCAGCTAAGTTTCAAGAGTGCGTAAGAGGCCTTTCAGAATGTAACTTGCAGCGCAAAGCCTGCACAATATTATCTTTAAAAATAAAAGATTTTTCAGGATCAAGGATGAAGTTAGAACTTTACCTTTGTCTTACGGGTTTGATGTTTTTTCAATCACCCTCAATTAGGTCAGAATTTAGATAATGTCATTTTGATCTAATTACAAGCCATTTATTTTACTGCCTTTTTAAAAGAAAAGAGACTCATGTGCCTTAATTTTAAAAAGCTCACAATCTAAAGTTAAAAACCATTACTAAACAATTATATAGAAAGTCAAGAGAGATGTTTTGAAGCTATCAAAAGACAATATTTGAATAGAATTTGAGCATTAGCTGCTAGCCTGACACAGCAAAACCATTGCATTTTCCACTAGTTTTGTTTTGCTATATACAGCTGTGTTTTCACAGATGCAAAGCCATGTGTCTCCACCAAAAGGTCTAGCCTTCCCTTCAGATGTGAATGCAGATCAAAGGTTCAAACGCAGAAATACAAGATCCTTTTCCCTTTGGAACATGTTTTTATTTTTCTGCAGTGGCTGCAAACCAGAATTTCCATCTGTTGTCCTTCTGCAGCGGACAGGTTAACCTTAGCAGTGGGGCTCGGAGCGCTGTTGTCTCAGCTAAGAAGTGCACAGATGAAGCGCGTCTGCGTGGACACTCAGCTCCCCAAAATGTCCACGCAGCTGAGACAGAACTGAATCAGGCAGCAAGCAGCAGAATCCATTTTAGATGATACACAGAAATTAGTTTTTTATCTCTTTGAAACGTCAGAACAGATTATTAAAATTTAAGGTGGGGTTTTGCTTTTACACAACCTGTACCCTGATAAAGATAACGCCGACTATGATTTCCTGCCTATCCCTTCTCCCTCCTATCCCCAGAGGCTTGCAACAAGATATTCTGTATTTGAATCTCGGCTTACAGAAAATTCTCTAACAATAGAAAATGATTTAATAAAATAACTCATTAATTTTAAGTGATTTTTAAATTTCATTACAAGTTACCAATCCACAATTTTTAATGGATATATTTTGAAACATTTGTTACCTATTATCTTTTTAAATAACTCCTTTCCCCTCAATTTCCATTCCTTTTATTAAACATACTCTCAGAATGACTGGAGAGAAACAAGTTCCCCTGTGTTACCTACTCTAAAAATGGATTTACTACCATGTAAACATTTGCTTAGGAGAATAGTAAAAATATAGCATAGCAGCTAAAGGTGGGAGGCTTTGAAGGTATTTTGGCAGGTTTCTAAGGGAGGAAGGGAAGGAGGGAGGTGGGGGGTTGAGAGAAAAGGGAGGAAGCGGGAGAGAGAGGAAGAGAGACAGAGAGAGAGACAGAGATGGGGAGACAGGAGGAGAAAGATGGAGGAGTAAATCTGCCTATCTGTAGAAGATCAAGAGAGGTTAGAGGGATGAGGGATGGATGGATGGAGATGGCAGATACAAAGCTTTGGCAAGTCCCTAGATTTTACAAAAGCCCAAAGTGGAAAGTGCCGTGGATCTGTCCTAACGCTAGTGTGTGATTGCCATCTAGTGGTCTTCCTAGAACTGCACCCTAGTCTACACCTCGTGCTACACCTAGAAACACTGGATCCTCTGATCAGCAGCTCCCTAGCCCCCTTTTCCCACTTTTGGCCCATTCCAGTACTCCCAAATCTCCTGCCCAATAGTAGCAGCTTTTCTGCCCTAATTATAAAATTAACCGAGAAAACAAAAAGCCTCAGAAAACAAAGGTTAGGGTAGGCCTGCCAGAAGCAAACTACAAGGTCACAGGTGTCCCTGCTGAAGACGGCCTCTGAACCATGTGGGGATGCTTAAAGGAGCTGTTTCTACATAGGAATTGTGATCACACAGGAAAGACCAGACTAAATAAATAGGGAGTTCTGCTGTCTACACATGCCCACTCTCCAGTGTCAGTACATCATTTCTGGGGAGAAATAATTAGCTTTATAACTGGGCATCAATATTCCTCTATAGGTAGGTACTGAGAAGTAGTTAGCTGACAAGTACTTATTCCAACTCTTGCTTTCCAGCTCAAGTGACTCAGAAAGGTGGAAGTCCTCTCCCCAGGTGACCCAGGGAGACTAGGGCTCATTTCATCATCTCCTCCTGTTCTGAGAAGGAGTCACCAAGAGGAGAATGGACAGCTCACATAAGAATCGGAGGGGGTACTTTGTAGACAGTGCTGGAGTGCGTCCCACGCCAGGGTACGTGGGGACTCACAGGGCTTAGTTAAAGGCAGCTCCGCCACACCAGGGCCTTAGGTGGTGGTAACGGATTACCACCTCACCCCTTCTCCCCTCCCCTTTCACTTTCATAATTATGGAAAACGGTTACATCACGCGTCTTCTAAACTCTTGCAATCTTACCTCACCATATCCTCACAAAAACTCTCTGAGGTAGATACTATTACTATCCTCCCCTTTTCACAGATGAGGAGACTGGACTAGAGAGGTGACGTGTTGCCAGCTCGCAACAGGCGGCAGTACTGGGATTAAGCACTGGAGTCTGGCTCTAGAATGTGCTGGCTTCACAGAATCATCTTTCCCCTCTGCATGAAAATGTGGACACTTGGAACATTTCACAGTTAAAGAAAGCGTTTCGGGGCCGATAGGGTTGGCCCACGGATATGCAAGGAGAGGGATGCCATGCAGTAAGTGCTCCCTGGCTATGTGGCCTGCAATGTCAGAGCATTATTTTGTCCATCTATAAAATGAGAATGTGATATCTGCCTGAACACCTCAGGGTAGGTTGCTGAAAACACAATATTATCTGTGTAAACATGCTCTGTAAAGAGTTAAGTCCAGTGTGATGGAAGTGGTATTTGTTTTTATCATGTGAGGACATCCCTGCCACCTGACATCCAGGGAGGGCTGTGTAACAAACAGGCACCAGAAGCAAAGGCCCACAGTTTCCATGCTCCAAATACTTACTTTGATTTTAAGTTCCATTGAGGATCAACCTGCAATGTGTTGTTTCCTAGGATGAGAGGATGCCACCCCCAGTTAAGCTAGGGCCCAATAAGTAAAACTGGAGTTAGGAAGCTTGTCTTACTAATACTGATAAGAAATCAGAGTGTTGATGTTAATCCTGCTGGGACAGACACAGGTTAATATCTCAAGCATACCTCCACGCCGTTCCCCTCGGACCACGTGAGGTGTCATTCTGCAGTATCTAGGCACTTCTCCAGTGTGCATCAAGACTTGGGAGGGAGGGGAGATCCCAGAGCTGACTGACTCCCATGCCTGTCCCAGCCACTAGAGGCCATTGTTCTGGCTTCATTCTTTGAGTAACACACTTTGCATATATAGACACCTGAAAGAGCGTAGCTATACTTACAGCAATATTGTAGCACTCACCATACTCCTATGGGTTCTTTTCCTCCCAGCTTTATTGAGGTATAACTGACATATAATACTATGTACGTTTAAGGTGTACAACGTAATGTTTTGATATACAGGCATACCTCGTTTTATTGTGCGTTGCTTTATTGTGCTTCAAATATTGCGGGTATTTTGTTATTTTTTAACAAATTGAAGGTAAGAACCCCTCCCCGTCACTAGCAAAAAGATAATGATTTGCTGAAGGCTCAGATGATGGTTAGCTATTTCGGCAATAAAATATTTTTTAATTAAGGTCATGTACATTGTACTTTTAGATATAATGCTATCGCACACTTAATAGACTATGGTATAGTATAAACATAACTTTTATATTCACTGAGAAACCAAAAAATTATGTGACTTGCTTTATTGCAATGATCTAGAACCAAACCCATATCTCTGAGGCATGACTATACATACATGATGCAAAATGATTAACACAATAAGGGTAGTGGACACAACCGTCACCTCACATAATTACCATTTCTGTGTGTGTAGTGAGAACATTTAAGATCTATCTACTTGGACCTGGCAGGGAGGGGTGTTCCTGAGACAGATCTGTCACTGCACAGGAAGAATGGGCTTTGGAGTGGGTCTGGGCCAGAATCTTGGTTCTGCCAAGCATCAGCATGTTATCCTAGCAAGATATTTAACTCTCCAGGTCTTGTGCTCATCCAATATGAAACAAGATCACAACACCTGTCCTACAGGGAGGGCTGGCATTAGAGTTAAATGAGATGATGTACTCAGGAACCTCAGAATCAACCTAGGAGGTGGAGCTCAATGCATGGTCATTGACTGACAGGAGGGAGAGGATGGCAGGGATGATGGCAGTGTGCATTGCCAGGAGAACACCGTAAGGACTGTGGTACTGTCCACTTTTCCCCCACCCATGCTAAATGGGCCAGCTGAGCACAGCTTAATGGTTAAGAACACAGGTTCTGTAATCGGGCAGACCTAGGTACAAGTCTAGCTTCTCCACCTGTTTTCTCAGTAACCTTGGTCAAGTTTTTTAACTTTAGTGAGCACGTTTCCTAAGAGGCAACTGACAGGACCAAGACTATGGGACTGTTCCAAGGCATAAAAGTAACACATCAAGTACAGAGGCTGGAACAGGTGGCAGTGTGAGGTTTGAGATATTAACCACTGGGTTTGTCTCTGTACGATTAATATCATTTCTCATTATTATTAAAACAAGCCTCCTGCATTCCAATTTTGCCTGTTGGGTGCTGGCAGTGAGGACCTTTTGGCCTTTTCATTTTGTTAAAATACTACTTAATTTTAAAATTGTGACCTGTCCCATTGTGGCTCACTGCTGGCTTTGAGGCTGGAGGCTCCGTGCTCTGCCCACTTTTACTTTTACCCATTGTTCTGATGTGACTGCTTTGGAGACTTTGATAGTGATCAAAACATTATACAGTGAGAAAAAGAGAAGACTAGAGACCAGAGATTTGAGTTGGACAGGCCCGCTCTGCCACATGGGGGCCTCAGGGCCCAGGTATAGTGGAGGCTCCAAGTTCTAGCCAGTCCCTCCCCAGGCCAACCAGCTCATCTAAGCTCCTTGCCTCACTCCCCAGCCCTGCCTACCCTTATGCTACCTCTCAGGTCTGGGGTGCAAATACTGCCATTGGCACTGTCTGTCCACTAGGATGGACCCAGGAAGAGACTAATGGAAGCTCAGCTAATGATGACATTTCTCAGCCTCTCCAGTGTCTAAGCGTATGATTGGACAAAGTTCTGTTTGATAGGATGTGGTCAGGGTGAGCAGAAGTATAGAGTGCCCCTAAAAGGAAGGAGTACGTCCTCCCATTTCTCGTGTGATGGGCCAGGTCTGGGTAGCCTTCTTAGGTAAGATGCTGAGGATGAAAGAGCAACATAAAAGGAAGCTGGGTCCCCACTGAGCCACCATCTGAGCCCTCTATCACATATCCACAGTAAAGTAAGGGAGAAATTATCTTTGATAAAGGCATTTTATTTGGGGGCCTTTTTGATCATAATACCCAAACCTGTATCCTAACTTAACTACTAGTTACTAAATGTGTTTGAATGGAGTGGACCCTCACCCATTGTGCCTACCATAACATCACCTGATTCCATCTAATTCTGATCAGGAGAAAGAACAAGTAAACCAAAGCTATACGGTTGGTTTGCTAGGACATCTGGACTGTTATAGGGTTTCAAAGTATAAGGGAAGGTTAATAAAAAATAGGAGGGAAAAAAAATAGAAAAGAAAAAATCTGAAAAACAAATGGAAAGCCAAGAAAAGGTGAAAATAATCACAGTCAGTTCTCATGTGGGTTTTTAAATCGTCAAATAGATGTAGGTGATTAAATAGGCATTTTAAAATAAAACATCATTATTTCATTTGATCATAACAATATTGGTGAATGAGCACCATTAACTTTCAGGTGAGTAAACTGAGGCACAGACACTTGTCCAGGAGGTGGTGGTAGCTTCAAATCCAGAATCCAAGTCTCCTAGTTGTTCCCTCCCACAGAGGATTTAATTTTTTTCAGCCATCTTTGCACCCAGGTTATCAGCCTCATGACAGAGGAGCCTCAGTGGCCCATTACTTAATCCTTTTCTTTTAAAAACAGCACATTCACCATTATACCCCCATTCTGAAATTTACAGCCACTCTTGAACCAAACATGACTTTCCGATCTCATTTTCCAACACTCCCCACACAAACCCTTGCTTTCAACTGGCTTATTTGTCTTTTCCCAGCACACTGCACACCTTCCCGCCTCTGGTGATTTTGCTCACATAATGCCACCTCCCCTGTGTCATCCCCTTTCTACCATGCTTGATCAAAGCTTACTCATCATGGAAACGTTATTTTATCACCACTCACTCATCATCTTTTAGACTGTGTCTCTCCCAGCTCGTGACTGCAACTCCACCCACCTCTCTATCAGCCACTCCAGGTGGCCAGCACTGCCCTTTCCACTTGGTAGAGCTGTATCCATTGTTGCAATTCGAGTGACTTATAAGGAGAAATAAGCTTCAGGGGCATCTTCACCTTCAAGACCCAGCTAAAAATCCGACTGCTCTCAAACAGTGGCCTCTGGGTGGCTTCGCCCACGAGTGTGGATGTGAAAGCGTATGTGGCACTCCTGAGTGGTGTGCATGGTACTGCTGGTACGCTCACTGCTTGTTCTCACCTCACCTGCCCATGCCTGCTCTGCACCCTGCACCCGCAGGTTCTACTTCTGGCAAATTGATACTGACTAGCAGGGGCTATTAACATCCCTTCCAGAGATAACTTCATTTTAATAGAGAACTTACTTCTCTTTTAGGTAGAAAGGATTGCTCAGAACCCCTAGCAAGACATACCAGACAGGCCAGGCAGGATGCCCGAGTACTAGAAATAGAAGATTCAGTCCCTTGTACAAATTTATTGGTTATTCACTGCCAAAAGATCCACTCCACCTCTTAAAGAACTGCCTCATCCTACTCATAGCTAACAGTCTGCTGGAATTATCATCAAAGTGCCCAGCTCTCCCAGAGCCAAGGGGAGGACCCATTTAGACCAATCAGGCATACCCTTCCTGGAGTTTGCATCTTGAACAGAATTAAAGACTGAACATGCTGGCAGTATATCCAGTCTAGTGGCTGAGCTAGAACAAGATGGAAGAGTGGTGCTGATGCCAAGATGCCTAGAGTTGCCGTCCCATCAATTCTGTGAGTGTGCTCATTTCTTTCCAATAAATCCCCTTTTGCCTAAAAGAGCCAGATTTGCTATCTGTTGCTTAGCACCAAGAATCTCAACTGATAGAAAGCCACAACTCAGAATTCCATTTCATTCAAAAATAATTTCTTGAATTCTTGTCATGCACTCAGCACCAACACAGGTGCTAGGCTTTCAAACAGGTACGAGGACTAGCCTTCCCGTCCAGGAGGTTCAGTCTGATATGGGGAACAAAATAGGATGTAATGAACAATAATCACACATGAACAGAGCTATAGGGATAGGGATGCAGAGGAAGGGTGTGTGTTAGCCAGGGTGAGTATGGGTGATTGGTAAGACGTCATAAGAGGAAGGAGACGCACTTATTAGCAAGATGTCACCAGGTGGAAATGGGGAGGAAGGCATTACAGGCAGAAGAAACAGCATGCACAACAGTAAGGGGACAGCATGAGCCGGAGGGTGAAAGGAGGATTCATCACAGTAAGAAGTTTAATGTGACTGGAGCTCAGCTATGGGGAGGAGGTGATTTTGGAAAGGCTATTTGCGGTCAAGGTATAAAGGACATGGTATAGCCATGTAAGGTCTTCATTCTTCAGTGCTGGAAGCTAGTGAAACTAGCGAGTAGAGCAATGGGCTTTGTGCTCAGAAAATTCCTTTTGGAAAATGGACAATAGGGAAGAGGACCCAGCAAGAGGAGACAGCAATGGGTGAGGAGAGCAGAGAGGACGGATAGCAGGAACCACGGTGGAGACCTGCAGATTCAGAGGGGTTGGACTGACTCAAAGATAACTCCAAAGATCTCTGTCACAAAACACGAAGCTTTGGGGCCCAGGGCCTTGCATGGTGTGATAACCAGGATGCCTAACAAACCTAGTACACCTAACACAGAGGCCCCATCGCTTATCTTACTCCTCAGAAGAGCACATTTAGCTGTGGCCAAGTCAAAATTCAACCTCACCCCTGAATGAGAATTTAGTGAAATAGTTTCTGTCTCTGGGGCAGTGACGGTAAAACTAGACAAATACCTGAAGTTTCTAACACTATTTTTTATTACTTCTCCTCTTAAAAAAAGAATTTTTTTTCATGAAGAATCAAAGAGCATTTAATACATTAAGTCCTTCATCACTTTTTCAAATTTTCCCCACCCTGTATTAACTTTTAACAGCAAATAAATAAGATTTGCCAAAGAAACCATGACATGGCAGAGATACGTCTCACTGGAGTCTACTTAACTGTTACACTTGTTTAGCTTTTATACCCTCATGATGTAATTTTTAAGGGTGTTTATAATCTTCACAGAACTGCACCTGGACTATCATATGAAAAATAGGTGCCAATTAGAAGTATTGTAGTTAAAACTGGTTCCCGCACATCATTGTCTTATGCTAGAAGTGAGCTGGCACGAACAACAAAGGGTTGCTATTAATAGTACAACACAGAATGCAAGCGGGAAACTTGAGTGAAATTATGTTTTTTAAAACCCACTGTTTAGTGCCCAGAAAAGAGACAGACTGTGCAGCATCTGTGCTGGGGGGATATGGAACTAATAAATCATTGCCATTTTTACTACGCATAGGCAAATCATAGCACATCCAAAGCCAAACATTTGCTGTCCAAGAAAAATGATTTACATTCCAGTGCCTTTTTATTTTCCACTCACCTTGAAAGTTTATGCATTTAGGCATCTGAAGTGACTTTATTAATTTAACCCTCCTGTAATCATTAACAGTTTTTTTTATTTGGGAAGTTAAAATTATGAATGAAAAATTAATATAAACATATATCCTTATGTTCAAACAAAACACATTCACGTAACACTTAAGACTGGACTGAGAAAGATGATACCTTGATGCATTTTTTAAAATCTACTGATATTTAAAAAAATACTAGTGAAGCTAGGCAGCTAATTTTTTATTATCAAAGAATGAAGAAAAGCATATCTTTTAACTGAATTAATTTTATCAGAATATCAAAGCAAGTTTATAAAAGACCTTAAACATCAATGACAGTATAATATCCTTCTTTAAGAAATAACAGTCTCAGGATGATTTCTTACACCTTAGTCACATTTGGCCATCCTCTTTTTGCTCTGGAATACATTAGTGTAATAAAAAGGAGCTTCTAAATAGTAACACAGGCAGTTCCAGTAATCAGATTATCATCATAATGTATAGACAGTGAGAGAAGTCACAGAAAGCAAAGACTGACAGGAGTCCTGTTTCAGAATTCAAAGAACAATGGACTGCTTATTTTGGCATTCCATAATCATTTTACCTACACGCTCTTTTAGAAAACTGGCAAAATTCAGGACACTGAACTAGAAGGGCTGAAACATATTCAGAACCTTCTGAACAGTCAATGACATTCAGATTTTTGTCCTAGGACTTGAAAAGTTAAAGACATGGCCCTGCCAACTGTGAGACGCCCTCTCCAACACAGACCACCCACAACTACGGGTTTTCCATCTGTGAACAAAACAGACAGCTCCCTAATTATTTTTAAAAAGGATTTTTTTCCCTCTAACATACTTTCTTTATTTGTCTGTGACCTGGAACTTAATGGAAAACCTGGTGTATGCCAACTTCATTTCTTGTAATGAAACGTCCTATTTTATTGTTTCAACTGGGGTTTTTCAAAGGCTCTAAGATAGAAATTATTACCCCCAGAGCTAACATACCAAACCACCAAGACAATTTCAATGAACAACTGTTTTTTCTGAACAGAGAATATCTTGTTTAAATATTAACCACTGAACTTTTCTTTCTCAACTAACATAATGAAAATAGGAAGGAAATTATTTTCAATCATTTTCAACTGGGCACCCATACTGCTAGTGTCAAAATCTATGGCTTTTCCAACAAGATGGCCACCCCTGCCAAAAGCATGCTCAGAAATGCCAACTGTAATTAAAATCTGGCACCTGTCTTGGGTACCAAATTTGCTTCTAATATGTCCATGTTGAAATGTGTCTCAGCTTTGAGAGGACGTAAGATGCTTCTTGCCCTCTGCCCTTCGGAAAAACACTCGAGTGGAAAAACTGATGGCTGTTATCCACAAAAATTACATTTTTTTACATCTTAACTATCCTAAATCTTTTCTTTCTTTCTTAGAATCTGTTTGTTTAATTAGTCCCAAGAGAATGAGCATACAGTCCTGTCACGTATTTTGTTTTAACCTAAGGAAAAACAGGCAGTGAAATAAGTTCTTCTTAGTATGGAGTTGTGCTTGGCAGGTAGCAGTGTGACATGGATAGATTTCACAAGAGTTTAGATCCTATGGAACTGGGAGGCTACAGGTGGGAGTGGGGTACTTCTCTAAGAAGATCTTTTGAAGACCAGAGCAATAAATCTTCATCTTATGCCTGTTGTCCTCTCTGACTGCTGTCTGTGAACAAGCTTGTGCCCCAATTAATATTTTGTTGAGCTGGGCTCTCAAAGTCTTACTAAGGTTTCTGTTCTTTAAAGAATCTGTAGCATTTCCCAAGAAGGAAGTTCCTTCTCTCTCACAAGCCCTTTACACACTCGACATCTGGCCCCACTTAGGTAAGGACAGAGTGGTCTTCGGGCCCAGCTGTCACTTTGAAAGGGTAAATCAATTGCGCAGATCAGCCCCAACAAGCTCAATGGACCAAAAGACTGGAGTGTGAGATGGCTCAAGAACAGAAGCTCCTGCGTGGGGCCCCTGCCTGCCTTGCTCATCGCCATATCCCAGGTCCTAGAAGAGTGCCTAGCACAGAAAGGGTGCTCAATAAATGCCTAGTGAAAGAATGGTCAGCAGATCTTGTTGTGCACAGGCCTTTATAAAGAGCGCTTTGTATTATAAGACCACTTGGCTTCAATGGTAAAAGGAACCTGATTAGGTAAATTATAAATCATTGCAAGTGCAAGAAGACACCCTTCTGAGATTTGTTAGGGGGCACAGACACACAGATGACCTGACCTCTGCATTTGCCAGCCTCCCTCTTCAGAAGCGTTGTCAGCAACACCACTTACTCCAGGCTACCTTGAGCTCCTAGAACATATCGCTGTTCATCAGAAATGAAAAAAAGGGTAAAGGAGGGTGACTGACAACTTAAAGCACAAATAGATTTTACTATTAAATAATGCAGGAAATGATTAAAAGCAGCATTTAATTTATAAAAGAGTTTTGCTCAAAAAATTCACCAAGGAATTGCTTCTTGGGAACCGAAAAATAATTTTTCGCAATGGAAAAGATGTTATAAATGACAGGGTCTCAGGAGAGCTCACAAAAGGCTATTTAACGCCACAGTGCCCCAGATTGCTGGTTTAACTACACCTAACCACCCTGTAACATCGTGTTCATGGGAAGAGAATCCTGAGTTTAAATTAGGGAGCTCCACAGCCACAGGAAAAAAGATAGGCAGAACACTGCTAGTACCTTATCAATGCCTCACATCTTCTTAAAGAAAGCCATCTCCCTGGATCAGAAACTCCTCTAAGGCAGCATTTTCCCAAAATTTTTTTTTACTACAACTCATAGAAGAAACATATTTTATATTGAGAGCCCATAAACATACACCCTGAATATTAAAAAAAAAAAAAAGCATTTTATCAAACAAACCGATATGTGACCTACTCTGAATAGAATAGTTTTCTGAATAGAATAGTTTCTCTTCTAGTATAACTTAATTTTTTAAGCACGTGTCATGACCCAGTAAATTGATTTCCTGCTTACCAATGGGTTGGGACTCCTGGTCTAAAACACCATTGCTCCAAATGATCCAAATTATGGAACAAAGGGTAGAAAATGCTAGCTGCTGATGTGCATTCCCTCAGCTTCCTATATTGCATGCCTAAATTTTACTGTAATTTTGGATAAAAAGATTAAAACAAGACAATTTCCTGCAAATGTGTCAGAAATGCATGTGTCCTTTGGTTCAGCCTCCCACCTGTTTAAGCAATTCCTTTCTCCTCCTTTTCTATCTTGTTGAAGACGCAGGTGTTGGCAGAAAACCTGAAGATACAGATAATTATAGATACTAGATAACAAAGACAGAGACTGCAAATCGCGCGGATGAAAAGCCCGAGGATCAGCAAACTTAAAAAATATATATATTTCTGGTTATTCAGAATACATAGATATAATGCGATCAGTGCTTGGGCTTTTACCACCAGGGCAACGTGCAAATTGTGGCTGGAAGTGGGAATCAGTCATTCTATCCACTAGGGGTTGCCTTGGGAAGCAGAGAGAAGCACAGTAACCCAAGCCTAGCCCCTTTATACAGACCTACTGCATTTTCTCTCCATAGGAAAGTCAAAGATTCTGAGTGAAAGGACGACTGGTGATTCCAGGGATGAACAAGTCCCTGAGAGTAACCCCATGAGCCCAGGGGCAAAGTCCTCATGACAGCCATGCCCAGTGAGTGCTTGCGTTCAGTAGAAGAGAAATGAGCCATCATCTGGTTTTCACCCCAGCAGTAGATTCCAGCAACCCGCCCATCACTGGGAATATTCAGTCACTGTCAGCCAAAGCCAGGTAAGGGCCTCCCACCCCTGGCTTTGGCTGACAGTGACTGAATATTCCCAGTGACCAGGGCCATACTCACAAGAGGTATCCATTAACCAAAGGTGCAGTACTGAAGGGTCAAAGTGCCCACGGACTGAGGCTTTCCAACCAAACCTACCCACAGCTAGAGGTCATAAAATGAGAACTCTTCTTAACGATTTCTCAGAATCATTTTACATTGTGTCTGAGAACCTGGGACCCTTATAGGCTTTCCCCCTGGGGGAGGTGGGGCTCCTTGGGATGTGTCCTTTGGGTTTTCATTACCATAGATATGCATTATTCACATTCTGTCGCATTTTATTTAAAAATTCCACTCAAAAGATTGGGGAATATTATTTTCAAATTTAACTTTTAAAGACTTAATTTGACTTGACATTTCAAAAAAATGCACCAATCTCAAAAACATCATTGAGTTCATCTTGGACTTTTTATTTCTGTACTTTCCTTCTTCTGTTTTAGGACTGTTTTAAAGAAATAATTTTTTCATGTACTAAATAATGAGAAGATGTATATAATGTCAATATCACAATATAGTTAGGTATTTTAGGTATAGTTTGGTTCAATTGGGTTCCTACCTTTATCCACTTACAACTCATTTTAACCTATAGGTTATAAGTGATTAATTATTCATATTGTAAAATCAGCAAAAAACGCACTATGTCAATAGGGTTGTATCAACTGCAAACAATGCATTATTATAGGCTTGCATTGGTGATATGGGAAAAGACTCCCAGCAGGATTGAAAGCAAGAATTTTTAGAAAAAACTTCAGCGACAAAATTACATATTTTTCACATTTGTCATCTGGCAATATAGTTCATAAAACCAACAAATGAAAATTCTATGTTAGAAAAACAATAAATGTGAAACAAAGTAAAACCAGACACTCGTTGTTTTTGTTAAGTCCTCCCATTAAAGGGAACATTTTTAGGAAATGTATCAGCATGAATGTTTGGATTTGTACCTCCCACCATATAATCACATACATACATACATACATACATACATACATACATACATACATACATATGTGCGTTACATAATGTCTATATCGGGGTGCATGCATACACATTTCCAGAGCAGTAAAAATCCTACTATCCTTAAGACAAAATAGCAGGGGGCACTCGCCCATTAAGTTATCAGTTCCAGGCCTTCACTTTCTAATTGACAACTTCAGGGTTTCTTTCATCACTTGTCAGCTTCAAACCCACACTCACTTTTTCCTTTTAGATGATGTTGCATCTGTAATACAGCCTTGTTTCTGACATATTGCAGCATGTTCTACTAGGAATATTTCTTCAGAAGCACAGCTTAATAGAGGGTAGAAAGGGAGTAAACCTGCTAAATGTCTTCTACATCTATCAACGACTCAAAAGAACACTGTGGGAAAAAACACATTTTTACACTTAAAATACTTTCCACTAGCCTTAGCAATTATTCAAACTATTTACACCAAGTTGATATGGATTTAAATAAAACATAAAAGGCTATTTGATACAACAAAAAAATATCTTAAGCCTAATATGATGGCTAGTGAAACATTAAAAAATACATTTTATGTCAATTAACATACAAAAAACAAACTGAACGATTTTTTAAAGCCCACAATGAGATGAGCAAAAATATTAAATAGTTAAGTGTGCAACTGTCTAGTCTGAAATTGCTCTGTGTGAAAAATAAATAATTGTCTTAAGTTAATAGGAGCTTTCAGCATTAGTTTTTGTGATTAAAAAAACACCAAAAACTCAAAACTTACTTTTAAGGTATCAAAATCCAGATTAAAATAGATCATTCTGTTTAATTAAACATACGTTACATAGAGAATATAAATTTTCAACATATATAGCAATGACATGCCTGGAATTTTCCCAGATAATTTCATTTTCAAGTATTTTGTTCCATTATCCACATCCATAAATGTACTAAAATCATATGCTCGAGACTGTGTGTACCAATTTGTAGTTCTAAAAATACATTCACCTTGTATAGACAAAAAAATGAGTTTTATATTTCATTTTGATTTTGTTTTTGGCTTTCATTTATTATATATAAATGCATTTAAATGGTTGTTAAACCACTGGAGCACTCCTATAAGAAAGACTATACATGCTTATGTTCTAGAACTGGATTTGGCCAAGTATTTATTTTTTATGGCTACCAATATCAATGAAACAATGTATGATTAAAACATAGTAGAGTTATTTCTGTGCATTGAGAGGCTTATATTCGAAAGGGTGACAAATTTACGAATAACGATACACATTGTGTGACCAATAAATAACACGTGTGTATACAGAGTGACCACAAGCCCTGGTTTGCCTGGACTGTCCTGGCTGACTCTTAATGTCCCAGTGTCAATATTAATAGCACTCCTTTCACTCTCAAAAGAGTCTGCATTTGAATGATAAATTCTAAGGCCATGCTGTTCATCAATGTGAAAATTCGAAGACTGTTAGTTTTCCAATAGCATTTGTCACTATTACCATCAGGGTGTTCTTGTGAGCTATTTTTCAAAATTCAATTGGTTTTGACTTAAAATTAGCCTTGAGTAAAAGACACATGATGCTAGGTTGGCAAAGCCTTGCCAAAAGAGCCCCAGCTTTAGAACAGGCCCAATGGTTAGGATTCCAGTTCTGCTACTTAGTTTGACACTGGGGGAAGTTGTGCTCTCCTCTGCTCCTAGGTTACCTGATCTAGCAGTGAGGAAGGAGGGTTAGCTGATGTGATGACAACCAGCACTGGACTTCACAGACATGAAGGGGGCCTCCTCTAAGTTATACCACCTGATTCAAATCCTGGCTGTACCACTTAGTAGCTGAGTAACCTTGAGTAGGTAACCAACTTAACTCTCTGTGCTTCAGTTTCCTCCTTGGAAAAATGGATAAAATAATAAAATAATAAATAAACTTATTTCATATGGTTGTTGAGAGAACTAATGAAAATATGTTGAAAGTGTTATTAGCACAGTGCCCAGGACATAGTAAGCTCTCAATAAATGAGTGGCTATAGACTTTCTCCTTTCTTAATATTCCTTTGCTGCTCCATGAGAGCAGATGCTCTGTCTCAGTCACAGCTAAATCTCTCATATCTAACACAGTCTGAAACAGAGTAGGTGGTTAAATATTTGCTCAGATGATTTTATGAAATGGATAAGGCACACATGTATTGTGCAAGTGCATGTATGTATGTGTGATTATTAATAACAATCTTAATAATATGAAATAATAAAAAAGAAGCCCCTCTGAATTAGCAAAAAACTTTAAATAAAGGCAATGACAGGGACTTCTACAAAAAGCCAGAACAATGAGGTTAACAGGTGCAGTTTAGGAGCATTGTTGAACTGACTTTAATGCTAGATAAGAATAATCTGTAACTGCCTTTCTTGGTGTTCAAGTTAATATATCTGCTATGCTTGGGAATTGTTCTCTACAGTTTTTCAGAAACATGAATGAAGGTGCACGCATATAGGCGCACACAGACAACATACACATCATTCATAGATATACATACACACTGCAGGAATTTCATAGTTTTCAGAAAGCAACACTCTGTGGCAACGTTGCTTTTTCTTTACCATATCTCACTGATAAGACAGGATGTGCACAGTACATCATAGAAACTGGGTTTGGCAGAAATGGCTTAGGGCTGTGATAACACTGTTTGCTCTACCTCCAAAGATGAGTTTTCATGGAGTATCTTCAATGCAGAGAAAGGAGTAGCTTAAAACTTGAAAATTCTTCCACTCAACCTTAGTACTTTGGTGTTCAGGTGAACACACTGCCAACTTGGGCAGCTTCCACCATCCTGGTACTTCAAAGATAAAAAGGTTTAAATGAGACTCAGGATCTGTCTTGCTAATAATGATCCAATTGCCACTGTGACCATAATACAGTGAGTTAAGACATGGAGAAACTCCAGAGCTACTAATGTTTCCCATTTGCCAGTAGAACCATCATTTTATCTGTACATTAGCCAAGAAAATAAGATCCAAGGCATGCCATCCACAACAGTTAACCATACCTGCTGTTACCCATAAAATGCCTTATTTTAAACTTTGCCCCTAGACTCAGACATCTCTCTCCAAAAGGGGCGAGACAGCGATGCCCAAAAAACCCTGGCGAGGGGAATGGGCTTCGGGGCTGGGGAGCAGGCAGCAGGGTGTCTAGGTCCATGGGAATAGATGACATTGGCCAGGCAGAGTCTGTGGACTGACCTTGTTCATAAGGCTTTTGTGGCCTGGCCTGGCCCAACCCGGATATTTTCTTACATTGCATCAACTGAAGCTCTGCCAGATTCAGCAGGGCCTGTGCCCTGTTTTCAAGCATCATGAACTAACAGGTGATCTTTTCTTTAGACCACTCAATCAGTATTTTCTTAACAAGACTTTAAGATCTTGGTAAAATTTAATACTCTTATTTGTCCATACATTTAATGATATGCAGCAAGGGTGAGCAACAGGTTAAGATATCTACAGTAATGTGTTTATCAAAGGTGGGGTTAATATTTTGCTTGGGGAGATATTTCTTTGAAGATATAATTTGAGGAATTTCTAGTGAAAACATGCATAAAGCTCTGAATTTTACATTACATGAAGTTCCACAATTAAAGTTAATAATAATCACTCTTTTAACTTAGCAAGCCTATTCTCTTATCTTATCATTAAAAGTTCAATTCAACATTTATTAAGCACTGCTGGCCTCAAAGAATATATAGTCCAGTCTATATAGAGAGACTGAACGTTAACCGGGTAGATTGAATAAAATGTCAAAAATGTTCTAAGAATAACAGCTGTAATAGGCACCAAGCTAAGCACTTTCCATATATTATTATCTTTAGTTTTTCTGTTTTGGCAAAATAAATAGTAGTATTGCCACCAGACAGATGAGGAAACTGAGGCTGGGGGAGATAAAATAACTTGCCTGAGTTTATATAGACAGTGGATCAAAAGACTAGAATTGAAATCAAATCTTTCCAACTCTATACCCTGTCATCTTCCCACCAACCTGCAAAATCTCTCCAAGGGTAGGACGGAAGCATTAACAAGAGTTATGGGAGTAGAGAGGACTACTTAGTTCAGCATGGTAGGGAATAGATAAGGCTTCTAGGACAAAGTTTTTCTGAGGTAAGAATAATTTTCTGTATGAGGACAAGATGGGAAAACAAGAATAAGACTTACTAGAAATCCAGGAGTGAAAAAGTGGTACGGGGAATCTGAAGTGGTATGGTTGGAAGCCAAAGTGTGGGAGATAAGGCTAGATGTGAGGCAGGGGCTGGGCTAGGAAGGCCTTGGGCTGAAAACGTGGACCTCATCCTGTAAACAATGGGAAAGTGCCAATTTGGCTCCAGGCGGGGCAGGGTAGATATAGAAATGATGACAAATAGAAAAGACAGGTTTGAGAAATATTTAGGTCAATTGGTAGGGTATAGTGACTACCTGTGTCTAGGCTGTTAAAAAGGTGAGTTAAGGAAAACTCACAGACTTCTGGATTGGATGACAGCACAAGTGATGGTACCATCATCATCTGAGATATAGAACTCAGGGTTAGAACTAGCTCTGGGGCCCTAATATCATCTGCTTGCATCTGAATAAACATAAAGCCAGATTGGGGTGGGGGTGGTAGGAGAGAAATTTAGTGCAATTCAGTGTTGAGGAGAGAAATTGAGAGCATGAAGTGTTTCCTTGGAGTTGTCCCATGAATAAAAAAGGAAATCTGGGATGGAGAACAAAATTCAGGAAAAGGAGAAAAGTATCAGAGGCCAGACATCTCCATCACAGCTGTTGCCAAATGACATAGTGTCATCTTGATGGAATCAGAAAGAAACCCAGAATCTTGACTCCCAGTCCACAATTTCTTCATTTTTGTCAATTCTTTATAAGGTAGAGATAGAATATTATTTTCCCACTTCATACCATCTCTATTTTCCCCAACTATTTCATGACATTTAAAATTGTATTTAAAATAAAATAAGTGATACACGCACATTAAAAAACATTCAAAACAAAACTTTAGTCTTCCTTTCCATATTCCAAGCCCTCACTCTTTTTATCTGTTTGTTTGTTGTGCATATCTTTTCCATTAAGTTCTTAAACATATGTATGATAGATGCTTTGAAGTTTTTATCTGTTAATTTCAATATCTGCATCATCTTGAGTTTGATTTCAATTAACTGTTTTTTTCCCGTTTCTTCATCTATATAGTGATTCTCTCCGCCTCCAGTTTTGATATAACTGTCATATAACATTGTATTAGTTTAAAGTATACAACATAATAATTTGATATATGTTATATGGTGATTTTTGATAGGACATTGGACATCATGGTTAACATGTTAATAATACACAGGGACTCTAGATTCTGTACAATGATTTTTGTTGTAGCAAACAGTTAACTGGGCTGAACACAAACACTAAATTGTCTCCTATGATGGGCAGAAGCTAAGATCTCTCTGCTCAGTTATTTCAGCTTCCAGCTGCTGCTTTTTCACCAGTCCGCTTGGGATCTTCCCTACTCACATATAGTTTAGTGGCTAGCCAAGGATTTTCGCCATTTTGTATACAGATTGTGGGGTTTACTACCTCTGTAGCTTCCTCCCTTCTGGGATTTCCCTCCTAACTTTCTGGCTGCTCTGCTAGTCTCCACCTCTGCCTTCTAACACTCACTACAATAAGGCTGTGACTGTTTGCCACTTAAGTAAGGTGTATTTGGGAGTGCCTGTAGGTAAAAAGCCGCAAACTTGCAAACCTTTCCATTTTAGTTTGTCTTTCAAGGGTAGAGTCTGCTTTAGATTCTGCCTGATTTTGTTTGCTCTCCAGTACCTTAAAGAAGATGGTTTTTAAAAATATTTGGTGCAGATTTTATAAATGTTTTCTACAGGAGGATTAGTGTAATCAAGCTACTTCGCCATTCATGGAAACTGCCTTATCCTTTTTAACGGCTACATCATTACTATAGTATGACTATAACATAATTTATTTAACAAATCCCCAATTAATGGACATTTTGTATTAGTATCTCTTTTGGTAACAGTAAAAGAATCTTTGTTTCCAAAGGTGTCCGGACTAGATGGCTGAAATGTAGTGGTCAGCAAATAGGCTTCAGAAATGGGGGTTTAGCTCCTGCTTCATGCCTTAGTAGGTGTGTGAATTTGGGTAAGTCACATAACTTTCCTAAATCTCACTTTCCTCATCTGTAAAACAGGCAAACAACAATAACTTTCCTTATAATAATATTAACGTATATAAAGCACAGTGCTCGGTACGTAGAAAGAGTTCAACAGAGTGTCCTCCTCCCCAAGAATAAGAACAGGATGAAGGAGAGGGCAGGGCTGAGGTTAAGATGAATAGCACAGGGCAACTGGGGACAAGAGAGCTCAGCTGGAATGGGAGGTCACCAGGGAAAGGTGAGAGAAAAGAGGAGAGAAGAAAAAAAGAGAGGCCGAAAATAATGTCTTTGTACAAAGTAAGATTCCATCAAACACTTTTCTTGTTCAGAACTACTCTGGTCAACACTTGTGAAACAGGCGAAGCCCCTGCCCGTAACCCTTTCACTTTTAGCACTCCTCTGAACCTTCCGAGCTCCTGCCAGCCTGGTGCTTGAGTTCGAAGTAGGAATTTTTTTCAGGAAGTGTACTAACCAGCAGCCCTCCTAAAGCTTCCCTCAACCCCAGGAAGATGATCCTTACAAACACACTCATGCTTGCACTATAAGGGACTCCAGAGTAAAGAAAGAAGAGGCATAAAAGAGCAGGATGCCTCAGAAATGCATTTCGATTTATCAAGAAAATATCCCCCGTTCTCCCTCTCAGAAAAATGTTGCTCAAGTGGTCTGCATGACAGTTAAAAAGGAACGCCCCAAGCTGCTTCTGCAGGAGAGGATGGGATTCGAGGCCAGTATCCAAGCATACTTTTGCTTGATGGGAACAATCTGCTTCCAGCTTGGGTCCCACTCTCACAGGGGTACAGAGCACAGAGGCAGCAAGCAAGGCTACCCAAGTAGAGAAGCCACAATCAACCAACCCCAGGCACCTCTCAGAGCCAGTGGCAGTGAGAAGAGCCTTCTGCCACACCGATGGAGGAGGCTTTACCTGGTGACTCTGAACAAGTGCATAAACAGGGATTTCTTTCAAATGAATAAACACCAGCTCCAGGCAGAAAGGCATATCCTGAAACAGTCTGAGATCCTCAAGAGAGGATTAACATAAAAACTCCTTGGGAAAGGAAAAAATCTTAAGAAACTGGACTGCCACCCTGAACATGCCCGATCTCATCTGATCTCGGAAGCTAAGCAGGGTCGGGCCTGGTTAGTACTTAGATGGGAGACCACCTAGGAAGACCGGGTGCTATAGGCTTAAAAAAAAACACACACAAAAAACAACCAGGAATCTGAGCAACAGGAACCCAGGGAGAAGGTGTAGTGGTTTCTCCCAGATAATATGGATCTCTTGGTGTGGGCCTCTTCTCTCTAGCCCAATCCCATCTGTGTCCTCTGGAAAGAACTGGACCTTGATATGAAGAATGGAAACATTAATGAATGCCTACAATGGTTGAGAATCCCTCTGAGTCCCCTCTCAATCAAAAAGAATGTTTCCTACTGGCCAGAGAAAGAGACACATGAGAGGGCTGCAGACAAACTAGTGTCCCTCACTGCAACAGAACCCAGCAGCAGGATGGCGGCCACTGAGCGACAGGAACAGCTCTGACAAGACGGGGGCCAACCAGGGGCAACTGAGATAACACATTAATTCCCGGAGGAGGGTAAGCCATGGAAACTTGGAGCACTGATATTTAAAATCCAGGCAAAGCCTAGAGCACCCTGATATACACATCATTATACCCAGATAGATTCTATGGACTATTCATGAACTACAGAATGGGTTCTTCAATTTTCACCTAATCTTCTGGCTTTCCTCATGGTTTCAGTTAAGAAACCACTTCTGGGATCACCAACAGAAATACCGAAGCTGGGCTAGCCCACTGTGAGGACCATTTGTCATTCTGATAGGTAGCCAAGAACCTGAATCCTGTTCCCACATCAGGGAACTCTCTGCCTATGAGCCAAATGAAGGCTGGACATGCATCCTCATTCCCCACATCCCAAGGGTTCTGCTTGTTACACTGACAGAGCCTGTCACCTGCCTTGGCCTGGAAATTCAGAGACAGTCACACACTTCTTATTTGTTTAACCTGTACATAGGATATATATCATATGAAAAACGGGTTAGACTCAGAGAAAGAAGGAGTGAAAATTGGTGGAAGAAATATATTAATGACTTAACAAATGCAGATACACCATCTTACTAGCAGAAAGCAGCGATGATTTAAAATGACTTCTAACGAAAGTGAAAGAAGAAAGTGCCAAAGCAAGACTGCATTTAAACATCAAGAAGACATAAATCATGACTTCAGAAGAAGCACACGACTTTAATACAGACAGTGAAGACATTGAACTTGTTAAAGATTTTGCTTACCTTAGTTCAGTCATCAGTTCAAATGGAGACTGCAGCCAAGAAATAAAGAGAAAGCTGACACTCAGAAAGGCAGCAATGGAAAAATTAGGAAAGATCATCAAAAGCAAAGATGTGTCAGTAGAGACCAAGGTTAAGATCATCAACACCCTCATATACCCAATTACTATGTACAGACTTGAAAGTTGGACAATGAAGAAGGCTGATAGGAAAAAAAAATTGATTCACTTGAAATATGGTGTTGGAGGAGAGCTCTACAGATACCCTGGGCTGCCAGAAAGATGAACAGGTGGGTCCTAGAGCAAATTAAGCCTAAAACATTGCTGGAGGCAAAAATGACAAAACTGAGGCTGCCCTACTTCAGGCACATTAAAAGAAGGCAGGGTTCTTTAGAAAAGACAATAATGCTGAGAAAAATAGAAGGCAGCAGGAAAAGAGGAAGATCAAATATGATATGGACTGACTCCACAAAAGAAGCAATGGGCCTGAGTCTGCAGGAACTGAGCATGGCTGTTATGGACATCACTCATTCATAGGTTGGCCAGGAGTCAGAGCAGACTCGACATAACACACACATACAGAAACAAAGAAGCACGACTATGCAGGAATCGCTATTTTAAGGTAAAACTTCCATATTAGCTGTGACACAACCATCATCACAGCCACCATTTTTTTTAACCAACAAAAATATTTACAGTATTCCTTGTTCCACTTGCAACATGGCCCCTTCCCCTCCACCCTCATCTGCAGAGGTAGAAAAAGAAAATATCACAATAACGAGGAGGAAATAACTGGCCATTGTTTCCGCCTTTTACAGTCAGATGTTTCATGGGATTTGCCCGCAACACATAACAGCACATTTGTGATGCTGATAACCTAAGACTTTAAACTATATTACAAACTGATTACCGTCCAGAGCCTAAAGCTAAGGTTTACAAGCCTGTTCTGCCTTCCTTCAGGCCCTCCATGCTTATAAATGACACCTTCCAGTGTCTTAAAGTATGAGAGGCAGCTAGCCCCAAATTCTCAGGCTGCTAATGGTTTCACATAAAATGAGCTCCTACAATTTTATTACCACCCTGGTGCGAATTTGCAGGTGAGGGGCCACCAGGGAAAGGATGAGGATATGTCCCTCACTCCTGGCCTCCTGACTTTTCCAAGTGCAAGGAACTTTTCCACTCCATATTTCAAATGATTGCTCCAACTCCCAAGGCTGCTGATTAAGCCAAATAGGCTCTACTACGTTACTAAGAGCAAGAGTAAGCGAGCCATCAAGTCCTCTCTCAGGAGAGTGAGGGGATGTGAAATTGCCTCCTAACTTTATACCTATAAAGCTGATTAACCAACTCATCCTTGATATTTTGACATATAGATTTAGTGGGTATCAGTAGACTTGCATGTTGAATAGTAACTACTGGAAAATGTTAAATTTCACATTCAGATTCAGCCAGATGTGATTTTTGTATATACGAGACATGATATACATAGCGCACGACACACAGATTATCATACTTGGAAAAGTGATCATGTTGGCATACAAATGCAAATACCCTGATAGGTTCTGCAAACTGCATGATTTCAGTACCCTCTGCATTTATATTAAGTTTTAACAACATATAGCATGCCAAACGCAGCACCAATGAGCTGCTTTTGAAAGAACTCTAAGAAACCTTTAAAGTAGGACGGATTACCAGAAAATACATGAAATTTACATGTTCAAGTATATCTAATTTTGTGTGACTATTTTCTTATGCTTCCAAGTGAATTACGGCAAGCCAAATAAATAAATAGATAGACAATAGATCTAAAAATATTTGTAACATTATTTCTCCTGGTGGGGGACAACCTAAAACTATATAAACTAAAAAATTTCTCAATTTTCAAAAGCAGTTGACTAATAAATAATGAACACTTAGTTAAAGGGATGTCTCTTGGTATCTTTTGAAAACAGAAAAGACAAATTAACTCTTAAATGTCAAACATGTGAAAAACAGTTCAATATGGCAGACTACTTTAAAAACTTTTTAAATTTTTCAAATTCAAATAAAACAAAATTTCTTATAAATAGCTTACATTTAAAAAGCCTTCAAAAACAACAAAACTGAACTTAAAACTCACACATAAATAGTTTTCCTTTTAAGACCAAAGATCTCAAGATCATTTGTCATAGGCTTAGAAGTGGTGAAAACTAAACCAGCTGCCAAAAATTATTTACTTTGTAGCACAAACGACTAAGGATGTAACACCCACTAAGTGACCTGCAGAGAAAATGCAAGGTTAATTTATTCTGCATGTTTTCAGTTTTGCTTTCTGTTAAAATAATACTCATCACCACATTTGATTTTTTCTTCATGCATTTTATCTTAATGATATGGCAAGTGAAGGAATACAGGGGGGAAAGTGGGAGTGGCAAGAAACAAGATTTATCAGTCAGAAATTTAAGATTAATCCATTCTTTAAGAATAAAGCTATGATAAAGTACATCATGAATTTTTTTTTTCCTCTCAAAAGTGTAAGATTAAAGATTGGAATTATTACATTTGCTATATTCAGAACATATTTTTATGTATATAATATCTTTTGGGTCTTTTCAGATTCAAAAGCACCAGCAAAAGACAGAGCCCGAGTGAATGCAGTGAACTGAAGCTTTGAGCACCGAGCCCTCTGGTGTCAGATAAGACAGAACTGTAGACAGTCCCGCAAGTGTAGCAACAACAGGGCCCGGCTTGTTAGTCTTAAAAAAAATACAGTATAAGTTCTTTGTAACTGAAGCTCTGGAATGTCATCTGTCTTAAATTACATCCACCTGGGATTATGTTCCGATGGCCAATATGGGCAGATTACTGGAACTTGAAAACCTCACTTTTTTTTGGTAATTGACATTTAAACTGTTTGAAGTTTCTCATTAAGGCCTCTTAAGAAATTAACTGCAGATGTAGGAAACTAAATGTATAGTACTCAGAGAAATGAAGTCACCTGAAGGCTCCAAATAACTAGAAGTATTTAAATGTAGTAAGTGCATTAGAAGGAAAGGATGAACTAGCCTGCCCCAGAGGCTGCAGTTTCATCACCTTTTCTCTATTCCAATTAGGTTTCCCAGCACATTCTGAATGTAATTAAAAGAAAAGAGGAAGGCAAGAGGTTGGAACGACATGGGTCTACCACCTAGATCAGTGTAGAGTGAAGAACTAACTTGATGCAGAGGTCGAGAGAGATTAAACATCTCCACTGCCTCTCTGTTGCCAACAGGATGTAAATCTGAAACCCTTGGAGGGCCTTTCCCGCCTGGTGCCAACCCACCTGCTCAGCATCACGTTCAGCCTCTCTGTCACTAGGCACCCTACACTCCACGATGACCAACTCATAACTCCCCTGCCATGCCTTTGCACAGGCAGTGTCCTCAGCCAGGAATGCCCTTCCCTCTCCTGCTCAGAGGTCACCAACTCTGTGAATACTCCCCATGCCCTTTGAAAGTCACTCCTACCTCTGCTTTACCACTCCCCATGATATATTCTGTTTAGTCAACATTTATTGAGAACCCATCATCGGCCAAGGAACTATGCTGACTACTTGAAGAATAAGATACGATAGTGGTAGAATCACTCCTTTTGGACTTTCGTCCCCTGACCCAGCCACCTTAGACTGCACGCATGAGACGTACCAAATAAAGCACCTCCAGGTACCTGGCCCAGTAAAGACCCTCAGTGCGTGGTGTCAGAGGAGTGTAGACTTATCGGGGTGATTACTTCCTAAGTTATACAATGTCTAATCACTAAGCGGTATACCTAAACTAATATAATATTGTATGTCGACTGTAATTTTAATTTTTTAAAATGTATTAAAAAAAGAAAAAAAAAACCTTGAAATTTTCTTCCCTTCCCACTTCTAGGAGATGCCTAGTAAGAGCATAATTCTCATTCTTTTCAGGAGAATATATAAATGAATGACTGAATAATAAAAATAAATGTGTTATAGGTACCTCTTACTTAAAAACAATACCATTGGTAGGTTTTAGAATTTCTTGTTGTAAAAAAAATCTATGAAGTAAATACTTTGCCCATTTACCTCCATAATAAAATTAATAATGAGTCCTGCAAGAAAAGTTTTCTCCTTACTAAAATAAAAACCAAATTTAAAACATTAAAAAAAAGAGAAAACCACATCAAGCAGTAAACCATATGGTTGTGAAGATAAAAAGATAAGTTTCTTATCCCTCATTAACAATAATCCAGGAAATATTAATATTTTTACTAATTCCTCAAAAACAGTATACTAATTAGCAAAATGCACCTGTGTCAACAATCTTGTTTTTATCTTTAAAAGTCGTTTCTTCAGCTGATGCCTGGGGTCCTCATTTAGCACATTAAATGTTTGTGGAACCTAAAAACTGCTCATCACTGCTGGTCACTGGCTAGTTGCTAACGCTTAGCAGTTCCCACACACAACAGAATGTGTGGAGCCGTCCATCTGGTTTCAGAAACTCTCTAGTTAACAGTTCCACCCAGACAGAAACAAGGAAACATGGTCGCTTGTCCTCAAGCAGAGCACGGCCCAACCGGCATCAGACCAAGAGCAGAACTCTGCCCCAAATCGGCCAGCGGGTTCATTAACTAATTCTCGATAGAGAAGACGTGAGAGTAGAGGGGCTCTTCTCCAACAGCAGCTCCGTGACCTCCGTGTGGGCCTCAGGAGTTTACAGTCAGGGGTCCACGCCCTCCATGGCACCTCCCCTTGGTGTAATAACCAGAGTGTCTGGAGGATGATGAGGGGTGGGGAAGAAACAAAAACAGGAAAAAAAATTTCAGAATGAAAGTGAATATTGTTTCAGATCTTGCTAAGATTCCTGTTGAACTCAAAGACTGTGACTTTTTTAACCTTCCAGATGCTAAATTGAGGGAAATAAGTGTGTTCTACAGATGAGAAATTCTGAAATAAACAAAATGTACCTGGGACAGAAACACTGGCTGGGAGGAGCTGACAACCACATGGACGCGACTGGTCGCGTTCTCCTTGTGACACCTCAGAGCTGGTGTAAAGCCATGTTCTGCCATTAAGATACCCCCCCTACCCACAACTCATTTGGGTAAACAGATAATATAGACAACGGGTGGACAGAAGACACTCCTTTATGTTTTCAAAAACTCTTTCACAAAAAGGAGAATATTGAAGAATCTGAAAACAGCCCTGGACTGTGTTCAAAAACTCAAGCCAAGAAAGAACCTTCAGATTTGACATCTTAAATTAGCAGGAATGTTTAGACAAATCTATAATCTAGGAAAACATACATACACCCACACTCACGCATAAAAAGTTTGCCTTTCCACCCTCTCATGTCAACTGAATAATTTAGTAATGAATTCTGTTTATTGTGACCATATGATGATTTTTTCCTTTCAAGACTTTTTAAAATATGTGTCAGGCACTGTGCTGGGCACAGGCATAAAGGGGTGGACATGTTGCTTCTAGTCTAGAGGAAGAGACCAAATATAACAAGGAAATGCACCCATTCATGTCACATGATTAAACTGTAAGTATAATAAACAGAATGCTCTGAGGGAGGAAAAGCAGAGTAGGAGGGAGGACATGCTTGAGATGGTCATCCCCCTCCCTGAGGAGGTCGCTTTTATGTATTTATCTTACAGTAGTGCCCCTTATCCTTATTTTGTTTCCATGGTTTCAGTTACCCGTGGTGAACCACAGTTCGAAAATATTAAATAGAAAATTCCATAAATAAACAATTCATTTAAAGCTTTAAATTGTGTACTGTTCTGAGTAGCATAATGAAATTCCACACCATCCCACTCCATTCCACCCAGGGCATGAATCATCCCTTTGTCCAGCATATCCAGGCTACCTGACCGTTAGTCACTTAGTAGTCGTCTCAGTTATCGGATCAACTGTTGTGGTATTGCAGTGCTTGTGCTCGAGTAACCCTGACAGTAGCCTCATGCTACATCATAGTGCCTACGTCATTCACCTCACTTCCTCTCATCACACAGGCATTCTATCATCTCATATCATCACAAGAAGGGTGAGTACAGTATAATAAGATATTTTGAGACCACATTCTCATAATTTTGATTACAGTATACTGTTATAATTGTTCTATTTGATTAATTATTGTTGTTAGTCTCTTATTGTGCCTAATTTATAAATTAAACTTTGTTATGGGGATGTACCTATAGGAAATAATATATATAGGGTTCAGTAACATCTGTGGGCATTCACTGGGGGTCTTGAAACATATCTCCCACGGATAAGGGAGGGTTACTATATTTCTTTTTTTTACAACCATTGAGTATTGGTGTTTTTATGAGCCAGGCACCATGCCCAGCATTCAGGGTATCATTTCATTTATTTCTAACCACTCCCTGTGGTATCATGAACCCTTTTTACAGTTGAGGAAACAAAAGTGACCTGGCTAGTAAGTGGCAGGGCCAAGGCTTGGGCTTAGGTCTGTATGAACTTGGGCAAGTGTCAACCCTGCTGAGCCTCGAAGTCCATGATCTTTGCCTTCTTTGCTTAAGGAAACAAGAGAAGGCCCATGATACTAGGGTGAATGGAGTGTGTGAAAAGGGTAGGAGGAGGTGAGATGCAAGAAGTACATGGGGCACAGCTAGACACACCCAGGAAGGCCAAGGGAAGGTGCTTTAAGGATGCTAAGCAGAGAAGTGAAATGAACTGATCATATATTTAAAAGCGTTTTAGAGGAAAACACAATGAAATATCACCTCACACCCACTAGGATGGCTACAATAAAAACGATGGAAAATAACACATGTTGGTGAGGATGCAGAGAAACTGGCATTGCCAATGGATTGTAAGTTGGTACAGCCACTGTGGAAAAGAGCTTGGTGGTTGCTCAAAAAGTTAAACGTAGAATTATCATATGACCCAGCATTCCATTCCTGGGTACACACACAAAAAAATCTGAAAACAGATAATCAAATACTTGTATGCGAATGTTCAAAATAGCACCATTCACAACTGATACAGGGTGGAAACAACCCAAATGTCTGTCAACTGATGAATGGATAAACAGAATATATAATATACTATCATGGAATACTATTCAGCCATAAAAGAGAATGAAATACTAATAGATACTACAACATGGATGAACCTTGAAAACATTATGCTAGGTGAAAGAAGCCAGGACACAAAGGGCCACATATTGTATGATTCCATTTATGTGAAATATCCAGAATAGTAGATGCATAGAGACAAAGAGCAGACTAGTGGTTGCCAGTGGCTGGGAAGAGAAGGGAAAGGGAGAGACTGCTAACAAGTACAGGGTTTTGCTTTGGGATGATGAAAATATTTTGGAACTAGATAGAAGTCATAGCTGCACATCATCATAAATGTACTAAATTGTACACCTTAAATGATTAATTTTATGTTATGTGACTTTTACCTCAATTAAAAAAAAAAATGGCTTGGAGGAGTACGAGTAGATGTAAAAGCCCCTTTTTCACAAGGTCCAGATGAGAGATGACCACTAGGGTGGTGGCAGTGGAGACAAAGTAAAAGGGAAAGAACTGAGAGATATTTTTGGACGCAAACCCAATAAATCTTGATAACAGAATATGCATAATATCTTTGCAGGCAGCATGTAAAAGGGAGGTGATAAGGGAGGTGAGGCAGGCAGCTGATTAGACAGCTACTCCAAGAGCTCAAACCGGAATCGAGGAGAATGAGTGTGTTAAGCAGAATAATGGCTCCCCAAAGATGTCCACGTCCTAACTCCCAGAACTGTAAATATGTCAGGTTACATCACAAAGTGGAATTAAAGTTGCAGATGAAATCAAGGCTGCTAATCAGTTGCCCTTGGGATGGGAGAGTAACCTGGATTATTCAGGTGGGCTCAATAAAATCACAACTGTTCTTATAAGTGGAAGAGGAAGCAGAAAAGAGAGAGAACCAAAGAGACGGCGAGGGAGAATTCAACCCACTTTGGTGGTCTTGGAGACAGAGAAAACGGCCATGAGCCTCTAGAAGCTGGAAAAGGCAAGAAAACAGATTCTCCCCTAGAGCCTCCAGAAAGAAATGCAGTGCCTTGGTTTCAGCCCATTGAGACCCATTTCAGACTCTTGACTTCCAGAAGTATCAAATAATAAATATGTGTTGTTTTAAGCCTCTGAGTTTATCAGTCTGTTACAGCAGCAATAGAAAACCAATACAGTGGGGGAAGAGTTGACAACTGAAGGGAACTCAACAGACCTGGCAACAGATGGGATGTAGGTGGGAAAGGGAGGTGAAGGCATCAAAGATGACTCAGAATTCTGATCCCAGGTAACCTTAATGAAGGAAAAAGTAGCAAAAGCCATTAGAATGTGTCAGGGCTTCAGAGGGAAAGAGATAGAGGGCTGCTGTTTGAGAAGGCTGGGGAAGGATGGCTTCCGGGGGGAAGTGGCACTTGCAGCAGGCCCTGATGGATGGGCAGAACCTGAAGGATAAGAGGTAGGAGGAAGAGTGTGAGCAAATCAGAGAGGGAGAGGGTTGCATGGGGGTGAGGAACAGTGAGGATTCTGGTTGAATGGCACATGGTGAGCGGTGCAGAGAGAGATGTTGAAAAGATGGGCAATGGATGAGGAGGCCCATGCATGCTATCCTAAGTCCAACTTCATGCAGCAAACAGTTCGGCATCAGGGAATTTACACTGTGTAAGGGGCTGGGTAACATGATTGGAGCCCACTTTAGAATGCTTAAGGTCAGTAAGAAGTGTGTGTATGAATATGTGGGTGATGAGGGTGGGGGTGTTCTAAGGGTAATGCTTCTCTCCAGTCTCAGATGTGTCACCAGGTCACCTGGTAAACCCTGACTGTCCTGTAGCACAGAGATACTGATGACCTGAATTCAAGCCTGGACCGTTGTTCAGAGGTTGGGGGCAGGAGGAGCACCATAAACCTCTCCTTGGAACAGGAGAACTTCTCTTTACTGGCCCAGCTATTTTGCAGGTAAGGCACATGCAGGAGGCATTTGTTAAAAAGTACAATACTTAGGAGAGGCTACACACAGGACATTAGCACATGCTAGTTTTCTCAGATTCACTGGGCTCACTAGATAGACTGCTGACTATGGGACCTAGGATAGTCAGGCCCTAAGAACACTATACTCCAAGCACTGGGGCATTTGTGAGTCAGCATGAGGACACTAGGAGGGTAGGAGAATACATAGGATCTAGGCCAAAAAAAAAAAAAAAAAAAAAGTCCCCACTTTGCTGAGTCCATCTTGCAGATGAGACCAAAATTTAAGACATCCACCTCTTCTTACTCCTGAATTCTTCTAAACTCTGTATTTGCAGCACACCGAATTATTTCAAAATTGCAGCCCCTCTGTATTGTGGCAGTCAGCAGCCACTTGAACTGAGGGCCTGAACAGAGCACCTGGCAGTAGTCCCTGCTGCAGGGAGATAGAGACACCTCTGGACTTTAGGGTCTAAAGCATGGGTCCCCAAATCCCGGGCCACGGACCAGTACTGGTCCATGGCCTGTTAGGAACCAGGCCGCACAGCAGGAGGTGAGCGGTGGGCAAGCAAGGGAAACTTCATCTGCATTTGCAGCTGCTCCCCAGCGCTAGCATCACCGCCTCAGCTCCACCTCAGATCATTAGACATTAGATTCTCATAGGAGCACCGGTCCCTGGTGCCAAAAATGTTGGGGACCACTGATCTAAAGGATGAGGATGAACAACAACACATAGACAAAAACACCTCCCAAGATGGCAGGAAGAGTTTAAATCAATTGAGTGCAGACTATACCCAAAAATTTGGGGGAGGCAGAGCTCTTATTATCTTCAACCTCTGGTCAAATTGGGCTGCAATAGGCCAAAATAACTCAAAGCTCAAAAAGCCTATATTTTATATTTCTGAATTCTCCAAAGTCCTCTTATTTTAGGTCAATAATTCCTTTCCAAATTGTTTTAATTGTGAGAAAAGTAAGGGTCAGTTTAGACAAGGGTCTCCAACAAGGTTAAGGGCCAAATGCAGGTTCAGCACTGGATTAGAACCCCAGAGCATCTATCTAGGATCTTCCTTCTTAAACCGGAGAGTTAGTAATTTGATTTTGTGAACTGGGAGGTCTTTTTTTTTTTTTTTTTAACATTTGTAAGAAAAACCTAAACAGCACCAATAGGAATATTATACCAGTTCTGATTTTTAGGAGTTTGACTAAGTTTCTACTTTAATCTATACTAAAAGTATTTACCTGAAGGCAGAAATCACCCGAGGGTGAACTTTGTGACTCACTGGTATAATTTAAAGATGTTATTACCATTTCAAAGAAATCTACTTTATACTCAAAATCTTAACATCACATATCTAAGCTCTATATAAAACACATACTAACAATAACTATAGGGTGGAAACAATCCCAGTGTGCACTGACGGATGAGTGGGTAAACAAAATGGGGTACATATACATAATGAAATGCTATTCAGCCTTAAAAAGGAAGGTAATTCTGACACATACAACAACATGGATGAAACTTGAGGACATTATGCTAAGTAAAGCCAGATACAAAAGACAAATATTGCATAATTCCACTTATATGAGAATATAGACTAGTTAAATTCACAGAGACAGAAAGAAGTTACTGAGGTATGGAAGGAGAAGACAATGGGAAGTTATTGTTTAATGGTTACAGAGTTTCAGTTTGAGATGATAACTAAGTTCTGAAAATGGACGGTGGTGATGGATGTGCAAAAGTGTTAATGTACTTGATGCCACTGACCTGCACACTCTAAAATGGTTAAAATGGTAAATCCATGTTATGCATACTTTACCACCAAAAAAAGGCACTAATCTCCAAAAATCACTATCTCGAATACTTCATTTCCTAAATCTGTTCTTTTTTCATTTAGCAAATTTATACTGGGCACTTACTATGTGCCAGGCATTGTTGTAGAAAGGTATAAAGGTTGAAATAAACAGACCAGGTCCTTTCTCTCATAAATATTTTGGGGTGGATGGGGTGCAGACAGACAATTAACAGATAAATGTACACTGTCAGGTGGAAATGAGTGCAAAGGAAAAATAATTAGATGGAGTGAGGGAGAAGAGAGTACAGAGGCTAGTGGGGGAGGGATGCTATGTTGTGTTGTACAAGGGAGATGGAAAGACCTCTCCGATGGGTGACATCTGGGCAGAGACTTAAAGAGACAGATAGTGGTCCAGGCAGGGGACGCAGCCCTGCCAAGGAGGTGGTGTGTCAGGAAAAGGCAAGGGGAGAGAGGAAGTTGATGAGGAGGTTAATAAGGAGACCCAGAGCACACAGTCACTTCTTAAGTTTCTTATAAACTTTCCAAGGGATAATTTATAGGTCAGTACAGAAATATATTTCCACTACCATCTATGTGTCTTTCATTTGTCTTAAAAATGAACAGAAAAACCAACTGTCATCTTATTCCAAGAGGCGTGTTTTAAGGAGACAATTTACATTTCCTGTTGCTAGAGCGCCCTCGAGTGTCTTCGTATGAAAACCGCATTTGGCACAGATTTTTCTTTTACCTTAATTTTTGTATTTGGCCAAAAAATAAAATGGGAATATCATCCTTCTCACAAAAAAATACTGTGAGCATAGTTAAGAAGACAGGTCAAACCTAAGTGCTTTAAAATAAGCCTGCACTACTTGTAAAGTGGTACAACGTACATATGTGCAATGTTTTTAAATGACTACATTAACTTTTAAAAAGTTCATAGAGAGGCCCTTATTTTAAAAACATACACTTTTTTTACTTTAGTAATGTAGAACTTTCAGCTACACAGCAAACAGTCTACCACTAAATTGTGACCCTAATTTTACTTGGGGTAGCAAGTAGGACAATAAAGTAGAAAGTATTACCTTTAAAATTTTTCAATATCCTGCAAATATTACAGAGCACTATGGTCACTCTGCCTTTTCAGTCAGAACATAGTTCAGGGAAACAGGACAGTCTTGCCGATACCAAGCATCCTATTAAAATAGAATCCCTGCTTCTCATGGAAATTGGCTTTGATTTATTTATTATGAAATCAGGCAATTTTGTCAACTGCAAAAGCCTAACCAAGAGAAAGATGTTACATGTGGTGTAGTCCTGAAGAGAACTTGCAAGAGAGATAAAATTTCATGGCCATTTACAGAAACACCTGTAGGCTGGGTCAGAGTGACAGGCAAGGCCACACAGGGAAAAGCTAACAGCCAAGGGATGGGGTTCTTTCTAGGCCTGGTGCCTCTAGCTATGTGACCAACAAGACAGTGTTTACTTTACTGTGCATGGGCCTGTTGATGCCAAGGAAAATGGGCAAATGAACCTCCAAAAAGCATACTGCAATCTAGGTATCTATCACATTTTTCAGAGGAGATTTGACATTAAGCACCAAAAGACTTAAATGTCCATACTCTTTGACCTAGCAAGTTCACATGTAGAATTCGCCTCCAAGTACATAAGAAAGGATAGCCATATTTGGGTATGGGACATTTATCTCCACATTTCCCAAGGAAAAAGCTTGAAAACAGACTAAATGAACAACCGTAGTTACATACATACAAATATATATATGTGATAGAGTTATGGACAACAGTAAACATCAAGTTTAAGTTAACATCTTAAAATTTAACCAAAACATAAACTCAAATCAACTAAATAAAAAGCCATCTTAAACCTTGCTTATAGTATGAAAAGGAAGAAAGGAGAAAAGGAGAGAGGGAGGGAGGAAGAGAGGGAGAGAGAGAGGGAGAGGGAGAGGGAGAGGGAGAGGAAGGAGGGAAGCTTGCTTCCTTCCTTCCTTCCTTCCCAACAGTGGAGAAAATAACCATGGAAGGAAGGAAGGAAGGAAGGAAGGAAGAAGGAAGGAAGGAAGGAAGGAAGGAAGGAAGGAAGGAAGGAAGGAAGGAAGGAAGGAAGGAAGGAAGGAAGGGAAGGAAGGAAGAATAATTTGGGGGCTCATTTATTTATCTATATCATTCAAGTGAGTTATTTAATTGATAAGCTATAAAAAATCCAAGTAATAAGAAATAAATTAAACCTGCTTGAATTACAATGGGTTTAAATTCATACCCAAATGACCTATATAAAAACAAATAGTATTTCCCTGATATTTTCTTTATTAACTAATAAAATTCTATACTTAAGCTGTCAAGATCATGAGCAATGTGAAGATCATCATAAGCAACATGTAACAGCAGAGCACAGCTCCAGTTGCATTCAGGGGCAGGAAAGCATGTTGTTTTTACAATTAACAACTTTTCCAACCTTAAGAATATTCATCAAACCTACCAATAATCACTCCCAAGGAGCCCAGTTTTCTTCTCCTGCCTTCCAAAAATTTTAGCCACATGTACCTTTGGACTTCCCCTCAGAGAGTCACACATAAAACAGCAGGTCCTACAGAGTAGCCCTTGCAACATTTGGTTAAGGAAACTGACCAAAGCCTGTTTTTGTAAGTTACATCAATCATATCCTGGCTGTTGCAAACCCATTAGTGGAGAAAATAACCACTTCAGAAAAGTGCCAGTGCTGAGCGGTGTCAGCCACTCTGTTGACCATGTACGATGTCTTTTGCCAGCCTCACCCACAACCAAGCATATGCGCTCACCTTCTATGCCTCAAATGTAACTTTAGAGAATACTTCATCCTCAACACACCACGATGGAGTATGTCTAGAAGAAAAAAGTACTTATGCCACTCAAACATTCTGCAAAATGCAGGCACTCAGGAGAGTTCCTTGAAAGGAAAGAGACTTCCGTGGTCACAGTCATTCAAAGTAGAGTAGAGGAGAGAAAAACACGTGTGATGAAATTGTCCTCAATTCCCCTCTGGATCCATAGGGCCAAGGATGTAGAGGGTTGAGGGCTTTTCAGTCAAGAGTTCATCTTCAGATCCCAGCCTTTCCTCCTGACTCCTTGGCCTCTCCCATGGAAATCATTTGGGCTACCCAATGTCCTTTCTCCTGGCTTGCACCCACACATATGGTTCTACTCCACAGCAAAAGTCTATAACAGGGTGACAGTACAGTGGGAGCAGAAGCCCCACACAGCTGGAGTACATCCACAGCAAACGTTATGCTATTCCATAGGCTAGGCACAGCCTTGAGTTAGCGAAAAGTCCCTTGCTGGGAATTTCCTCCTACGGTGACACCTCAGGAGGCACACCATGTACATCTGCATCTTCCAACTCAGGCCCAGCTACCACTTTTAATTCTTGCTCACCAGCTTGGCTGCTGCTCCACCAGCCTTTGCTCTGGGATACCTCATTTTCCACCATCTTCTCTGTCCGGCCTAAGGGCCTGTCTATATACCCCTTCCTGGTATTTCCTGATTTCTCAGTCTCCTCCCTCTTTCTCATCTCTTCAACCCTTGTTTCCCCATTAAATACTCTCTCCTATCCCATTCTTTTAGGAGCCCATTCTAGAAGGCTCTAGTTCTAATTCTAATTCTGTTCTACCATCTTACATCACCTTTACTTCATCCTTTAGCCCTTCGTTTCTCTATCTCTAGGGTGAATAATCATACTGGTTTGCCTGAAACAGAGGGGCTTTCTGGAATCTGAGACTTTCAGAGCTAAAACCAGGACAGTCCTGGGTAAGCTGAGATTGTTGAGCCCCCTACCTCCCTGGAACACTTAAAGTTACTTTCTGCCTCACAGCCCAAAATACTGTTTTTATTTATATCATCCCTTTTTAAGTTCTCACCATATGTTTGGGCAACTGAAGTCAATTTCTAACGATGCCAATAAACATTGTTAAATACCTAACAATTCACATTGACCTTTTAATACCAGTTCAGTGACAAAGTATACATGTTCATTCTTATCCTAAGTTATTTTCAAAATGATCATTTAAAAATGTCTGTCCTTTTTTAAACCCTGCCTCCTTTTTAGCATTATTTCTATAAAGGTTTCTTCCCTTTCTCACTGTTTCTATTCTTCCATACAATCGCTCCCTTCTGCACCCCTCTTCTCCCATTCCCATCCTCCCTTTGGATGCCATCTCTCCATTCTCCCCTTAGTGGCCTCATTGTAGTAGAGAGGGACAACAGTGGTTGCCACCACAACCTTCAGAGGCTTCATAAATGAGGCCAACCCTACGAAAGGGCCTATCTGGACCTCTGACAGGTAACCCCATGAAAGCCCCCTCAGTCTACTTATCACAGCCCTGCTAGCTCCTCACATACTGTCCCTTATTGAAACCAGGGTTTCTGGTGCTTAGCTTGTACTTGTGACCTCTCTAAACTGTCTTCACCTGTTTTTTTTTTTCCCCCCACCAGGTTCCTCTCTAACCTGACACTGCCAAGCAAGAGGTAGCTACTCGGCACACTCTGTCCTGCTACCTCTGAACATACAGTCACTAAGCCCTTTTTCTTTCTGAGTTTTACTACTAAATATTTTAGAAGACAGAGTTTCAAGCTAAGAAGGAAAAAGAGATTACAGGTATCAGAAAACTCACACAATTTGCCAGAAGCAGATAAAATAAGACTTAGAGGGAAATTTATTATTAAATGCTTATATTAAAAAAATAGAAAAGTCTAAAATCAAATATCTAGAAACTAGAACAAAAGGTCCAATTAAACTCAAAGTAAGCTTAAGATAGAAAATAAAGATAGAAACAGAAATCGATGAAATAGGAAACAAAAAAAACAATAGGAAAAAATCAACAAAACCCAAAGACGGTTCTTTAAGAAGATCAATAAAATTGATAAAACTAGCCAGACTGATCAAATGAAAAAGGGAGAGTAAAAAGAATTACGAATATCGAAGGGAGAGGGCACATCACTCCTGACAATACGAACATTAAAAGGATGAGAAGCCTGGAGATGGGAGTAAGGAATACCTGCAAATGGGCTCAAGAGAATTTTGAGGATAATGGCAATTTGGGGGATGATCTAAAATGGGATTGTGGTGATGGCTGCACAACTCTATAACTTTACTAAAGATTATTTAATTCACACTTAAAAAGGATGAATTTTACAGTATGTAAATTATACCTCCATGAAGCTCTAAGAAAAAGGATGAGATTATCATAAACACCTCTATACCAATAAATTTGACAACAGATAAAACTGAAAAATTCCTTAAAAGATACAAACTACTAATGCTCACTCAAGAAGAACTAAATAACCCGAATTTACAGTTAAAATTTTTTTCCACAAAGAAAACTCCAGGCACAAACATTTAAGGAAAAAATATTACCAATTCTACACGAATCCATTCCAGAAAACAGCAGAGAAGAGACCACCCTCCATTGCAGTCTATGTGGCCATTATTACCCCAATACCAAACCCAGACCGAAACCAGTATAGGAAAACTATAGGCTAATTCTTTATGAGCACAGATACAAATATTTTAAACAAAATTTTAGCACATTCGATCCAACAGTATATAAAATTAATACATCATGATCAAGTGAAGTTTATTCTTGGAATGCAAAATCTGCTTAACTTTAAAAATTAATCAATCTAATTCACCATATTGATACACTAAAAAAGAAAAGCCACATAACCATCACAATAGATACTGAAAAAAATGTTTTATAAATTAAAATCCATTCTTGATCAAAACTCTATGCTGGGGTGACTTCAGCAAAACTGCAGAGAAAGGACCTTTGAAAAGTCTATCCTCCATAAAAGCAATAAGAACATTGACAAAAAATGGTCAGAATCAACTTTTTCAAGACTCTAGAAATTAACCAAAGTCTTGCAGCAATCTGGGAGCATTTATTAAAGAAACATGGATAAGTCTTGGTAAGAACAGCAAACTATGAGGAACTTTTAAACTTAGCCTATTTTCTCTCCCTAGTTCTGTGGTAGCCTTGAAAATCAACAGCCACATCGTGTGAAAAACAGAGGTCTGGCAGCCACTGGAGGAGGCACAGCAGGGTTACAGTTCCTTCGAAGCCTCATTCCCAGAGAATTTTCACTATTTAACCTGTCTAGTGGTTCCCTGGAAGACAGCCCTCGCAAAGCTGACCTGTCTCAGAGCTCAAAAAGTAGAAACCGCATTTTTCCTGAGGATGTTTGCTGAAAACAATCAGAAGCAATTATCTAACATCATGTTATCTGAGATGATGGATAACAGTTGGGCAAACAATAGGCTAACCAAAAGGCTTATTATGAAAAGCTGGAGAAATGAGATGTCCATGAAAAGCTCTAACATATTCCTGGGAATCTAAAAGATCATGCACATGTACAGGGCTGCTGCTAGCAGACCTACCTTAAAAGAAATACTAAAGGAAGTTCTTCAGGCTGAAAGTAAGCGATCTCACACAATAATTCAAATTTACACACAGAGCAATGCAATGGTAAAGGTAATTATGCAATTATAAAACACCATGTAAATGTACATTTCTGCTCCTTTCTTCTCTTATCTAATTTAAAGAGCAACTGTATGAAAGAATATTATATAGTTGTATTGTTAGGCTTGCAACATATAGAAATGTTATTTTTGCCAATATTAAAACAAAGGAGGTGGGTGTAAGCAAAGATGTACTAGGCTAAAGAAATATCACCAGATGGTAACTCGAATCCACAGGAACAAATGAAGAGAACCAGAAATAGTAAATAATAAGGTTACTATAACAATTTATACATATGGTGTGTGTATGTGTACTTGCATCTCCTCTAAGTTTCTTTAAAAGACATAAAATTATATAAGTAATAACTACAACAATGTGTTACTGGGTTTACAAAGATATATAAATATAATATGTATAAAAATACTACCACCAAAAAAAGAAAAGGGAATAAAACTATATATAAGTAACATTCTCTATCTTTGAAATTAAGTTAATATAAATAAAAAATAGATTCTAATAAGTTAAGATGTACATGGTAATAGACATACAATATTATCCAGTCGTGTAAAGTTCTGACACATGCTACAATATGGATGACTCTTAAAAACATTATGCTAAGTGAAATAAGCCAGGAACAAAAGGACAAATATTGTATGATTTCACTTCTAAGAAATATCTTAAAAAGGCAAATTCAGAGAGACAGAAAGTAGGTTAAGTGATTAGCAGGCACTGATGAAGAACATATTGCTTAATGGGTAAAGAGTTTCTATTTGGAGTGGTGAAAAAAATTTGGAAATAGCCGTGATGGTTGAACAACAGTGTGAAAATGATAATGCACTAGATTGTACACTGAAAATGGTTAAAATGGAAAGATTTATGTTATATATATTCTACCACTATTTTAAAAAATGTATATGGTAAACCTTAGAGTAACCACTAAAAACAAACATTTAAAAACAGTGAAAATATCATTAAAGAAATTTAAAATATTACATTAGAAAATATTCACTTAATGTAAAGATGGCAGTAAAGGAATAGAGGAACAAAGATACCAAAAAAATATATTACAAGAAAGGAAAACTACAGACCAATATCTATTATGAACATAGATGTAAAACCCTCAACAAAATATCGGCTAATTACATCCAACAATGTATAAAAAAAATTATAAGCCACAACCAAGTGGAATTTATTCCCATCATACAAGACTGGTTCAACATTCAAAAATTAATTTATGCAATCTGCCACATCAACAGGCTAAAGAAGAAAAATCATAGGATCATATCAATTGACACAGAAAGAGAACTTTACAAATCCAACACCCACAAAACAACAATAAAACAAGAGAACTTTACAAACAACAATAAAACAACAGCAACAACAACAACAAAACAACTTGTTGGCAAATGAGGAATAAAAAATATCTATAACATCCCAGCTAACCTCAGACTTAATGGTGGGAAACCGGATGCTCTCTCTAAGATTGGAAATGAGGCAAGAATGTCCCTTCTCATAACTTCTATTTAATATCTTACTATAACCACTATCTAGTGCAATAAGACAAGAAAAGAAATAAAAGGTATACATATTGGGAAGGAGAAATAAACTTTCTGTTTGCAGATGACATGACTGTCTATGTAGAAATCCCAAAGGAAATAATGTAATCCCATTCAATGTAATCCCAAACACATCTCAGCAAACTATTTTGTGGATATCAACAAGCTGATTCTAAGGTTTATATGGAAAGGCAAGAGACTCAGGATAGCCAACATAAGATTCAAGTTGGAGGACTGATACCACCAGATTTCAATACTTAATATAAAGACAGCATAGTATTGACAAAAGAATAGACACATAGATCAATATAACGGAATAGAGAGTCCAGAAATAGACCCATGCAAATATAGTCAACCGATTTTTGACAAAGGAGTAAGGGCAATTTAATGGAGAAAGAATAGTTTTTTCAAAAAATGGGCTGGAACAATTAGATCGATATGCAAAAAAAAAAAAAAAGAATTAGACACAGACTTTACACCTATCATAAAAATTAACCCAAAATGGATCACAGACCTAAGAATAAAACACAATACTGTAAAACTTCTAGAAGACAATACAGGAGAAAATCTATGTGACCTTGGATTTAGTGATGGGTTTTTAAATACAATAATAAAAGTATGATCCATGAAAGAAAAAATAGATAAGTGTGACTTCATCAAAATCAAAAACTTCTGCTCTATGAAAGATATCATTAAGAGGATGAAAAGATAAGGCATAGATTGGGAGAAAACATTTGTGAAACATATATCTGATAAACATATCTAAAATATATAAATAATACTTATAACTCAACAAAAAGAAAACAACCCAATTAAGAAATAGGCAGAAGATCTGAATAGATGCCTCACCAAAGAAGATACACAGATGGCAAACAAACATATAACAAGATGTTCAACATCATTTGACATCAGGGAATTTCAAGTTAAAACAAATTAACAAATTAAAATGACAGATATCACCACATACCTACTAAAATTACTAAAAAAAATTTTAACTGACAGTACTAAATTCTGGCAAGGATGTAGAACAAAAAGAACTCATTCATTGATGGTTGGAATTGAAAATGGTACAGCCACTTTGGAAATCAGTTTGGTAGTTTTTTACAAAGCTAAATGTAGCCTTATCATACCATCATACTCCTAGATATTTACTCAATTGGTTCGAAAACTTATGTCCATACAAAACCTGCACATGAATGTTTACAGCAGCTTTATTCATAATCAATAAAAACCAGAAGCAACGAAAATGTTCTTCAACATATAAATTGAATGGATAAATTGGAATATTATTCAGCAATAAAAGGAAATGAGTTATCAACCATAAAAAGACACAGAGAATCCTTAATGCATATTGCTAAGTAAAGGAACAAAGTCTAATAAGACTATATACTGTATGACTCCAATTATATGACATTCTGGAAAAGTCAAAACTACAGAAAGAGTAAAATAATCAGTGCTTGCCAGGAGTTTGAGAGGAGGGGTAATGGATGAATAAATGAAGCAAAGGGAAATTTTCAGGAAAGTAATACTATTCTGTATGATATGTTATGGTAGGTACATAAAATTGTGCATCTGTCAAAACCCACAGAACTTTATAGCAAAAAGAGTGAACCTTAAATATACAATTTTTAAAAAAATCATTTGGAAGGTACGGGTATCTCAAGAAAGAATGCGGACTATGACTGTATTAAAAATATATGAAACAACCTCATTGAAGGGGATGGAAGAAAAAGGTGCTAACCTAAGTAACTCTGGAAATGAGTGGAGCCTGCAAGACCAAAGGGAAAGGAACTACACATAAGCACTATACTATAGTCAAGAAAGTTTTTTTCCCATGGAGTATGGTCTAACAATTCAGATACTGCTGTATGCGTATGCTGAAAATGAACAATTAAGTAACTGGACGGAGATGGTGGGAGCCAGGTTTCTCACTGCTGGAGTGAAAAATTTACAAATAAGCAAGGGGAAGAGGCTAGAATAATCCATGTGGTACTGGAGTAGAATTGGAAACAGTATGAACTCATGTTTAACTTAATATAGAAACAGATGGTTACATATAGAAGTATTTGTAAATGTGTGTATACGCATAGGTTACTATTCACACATATATTTCTTAGCTCTGTCAGCTGAGAAGGCTTAAAAGAAAAGACATCCCTAGTAATAAATAGCACACCTAGGAGTGGAAAGTTATGCTCCCCCAACTTGAGGGTTGCATATTTACATAAATTAAGCAGTGACCACAGAGAACAGCAGGGCTGGAGGAGACAAGACAGGCAGGGAAGCATCTGGAACTGCACTGCAACAGGGGCAAATGTTGGGGGTCAGGAAGAGGGGTCAGGAATGGTCCCTACCTATCAGCAATGGTGCTGATACTCTAAAAACAGGAAAAACAAAACAAAACAAAAACAAAAACAGAAGCAGGCCCACTGGCCTGAAGCAAAAGTACAACCCAACTTGAGTAGAAATGAAAGCATCTCTAAATTGACATTTGGCACCTTTACTCCTTCCATCCCTGTGTGCTCTGAAAGCACCAGGACCAGAGGATTTAACTGGAGTGTAAGCTCCAAGAAGCGCTCTGTATGAAAGCCTGCTGCCATGGCTTTGGTGGGGTGTGCAGGTATGTTGAGAATAAGACAGTGTGCTGAGGTGAAGAGCATTGTTGGCTGAGCCCCAAAGACTAAGTGTGGTCACTTGACCCATTGTTGAACAGGCCACAAAAGCTGGCCCCTTCACAGGCCAGAAGAGACATTCTGGAAGGGTCTGCATTTACACCTCAGTGGCTCCCCTGGTTCCACAGGTGATCCCCTGAGCCTGGGGCCATGTACCAGACCCGGGTGTAAGAAATGGGAAGTTGGAATGCATACAACCATGTGGGTCCTGGCATGGGACACTGGTAAGTCAGAAAGGAAGGAGCAAGCAGGTGTAAAAAGTTCCGGAGTCACAGACTTGATTTCTGAATGGAACTCTGCAATTCTCTGCTTTGAGACAGTCACCTGCCCTCTTTGCACCTCAGTTTCCTCATCTTTATAAACAAGTTACCCGACTTCACATGGTGGTCAAGGAATCAAAGGAGATAATGCATGTACATGTAGTTAGTAAACACACCAGATGCTAGACCAATTATTCTCAAAGTGTGATTCCAAGACATCTCAGGGTTCCTGAGACACTGAGAGGGTCTCCAAGGTCTTCCTTTTTCTAACCAGTATCTGCATCCGCGGGAGCCAGGAATTTCTTTGTAAACTTTCTCAAGAACAGCTGATAGGAGACTCCAACTGTCCTTTACTAAATCAAAGAGATTTTCAAAAATATAAAACCAGGCCCCTCTTACCAATATTTTGGAAGAGTTATTTATTAATGATGTCATTTGTGTTAAAATGTAATAGGCTTGTTATTTTAGAATGAATATTTGTTTTAATTCCTCATACCGTAAAAATCGATAGATACAAGCAAAAGCTCTTCCGAGACTTCCATAATTTTTCGCGTGTGAAAGGGTCTTTAGACCAGTATGGGAACTGCTGTGCTGAAAAACCGAATAGAAAGTGTTCCTATTCATCAGGTGAGCAGCCTCAGGCTGACTCCAGGACCCCTTTTATAAAACCTCTGCACGTTCACAGTTACCAAATTTGGAGGAGGCTAGTTTTGTTTTCTGGGGCTGACAGATCGAAAGTTTGTACCCATTTTCCAGGCCCAGGCAGGGTCCCTCCCATAGGGAGGCGGTGGGAACTACCCTCGCAGGGCGTTTGCGACCTTGGCAGACAGAGGTCGAGCCGGCGCGCGGGAAGAGCTCGGTAACCCCGGCTGGCCAGGGTTCCCGCCCGGAATCGGGGAGGCCGCGCCGGCCCGCAGGGCTGAGCACAGCCGAGTGGCGGGGTTCTGGGGATCTGCACTCACAGCCTTAGCAGCGCCGCCGCCGCCGCCGCCAACGCCGCTCCACGCACCTCCCTCCGCAGCAGACGTAGCGCCATCTTCCCGACGCGCGCGCCCCGCCCCCGCCATGCCAGTCTCCACTTCGCCCCGCCTTGGGCCACGCCCCCAACGTCGCCACGCCCCACACGCCCTTCGCCCGCCCCTCTCCGTCCGCGTCCCAGCTCTCCCTGTCACGCCCCCTTTTGTCCACGCACCTCCCTGTCCCTGCACGCCACGCCCTCCCTGCTCTGTGCACCAGCCGGGATGGGACTATCAGAACTGCCTGGCTGTCATGGGGAGGAGAGCAGAGGTTTCAAATGGAAAGCTCCTTCTTGAGCAGTTTTTCTGGTGACTGAATCCAACTCTCCTCGAGCCAGAAAAAAACACAATTTCTAGGGATTTGGTGTTTTTGTTGTTAAAATACTGCCTCACAAACTTTACGAGCATCACCATGTGCATGCCTTGGTTAACGGTTAATCCATTATAAGATATATATGCCTGTAATAGGATCAGAACAGCTGCTGACATCTCTCTGAGCCAAAGAAATGCTTGCTGAAGTCATGGGTAGCAAACACAACTCTTCACTGCAATTCCTGCCGGTCTTTCAGCAAATACAGTCCCTGCAACTTCACAGTGAGAGACCGCTAAGTTATTAAAACAGAGTTTACTATCTGTGTGACTTTGGGCAAGTTACGTAAGCTCTGAGTTCTTCAGTTTCCTCTCCTATAAGATGGGACTATAAATAGTACTCCCCTCAATAGGGGAGTTATTATAGGGTTATTATAAGGATATATTGGGTTAACATATATATTTTATATATATATATCTATATCTATCTATCTATATAGATATATATAAAATATATAAAGAGATTAAAAGATATATAATTTATATAATATATAAAGAGATATATATTATACATATATCTATATCTATCTATATAGATAGATAGATATAGATAGATATAGATATAAAATATATAAAGAGATTAAAACCTTGCCTGGCCCAGAGCAAGTCCTCAGTCGTGTTAATTACTTCTCATTATCATCATGACATCAATTTTCTTCTTAAAACCCTTTGGTGGCTTCCAGTGAAAAGCATTTATTATAAAACCCAAATTCTTCACTACAACTCTGAATGCTTTACATGATCTGGTCCCTGCCTGTCTTTCCAATCCTATCTCAGACTCTGTCTTCTTTCCACATTTCTTTAAGTTCACTAAGCCTCCTCCCACTTCAGGGCCTTTGTATATGCTCTTCCCTATCCCCAGAATGCTCATGGCTACACAGTCTCATCTTCCAGGACATTTACCCTGCCAGCCACCTGCGCAAGGGTGCCTGTGAGGATGACCCAAACTAGAGTATAACTCCTCCCGGCCCCGACGATTTCACTGCCAAAGCAATCTGATCATTTCCATCATGGAGTTCGTCACAATGTTTATTTGTGTGTTTGTGAATTTACTTTCTTATTGTCACCTTATCCCCAGTGGGAGAAATAATAGCTCTCAACATGGGAGGAAACTATCAATCAGGTAGACTTTTTGGGTGCATTATTATCATTTAGGGTGCAGGGCTAGGGATGTACAGGCAGTCCCACTAAGAAAGGCTGTTAGTGTTCTGCTTTAGAAACACCATCTTCAGGAATAGACTGAACTCTTTGAGAGCAGGGACCTAGTATATGTTGTCATTGCTGTGTGCTCCCTACACCTTCCTCAGTGACTTGTAACCAGTATGTATGTAGTAAATATAAGATGAAAATGTTCCACCAGCCTCATTATAATTCTGAGAACTGTCTTATGAGTAGTTATCCTTATTAAGAATGCCCTGATCCTTAAGGCTTTTTAGGTAGAGCAGGACTTCCAATGACTTATTTGCTATAGAAGTTTATAGATTAAACTTCTTTCAGATTCTGCTTGAGGAAATTATAGCTGTGCCCAATCTCACCAGGACTGTTGTGATTTTCTCAAGCTTCTTCATGAGATTACAAACTTGTAGGTTTTAAGAACTGTTTCCTAATGCTGGTATGTTTTAAATAAAGTTTTATAAAACTTTATCTACATAGAATGTTGATTTCTGGAGGATGTATTTCCAGCTCTAATAGATAAAAGGATCCAGAGTTTCTATTTTGAGGCTAATCAAATCTGTCTTTACTCACAGTCCCCCAAACTGAAAGTAAAATAAAGTATGTTTGCACCAAGGACATTACAAAACATAAAATTTATCAGGGTGAATAATTCTATGAAACCCATTACCCTGTTGAGTTAAGTAATCTGGTGGGATAAGAACCTGGCAGAGATTCGAGAAAGAAGGATAGGAGCCAGAAATATCATGCCTCTGGTGAATAATAGATTTTGAATGGGTGGTGGTGGGTACTAGAAAAATCGCCCAACACTGAGAATTGTTGAAGCTTTGTGGGGTACACAGGGTGGGAGTGGGCTATATTATGTTTCCTCAACTTTGTGTGTGACAGAAAATATTCTTAATAATATATTAGAAACAAAAATCAATTCAAATAATGCTTTGTATAGAAAGAGTCGGAAGCAAATTTACCCAGAGTCAATGATGGTTAACCCTCAGGCCCCTTGACTTGCACTGGCTTCTTCCAAGTGCCCACCAATCTGTTGACAAGATCACTTGTTTCTGTAAACTGTACAAAGGATGATATTTTAACTAACAATGGTGAAGTTACCTTTTCTGCCTACTCCGACTTTCCCTCTCTCAGACTTCCTTTGTGTTGCGTGGCATTGGAGTGGCCGTGGCATTTTGGGGGTCCAGAAAAGGAGAAGTTGAGCTGGGATATATTTGGTTTAGGTTTAGTAGAATATGTTTATGTGATTTGCAGTCACTTCCGTTTTCGGTTATTATTAGCAGTCCTGGTTTAGAACTGGATGTGCTGACACACTGTGCTGACTAACCTGCAGAAGGTACAGGTTAGTGGTCATATCTCAATAACAATGTGCCCCTAGGGCACCTGGCACGAGAAGTATGTGTCTAGTGGAAGAGAAACAAAATTTTCGAAATGTATGGAGCCAGAGACCATCTACAGGAAATTCTTCCAATTATTGGATATGTAAAATGACAGAGAGTTTGGTTCTTATCTATGTCTGGTCAACAGGGAAGCTCTCTCCTGTCTGGTATATACTCTAATAGCATTGTGGTGGCTTTCACGTTGTTGACCCAGCTCAGCTGGAACCCCTTTTCCAAGAATTTCTTTGCCTGTGTGGGTCCAAATTGGAGTTATTCACAACAAACATTTGCATAAGGTCCGGAAGGTGGTAAAGCAGCAGGTTGGCCTGGGGAGTTAGGCACTGTGGTCGTGTACGCATGCCTCTTAATCTGTGGGCTCACCCTGTTGGCACGGGGCAGTTGGTGTTAACTTCCTTTTGAAATCGTTTACAGATTCCTTTACTTTATATTCATATCCACCCATTTTTTTTAACTCAAACAGACTTAAAACTTTATTGAAATGATTCCTGACCTCAAGAAGCTAATTGAATGAATTCTGTCACACGCTACAACATGGATGTACAGCCTTGAGAACATCATGTTAAGTGAAATAAGCCTAGCATGTGCACACACACACACAAACTAGATGATTCCATTTATTTGAATTTCCTAGAGTAATCAAATTTATAGAGACAGAAGTAGAATAGGGGTTACCAGGGGCTGAAAAGAGGGGTAGATGGTGAGATATTATTTAATAGGTACAGAGTTTCAATCCAAGATGAAAAAGTTCTGGAGATGGATGGTGTGATGGTTGTACAACAATGTGAATGTACTTAATGCAATTAAACTGTAAATTTTACATGTTTAAAATAGTCAATTTGATGTTACATATATTCTATCACAATAAAAAAAGATTTTAAAAAGAAGCTATCAGTCTAGTGAAAGAGGCAGACAGGTAAATAGGAAAAACAGGTGTTTTCTGAGGTCTGCTGGTGATATGGGGAAAGAGGATATAGAAGGAGAAAAGGATGCTGCAATGTCCTCTGCGTAAGTGGGGCAGGAAAACCGGGCGGCTTTGCCAAGAAGGGGACAGCCACCTAGGATGTCGGGAGTGAGTCTGAGCATGTCAGGGACAGAGTAGAGCGAGCAGAGAGAATACAGCAGCTGAAAGAGACTGTCTGGGGCTAGACTATAAATCATCCAAATGCTCAAGTCTCAACCACGATGCCCTAAAAAAACACAGGTTTGAATAGAAATGTGTTACATTGTTACCACTTGGTCTTAAAATTATCATGAAACCCAAAAAACTCTCACTGTTAATCTTAGAAATACAATATTGGCTCAACTGCACTTTTGGGAAATAGTCACATCCAAGGAAATATTGGATAAAAATGTAGTTTCTCGTATCCTTTTAAAGTTTAACTGAAATAATTTAAAGCTTAAATAACTTAAGTAACCATTTAAAGCAGTAACAATTAGGAAAATGAAGCTGCATTATTCTTTTGTTATAAACACCAAAGGCTCTTTATCATAATCTATTTTTCACTTCCTTTTGGTGTCTGGCCAATGTAGGTTATTTTCACCAAAGTTGAATCTCAAAGACTGATGGGCCAGAGTCACTGATTTAAGACTTCAGAATGCTACACTTAGAAAGAGGCATATTAGAAGTTCCGTGGAACGATTTTTCAACAGTGTCATACATAGAACTACACTCTGAAATCATCCAGCCCTCCTGCTGCTCTAATACAAAACCCTCCCAGCCTCTCCAACTGGCAGGAGCTGCCTTTGATAACCTGACGACTATGTCTGGCCTTCTTGGGGAGAGAGGAGGAGACTGTCTCTCAAATTTAGGCCAAATGCAGAATAACTAGTGGCCACATTGTGGACCTGAGCCTGAGCTTTTCTCAAAACTGAAGAAGTTATATTAACTGACCTCTAAAATTCCTTCAGGTTATTATAAACTGTGTAACTAGCTAGCATCTTTATGAGCTCAGAATCCCACACTGTGCTACAGCGCCCCCTAGTGTCTGCAGGCAGAGGGTCCCCCTCCCCACCCCAGACACACTCGCTGCTCTTCCGACCCCTCCCACTGACCATCCTTTTTCCATAGCGCTTATCCACTCCTAAATTACAATAACCGGCTTGTGGTGTCTTTGTTGAATATAAACCCCGTGAGGGTAGGGATTTTTGCTCGTTTTGTTCACTAATACATCCCAAGCGCCTGGAACCGTGCCTGACACACCGCGCATGCTCAAAACATATCTGTTGAACTCACGAAGTGAATTCTGAAGCGTCCTCTACCAAGATTATTCTTTACATAATTCCCCCTGTTATTTTAATTCATGTTGTATGTTAATAATTATCTTGCGCCCCAGCTGCTGCTTTTTAATCACTTTTGTGGCGGGCTGAGCAACAGTCCCCCAAGATGTCCAGGTATTAATCCCTAGAACCTATGAATATGGTACGTGCAGGTGTGATTAAATATTGAGATAGGAAATTATCCTAGATTTGTTAAGGGTGGAAAATTTTCAAGTGAGCCAACTAGCTAAGTCAGCTACAGGGAAGAAATATCTTTAGATACCAGAAGTTGTCCTACTTGCTTGTGTGTGGTTTAGGAAGTGTATTGTATAAGATATGAAGACGGCCAATGTCTGCTTCTGTAATCCATTTATTTACTTGTTAATTAAGGGTGTTGTTCCGGGCAAAGATATGCTAACAGCCAACTTCCACTTCTGTGATCTGCTTGCTTGTTCAGGAGACCACCAGGATATGGCCCTAAGCTTTATCAGCTGCCTCCTCTGAAAGGAGCTGATCTCCTCTAGCCCTGCGTGGTAGAGAGTCAGTTGCCGATCGGCTAATAAAGGCTCATCATTAATCTCGTTTGGCTCCGTGGGTCTCAGAATTGTTCGCGCCATAACAGATTATCTGAGAGGGCTCAAGTCACTGGTGGGGTCTTTGGGTGAGGGAAACAAGAGAGTGAGAGTAGGAAGAACAAGATGTGACATGGAATCATGGTTAGAGTGATAAAGGGCCACCAATCAAGGAATGCAGGCAGCCTCTAGAAGCTGGAAAAGGTAAGGAAACAACTTCCTCCCTCCAGCCTCCAGAATGAACGCGTTCCTGCAGACACCTTGCTTTTATCCCCATGAAAGCTATTTCTCACTTCTGACCTCCAGAATCTTAAGATAATAAAGCCGTGTTGTTTTAAAACACAAAGGTTGTAGTAATAATTTACTTGTTGAGTGAATGACTGAGACCTTGACTTGTTAAGAAGATGCAAGAAATCATTCAGCAACATTATCCTACCTCTCAGAAGAAATAAATGATAGCAATCCAAATGCAATTTTAAATGATGAGATTAAAAAAAAAAAAAAGGCAACCAGTCCCAAGTTGCTAGTTGTTACAGGAGGAAGTTAAGGAGACATGTAAGGATGAGGATGAGGGTGAAGGAGGCAAAGGAATTACAGCCAGGCTTCAGAAATGATCCCTTGACTATTCATGTATTGGGGAAATAAAAGAGGACGTTTGCCGACTGTAAGAATCTATTAGGAATTCTGGTTCCTAACTAACAGAGCCAGGGGAAGAGGCCTTATCTTGGTCACTACCAGGCAGCCCTATGAAAAGTCAATAGTAATGACATGTGAAAGAACTCATGTGCAAGGTTATTCAGTGCATCAGTGTTTGTAATCGCAAAATATTGGAAAGTTAATCAAAATGTCCATCAATACGGGACCAATTTTCTAAAGTATGATAAATAAAACAGAAAATTATGCAAGAAGAATAAAGATGATTTCCACATACAAATATAGAAACCATTTTATTGTGTATAATAGAAGATATATTGTTAGGGAGGAAAAACAAGGCCCAGAACAGTGGTATTATAGTCCATATTTTGTGTAAAAAAGTAAAATAAAAATGTGTTTTTTATATTCTTATAGTCAATTATTTTAAAACTCTGAAAGGATAAAATAATACTACTTATGACAGGGATTACTTGGTGGGGGAGGTAAGAACAGAGCAAGTAGAGAAAGAGATGGGAAAAATATTTACTATATCTCTTTTGCAATTAAAAATTTTTTTGAACCACATATATGTATTACTTATTCAAAACACTAAATTTAAATCACATGAACAATAAGTCAAAGCAAAGAGAAACCACAGTCTCACCTTCATGAAGCTGTGGGTCCCTAACACGACCTGACCCAGAACACTCCCTGTGCTGTCTTTGTATGTGGGGAGTGAGATACCATATGCATTTTGGCATCTTTGTGGCCGCAGAGTTCTGTACCATATTGGGTTTAAAACTCCTGAAGTTCCAGCCTGTATTTCACAGAGTGCGGTCCCAGTGACTTGCACCGTTGACAGTCTTCACAGCCTCTGTGGATGTGAGACTTGATAAGACGTGTAGTGTTTAACCATGTAACGAAAGCTGGTTGGTTAAGACCCTCTGGGTTTTGTGGAATAATCTTTAATGCACCGGACAAGAAAATTGTTAACCAGCCTTATTACTGACAATTTTCTGTTACCATCATAGGGCAGACAGATGATTCGAGGATTATCTGAGTGCTGACAAATCCCTTGGGCCCTGACAATCTCGTTTACAAAAGAATCAAATCTGTTTATTGCTGATAATAGATGGCATGCCCTCAGGTTTGCTTGTAAGTAACGTGCATCTCTTTTTATTTTTATTTTTTTAGCGGCAGGATCCAAACTTGGATTCAGCCTGATAAACCAGGCATTTGGGACTTTATGTGATTTAATTGCTCTGAGCTACTCTTTAATCTCTATTTGCTAACCCTTTACCCTGCTGCCCACAATGGTGTAAATGGTCTTGATCCAGGGTGGCAACAAGGTCCATCTACAAAACAGTCTCATAATCATTCATGTGGCTGAAATTCTCTCATCATCGTTCCTCATTTTTGTTTGTTGTTCTAAGAATTATTTAAAATAAAAGGACACAGCAAATCCTGAACTCGTTGCTGTGATAAGCCAAACTCCCTGCATGCAAAGTTCATTTCTTCATCCGTCTTTGTATTCATAACAACTAATACACAGTAGGAACTAATAGGAACTAAGACACAGTACATTCTTAAAACCAGTTGTGGGATTGCTTGTTCATAAACTATCATAATTTCTACGGCGAAATGTTCTCAGGTATCTAAATTTTAGTAGACTACATTTGGAAACACAAATAGAGATTAATTTTAATTAGAGCTGCAATTTCTTTTGATTTATGAGAAGTACAATGCCATCTGCCAAATTCTAAACTTATGCATATTGTTAGTATTGTTTCTTATCCATAATATCGCAATGAATGACATTATTTTTTTTGAAGTATTGTTGCACAAGAACAAATTTCTAAGCCTAAGTTAATATCTCACTTAGCAAGATCTGCCTGACCCTTGGTCTTATTACTACTTCCCTCTGTACATTGCAGATGAAATTCTAATACACGAGCCAAACTCAGAGGGAACTCTAGGCACCACTGTACTTCGTGTTCTACTCAAGGGATCCGTTAGGACCAGCCAGATGAAGAAAACCATTGCTGGGATTCAGACTCACCCCTTCTCATCTTTAATTTTCTTCATTTGAATTTTCTGCCTAGTGAAACAATATAGCTAGCCATATAATTTCCAATTATATGTTCAAATGAGGCCCCTACTAAAGGTTTTGTCATTAGTTTCCTTAAAATTAGAAGAGTTTTAGAATTCCTCAGATGAAAAGGCCAAACTATTAAATATCTTTCTCTTTTTAAAATCCCATTTAGTATTACATAGGTAATAATACATGTTCATTACAGACAAACTGAAACATAAGAAAATAAGTCAATGGGAGCATAGGGGAGAAGTTAACACTCAAAGGTAATTGTTAATATTCTGATATCTTCCTTATAGACATGTTCTTATGCATTATTCTGTGTGTATATATGTTTATGTGTGTATATATCTCTTTTCCTCTCTCCATAGGTAGATAGATGATTGATACACATATAAATAGATACACATATTCATATATTTATCAACAAAAATAACATCTTATATACATACTGTTTTATAACTTGCTTTTTCCTCTCAATAAGTCACTGAAACATATATTTTAGGTAATACCGTGTTGAAAATCTACAACACACATGAAAATATTTAGACTTTGATGGACAAGAAAAGAAACCAAATACATATGTAGGAATAGTAAAGACAAATCCAATAGTAGCCCTATGTAAGCTATGAAAATGAGTTAAGAGTATTGGGAAATTGGTCTTTTTTAATTCAAGTTTTTCACTCTGGTAAACTTTGAAAAATATATTTCACGACATAAACTTTTCATAGGAATAAAGCTAGGAAATTTTCCTATTGTCATACAGGCTTGAGCTTAAAGTTTGCAAAATCTAGTTTTTACTGCTTCTTTTTCTTCTTATTATTTTATTTTAATCCTTTTAATTTAACTTATTGACCCAAGTATTTTTGCTACATCCATTGCTAGGATCAAATCATGATACATTCAAAAGCATTCCTTTAACCTGAGGTCAAATAAATGTGAAATATGAGAAAGTTATAAATAGGCTGAAATCTAGAACAACCATAACCCTGATGTACTTTATCTAAATTTTTATAACTTTGAAGTGTACTGAATACAGAAAGAATGCAGAGCTTTTATTTTTCAGCCAGAGAAACCACACACAAAAAAAGAATTTAAAAAACTCTCTCTTTCTCATTTCTGTAGTCAGTCTCTCAATCCACAAAAAGCAAGCAGGGGAGGATTTAAGCCAATCCAACAAAAATAAACTGCTGCCATTGTTTACTGAGAAAATATTTTTTTTGGTCCAAAAAAAAAAAAAAGCTTAAAATAAAACCATAAGAAGATCTCTGGCTTAGTTTACTTCCTAGAGGAAATTTTGTTAACATTTGTTTATTTTGTAAAAACTAGTGGGCCCATAAAATTCCTTTCTCTTTTTTTGTGTGGTGGGAAAGCAGGGGGCAGGCTAAGTGTGGCCTGCAGTTGGAACACAGTTTGCTGTCTGAAATTGCCTAATCTTGTCTGGCTTCTGTAAGATTTTCAAGGTCCATGAACTGTATCCCAGATGAACAGCCTAACGTGAGGGACTTGGGTAGAGTGAATGGAGTGAGACCAGACCATAGAAGATTTTGAAATGTAGGCAGTGGAGACAACTTGACTCTGTGTGGTAGATTTAGCTGACGACTCCAGTTCTTCCCCTGTCTCTTGATCCACATCCTTCTCTAGGCTCCGTGTGGTAGAATATATTCCCTTGTCCCTTGACCTGGAGCTTAGCCTACGACTGTGTTCCAGCTGTAGGACATGAGAGGTCTCACATGTTTCTGCCATCGCCATGGAAGAGCAAAGCCCTTAAGAGGAGCAGACAGACCCAAGAAGCGGAGCTGCCCCATAGACCTGCAGCGAGAAACAAAGCTGCCCCAGCTGGAAGCAGAGCCTCCAGCTGGCCCAGGTCAGCCAAAATCTAGTGGATACATAAACGCCGGCCCATAATAAATAGCCATGTTTTAAGCCCCTGAGTTTTGGAGTGCTCTGCTCTGCTGCTATGCATTATTCTGCTAGCACAAACTAATACACATGTTTAAGCAGAAAGAATCATAACTTAAAGAAATCCTGTGTGAAACAAAAAGCAACAAATGAATAAACAGAAAACCTCAAACAAGTTCATAGTTTCAGATAACAGAATAGTGGTTACCAGAGGGGAAGTAGGGACAGGGAGGACTAAGAGAGTAAAAGGGGTCAAATATATGGTGACAGAAGGAGACTAGACTTTGGATGGTGAGAACACAATGGAGTATACGGATATTGTATTATAAAGTCGTACACCTGAAATTTATATAATGTTATTAACCAACGTTACCCTAAAGAATTTAAAAAAAATTGGAAAAAAAATAAATCTTGTATTTTAGGGAATTTAATGTGTGGTTGTGTACAGGATGGACTGAGGTGGGGAATAGATAGCATAGTAATCCAAATGTCAGGTGATCATCAGCCCATGAACAGGTACGCAGATAGCAGGTAAGAAAAGGAATGGGAAGAAGGAAGAGATTAACAAGGACTGGCCATGAGGATGAAAGAAAAGACTGAATCAATTGAAAAAGACAGCAAATTTTCACATTTGGGAGACTGAGGAAATGGCAGTAAGTTTTGGAGACTTCAGACTTTAGACATCATTGTAGAAAAAAGGATGAGCTTACTTGGTGCTATGGCGGGTTTGAAGCAACAGCAGTATAATCGAATGGCAGTGTGTGGCATAGTGGAAAGAGCTCAACTTTAACATAGACAGACCAGGTTACTAATGCTGCCTTGGCGTCTTGCAGGTTGTGGGGCTTTTCCAAGTAACTTAAACTCTCTGAGCCTTAGTGTCTTCCCCTATAACAATTCTCAGGGTTGTAAGGGTTGTAGTAACACATGGCAGGCAAGAGGTGAGGCGGACATCTGTGGATGTTTGGTCTGCCCAAACGACAACACAACACAAGCATCTTTCCTTTGGGGACTGCTCGTCCGCTAGTTGGTGGGCCATCATTCACAGGACCACCTTCTTGGTGACTATGATTATCCAGGAAAGGCACATGAGCCAATCAGGCAGTCAGAGACCATTTTGCAAGGATGGATATGAATGTTTGATAAGAAAGAGGTCTGTTCTCACATCAGGAGCAGTAAGAACACTATAATCTTGACAGTATCTTTGGGAGAGAGAGAGTGCCGAGAATGCAGGTAACAGGGAAGAGCAGAGATGAAAGCTAAAGAAAGAGAGAGGGAGAGTGAGAGTCCTAATGATACTTTTTGAACCTCTAGGTCAAACAGAGTCATTCATTGGACTTTTTAGTTATATGAGTCAATATGTATGTATGTATGTACATGTGTGTATTGATATATTTGAAACACAACTTTATTCTGATTCTAAATGAAAAAGAATGAGAATGACAGAAACAAACAAGATTTCACCACTGAACATTGTGATGTGACTGTAGCAGTCATTTTGAAACTCAGTTAGGGAACAACTGTCTTCCAATACAGCTAAATATGCAGATCCACAAAAATGAAGGTATTTTTTTAACTGTCACATTCACTCTGAAGCCCATCATCTCCTTCAGCATCTCACAGATTAAGCACATGTTCTGCCTAGCTATATAATAAAATGGCAAACATGCTGCACCACTGACATCACTGGACAATTGCCTATAAAACCAGACTTCTGATGCTGGGCTCCAGCTTCACTTTCCACAGGTCATCATCTGTATCCAAGAGAGCAGTTGTCCGGGCAACTTCTAGATCATGCTCATACTGTGTTGCCAAAGCTGGGTCCATGACAGCCTCTGCAGTGCAAGACCAGGTATGGCAGCAAATTCCAAGTTAGGGTCTCCGATTAGTTTTCCAGAAAGTCAGAGGAAGGGCTTTCAGAGTTGTAGTCACTTTTGGCAGAAATGTCATAGTACTGAAGATTCTTCTTTCGGTGGAAGACAATTGATTTCGCCTTAACTTTTTTGTCCTTAACATTCACTTTGTTGCCACACAACACAATGAGGATGTTTTCATATACTTGTACCAGGTCTCTATGCCAGTTAGGCACATTTTTGTAGGTAACTCTCGAAGTTACATCAAACATTATAATGGCACAAATGCTTGGATGTAATAGCCATCTCTCAGTCCATCGAATTTCTCTTGACCAGCTGCGTCCCATACATTAAACTTAATAGGTCCTCTGTTGGTATGGAACACAAAGAGATGGACCTCAACACCCCAGGTAGCTACATACTTCTCAAATTCACCAGTAAGATGATGTTTCACAAATGTACATTTTCTAGTCCCACCATCACCAACTAATATGAGTTTGAACAGAACGTGGGGCTCTTTTTGGGCAGCCATTGTGATGTTACTTCCAGAATTATCTCCATTCGTCCCCGTATATATAGTTTTAATTAAGGTAGTTCAAGTGAGTCCTAATTCAGCAATAATTAGGTCAATATGGATCAATATGTATATATATATATGTATATTTTAAATACAACTATATTCTGATTCTAAGCAAAAAGGAGTGGGAATGACAGAAACGATTCAGTTCTAATTCATTCAAGAAATAATAGTTGAATGACATTTAAAGGGAATTGTCACTTAGAGTTTGCCTGACTTCGTATTCCATGCTTCTTCCTTTAAAGGAAGCCAGGTGGCAGCAGAGAAGGTATGAAGACATCTGCGTCATTGAAATAGATGTGGATTCATGGGCCTTTGAAAGGAACTATAAAGACTCATACCATGAAGTAGGAAGACACACTACAGAGCCAGAATAGTAAAAACAATGCATTGTTGGCAGAGAAACAGGTAAATAAGCCAGTGGAACAAAACAAAGAGCTCAGAAACAGATCTATTTATATATGGGAACTGATATATTATTGTATTGACACGACAAACCTGTGGGGAAAGGATTTAATAGATGGTGTTGGAAAAACTGGTTTATCATATAGAGGAAAATAAACTCTACACACCAAGGTCAATTTTGGATAATCCAAAAATCTAAATGTGAATGATAAAAATATAAAATCAGTAGAAAAAAATGTCAGATACATTTGTCATCTCGAGGTTAGAAAGAACGTTTTCAATTAATACCGAAAGCGCAAACTGTTTGGCAAAAGATTGGTGGATTTGAACCTATAGATAGTTTTGGCCAACAAAGGACATCGCAGACAGAGTGGAGGAAGATAACTTCAATGTTGGAATCCAACAAGGAAGTAACGTTTAAAACAAAGGTCAGCGAACCATGGCTCACAGGCCAAATCTGGCCCTGCCACCTGCTTGTGTAAGTGAAGTTCGATTGGAGCACAGCCCTGCTCATTCATTTGTGTACTGCTACATACTACAACGACAGAGTTGAGTTAGTGCAGCAGAGAATATGTGGCTTGCAAAGCCTGAAACACTATCTGAGCCCTTTATCGACATCTTATCTATGATGTACAAGGAAATTAACGACAACAACAACAAAAAATGTCAGGAACTCAGTAGAAAAATGGGGCAAAGATATAAAAGGGAAAATAGGAAGATACGTTCAAGTTCACTGTTAGTCAGATAAATGCAAATTATATAAAAGGAAGTTCTATTTTATACCCACAACACAGGAAAAATTAGGAAGTCAGATGATAGCAATTATTGACAAGGAGGTAGGGAAATGAACATTATTGTGCAGTCAAGATGGGAGCGTAGACTGTGCAGTCTTCTGGAGAGCTGCTTAGTAGAACTCGGTAAAATTCCTACGCATACACCCAGCAATCCCACTCCTGGGTGCAGCCCTGAGAAACTTTACTCTGGTCTGTAAGAGAACATGTACAAGCATGCGTATCCCCACAGTTTGTGGGAACGGCCTAGTAAAAGCAAAGGGAAAAGAGAAGTAAACTGTACCGGCTGCATCCTGTGGAGAGCCAAGCAGCAAGAAGCAACGAACGAGAGGTGCATGCAGCTGCATGGACAGATCATACTGTGGACGGGAAAAAATAGAAACAGAATGAGACTTGTGGCCCAGCACTGTATATATATACACATATGTATGTAAATACATGCACAATTCTATATACTTTTCAAAATTATGGACATGTATGTACATACCCAACCAAACATATTACAGGGGATAAGGTAGAATGGGAATGGGAGTGAGGGTTGGAAATTAAGAGAAAAATAAAAGAAGAGAAGGGCTTTACATAGACAGATGACAATAGTGGAATTCTAAACATGTGAACGTGGACTCAAGGTTCATCAGAGAAAGTGGCGGTAGCTTCCAGACTGGAATAGAACTGGCGTGAGTGGGCAGGACTAGAATGACGTGAGAATTCTCCATGGAGCTCTGCGGAGCTCCCCCACGCATGAACTTTCACAGGTATAAACATTTAACTCACTGGTTCTTCCATTGCAACACGTCCCATTTGGACTGGTTATCAATTTATCGCCGTGGGGCTCCAAATCCTCCTTTCTTCGTCCTGCTCTGTGACACCGGAGCTGGGTTGTGTAGACATTTCTCCTTCGCTGCCTGTCACAGTGGTAAGTTTTATCAGTAGCAGGTGCTAAAGGAACTCTGCAGGTGAAAGGGGTTTCTCTTCCTGGTTCCAGTGTCTTCTTGTTTCTGCAGCATAGAAGCCAGTGGGGCCAGTGGGAGATACAGTGGCGCGTGCCCTCTGGAAGTTTGGCGCGTGCCCTCTGGAAGTTTCAGTGTAAATCCAGAGGGCAGCTTCCCAGATGCTTCACCAGCACCCAGCAGGTAGTTTTCAGATTGCCAGTGGCAGGCCGCAGCACTATGTGGCCACGGTCACACTCTCTGCAGTTATTCCTTAATCTCAGCCTTAAAGCCCCTCTGCCAAGTTTGTCTTCCTTGGAAATTTGGCATCTTCCCTAGAGGTAGTGGTTTCTCCCTATACCTGTTATTCCTGTAGCTGCAGAGTTCTCTTTACTCCTCTTTATAGTTAACATCCTTTTACCAATTTAGTAATTCTCTGCATTAAATTTTCCCTATTTGAATTGTTGGTGTGGTTTCTGTCCTCTGATTGGAAAAACTGGTTTATCATATGGTTTATCATATCACAGTAAAACAGCAAACAACAAAACACAAGCCTTCCCACACCCCTTACCCTCACAGCTGACATTCACTGTCTCCTTGGCCTATCATCTTTTGTGTGTGTTTCTTTTTAATTTTTCAATTATAGTTGGCATAAAATATTATATTAGTTTCAGGTATACAGCATAGTGGTTAAACATTTACATAACTTACAAGGTGATGACCTGTTTTCTTGATTCATTACAATCAGACTCTCACAATTGAAATTGAAATTTCATTAATAAGTTCCTAACTGCCCAAAGAGGTTCCTTTCAGACTTTTCTCTTAATCACTTCCTCCTAAGAGCAGACGATCACCTTGTAATACAGAGAATTATCCCTACCATGTTTCTGATCATTCTTTTTGAAGCCAACATACAAGAGCAAGAATGTTGGAGTTGGATAAAACTGTATTGAATTCCCAGCTCTTCCATTTATAAGCTGTGTGACCTTGATTTTTGTGAGCCTTGGTCAGCCTTTGCATATGTGAACTTGGGATAAGAATGGTAATACCTAGCTCACAGGATTGTTTTAAAGAATAAATAAGGTAATTTTTATAAAGCATCAAAGCATAGAGCTTGACAAATAGTAGGTACTCAACAAATGCTAGTGCCTATATTTTAATGGCCTCCATTTACCCCTTAGTAGATGTTCGTGATCCTAGGCTTCCTTTTCTCTTTCCTTCTATCACCTTCCCTGGGCAATGTTACCACACATGAGGCTTTAACTACCATCTACTGACACAGTCATGACTTTTAGATCTATATCTTCCTCTTGGATCTCTCGTCTAATCCAGAGAGGGATCTAACATTGTCCCTTGAAAACCTCACAGCATGAATGAAGCAGTTTCTCGCCTGTGCTTGCATGTGTTCTAGCCACAGCTGACCAACCAGGGACTGGTGCTCCAGCAAGAGCTGTCACCTTTAGACAGACCATGACAAGGCTCTACTCATGGGGATGCTCTACACTGACACAGTGAAACAGAGAGCCAATTGGACCTCTCTGTGGGCTCTTTCAGTGTGAGACAGAGAGGAACTCGGCACTGGCAACCTGAGCTGAAAGAAAACAACAAGAAAAGCCAATATGCAGATCCTTCGTGGCCATCACACCTAGGGGTAATCAGTGACCTTGAGGAGAAGCAGAAATAGTCATAGAAGAAGCAGAGACATAGCAAAGCTCTGTCATATGTGAGTGGTGTTCCTAGAACCAGTAGCAAAGAACACCGGTGTTGAACTGCTGGGGTGGCTGGGGGCAACTGCGTCTTGTGGAGAACATTCCAAGACTCCACAGAGCCTGGGCATTGAGATGATTTCCTGTCCTTATTTCTCTGCTTTCCTCTCTTCTCCTCTCCTCTTCTCTCTGTTCTCTTCTCTCCTCCTCTCCTTCTCCCTCTCCCTCTCTCTCTCTTTCTCCCTGTGTGTGTCTCTGTCTCTCACACAAATAGTTTTATATAGATTTTTTTTTTCTGATTGCAGTTAAGAGATGCTCATTCTCATTGTTTCTTTGCAATAAATACTGTCAACTAAAGAAATTTGAAAGGGTCTTTGCTCTTACAACTAAAGAAGCTTAACCAACATCCCATCAGAGTTTCAGATCCATTCTAGATCCATCTACAAAACTGACTATAGGATATCTTTTCCTGGATGTCTGCTGAATGAATACACATATATGCACATACAAGCAAGGGAATAAAGGAGGAATGAGCCAGGATGGGACATAGTGTAAAAGCAGCTGAAAAGGCAGGTAAGTGCCTTAAGAGAGTGCATTGCTACAGAAGGCAGTAAATTCAAACTTTGGTTCTCAAACATTAGTGGGCACCAGAATCACCTCAATGGCTTGTTAAAACTCAGATCGCTGGGCCCCATCTGCAGAGTTTCTGATCCAGTAAGTCTGGAGTGAGGCCTAAGAATCTGCATTTTTAATAAGTTCTCAGGTGATGCTGACACTGCTGATCTGGGAACAACACTGAGAGCCAACAGAGTTTCAAGGAGTGAGTGGCTAAGAAAATGAAATACCTCAGGAGCTTTGCACAAAGTAATGGACAGATTTTCTATGTCGTCAGTCCAGCTCGCAATTTCCAGAGAATAGCAGATTTTGCTGCTTTCTATCCCATGAAAAAAATACACACCCCCCACCCCAATTATTTGTCCCCCGGGAATATCTCATTGTCAAAGTCACAGGTAGTGTGGGTGAGTCCTCCTCATTAAAGCTGTCAACACTGCCTAGCGCCCGGCCCTGACCAGGACAGTCGCAGCAGGTTACTGGGTCAGTCAGCATCTGTCTCCCTCAGAATCCTGCACTTTCAGCCACGCCCACCTCCATTATGTAGGTTAGAGTCAGATTAGGGCTGAGGAAGCGAAGGCTCTAGAGCTCCCTCAGGTGGATATTTTTATTTCAGTTCTATACCCATTCTAGAGCACATTTCATCATGTACTGAATATGGGGCATTACTGGTTACCTGCTGAACGAGTTTCCTAGGGCTGCAATAATGAATTATCACAAGCCAAGTGGCTTAAAACGATAATTCGTTCTCTCAGTTTTGGAAGCTAGAAGTCTGAAATCAAGGTGTCAGCGGGGCCGTGCTCAGTCTGAGACCTGAAGGGGAGGGTCCTTCCTCGCTTCTCCCAGCTTCTCATAGTTTGCTGGCCATCCTTGGCCTTCCTCGGCTTGCAGCTGCAGCACTCCATTCTCTGCTTTCTCACATGTGTATCTCTATCTTCACATGCTTTATTTGTCATCTGTGTATCTCTATCTTCGGATCTTCACATGGCATTCTCCGGTTATTATATCAGTCACATGGCGGCAGGGTGGGCCCTACTCCGATATGGCCTCATCTTAACTAATTATATCTGAAATGATCCTATATTCAAATAAGATCACAATGTGAAGTACCGGAGGTTAGGACTTCAACACATCTTTTTGGAGAGCACACAATTAACTCATAACACCAACCCAGGACCCTTTACCCCTTTATTTCCTAATCAAACCCAGATTTTTCCAAAAACATATTAACTAATATACCAGTGAATAAAAATTTCCAAGCTGAGACTGGGAAGACCCTGCCTACATGGCAATGGTTTGGCCTCGTGCACAGGAAGTACTTGGGGCAACTGACAGAATATGCTCCTGAAGAGCTTATAGCAATGGGGAATCCAGGCCACGCAATAAGCCTTTAAAAGATGGGGCATAAGAAGGCCATGCAGAATCATGGCACCCCTCAGATCATTAGTTTGCTAATCACCCGTTTTTTTCTGCCTGTTATCTCCAATCAGGTTATAAAGGCTGGCTTTTTTTTTTTTAATCTATTTTGGCTCTTATCACAAAGACTAATATATAATAGAGACTCAAGTTGAATAAATGTTTCAAATATTGTTAAAAATATTCATTTTGCTAAATCCTTTTTCTGCCCCATTGTGAGCTGTTATCTGCTTATGCAATAAAATGAGCACTAAAACAATGAGGGGTGAGGAAGGATTGTACTAAAGGAGCAGATATTGGTTTCCCATCTCAAAACTGATCTCAAAAAGTAGATGCAGAACTTAAGGGATAGCTGTGAGTGATCAAGCTGAGACTCTATTCAGGGCTTTGGCTACAGCAGATTTTAAATAAGACAAAGTGGCAAATGCTGAGGCAGAAAATGCTGGATTGCTGGCAGAGAGTGTGTGTTCCCTTCAGGCACCAAATAATAGTGGGTGTAAATGTGGATTAAGTGGGGCTCAAGTGGCTTTGGAAGGAGGTCAGCTAATGAGAAAACATGTTCAGCCCGGGAAAGACAGACTGGACCAGACCACAGAGGTTTGAGTTAAGTGCAGTCAGGAATTTAGTGACAGGTTCCTTCCCATCTCTCCTTGACCCACAGAGTTGGATGTCTAAGAGTGCCGGATCCTATAAGAGTGTGTGCACCTTTGTCTTTGATTGGACTAGTTTACAACTCTGTAGAGATAGATGTAAACTTGTAGAAAACCGAAAGTCATGGAAACGTTTTCTGTTTCTGGCAATGTCAGTGAATCATATTCCTGGCAACGTAAGAATTTTGTCAAGTAGAAAGTATGAATCTCTGTAAGTCGAAATCTCATTTGACCTGGTTTGAACATCTTACTGATTCTCTGTTAATGAGTTAAATAAAATCTTTCACATGCAAGCATTTTATATTTATATGAGAGTCATGATTTTACTTTTCAGAATATTCTACTTTAACAGGGAAAGAGGTAAAGAGGAATCAAATGAGAGACACATAGGTACCTGAAGTTTCAAAGGTTAAACAGAGACATAGGTAACTATGGAGAAAATCAAGCCAATGCTGGTGAGGGATGAGAAAGCAGACTGTTGGGGGGAAAAATTCAGGAGATATGAAGTCTGTCGTTAGACCTTTCCAATTCTCTTATAAATCTCCTCTTTCAGAGACCTTATCAGAGTCTGAATTCTCCCCCTTCCCCCAAGATCAAATTCTTCTTCCTTTCCCAGCAAGACTTTCTGTCCCACTAAGAAACTGAAACTGTCTGACTATAATTTCTCAAGGGTGTTATTTTCTCATTTTGAAAAAAAAAAAATTAGATTTATGCCCAATTTGTAAAATTATGGTGGAATATATAACAATAATTTTCATTTTTAACTGTGCAATTTAGTGGCATTACATATATTCAGAATGTTGTGTAACCATCACCACTGACTTTACCTAAAACTTTTTCATCATTCCAAACATCAACTCTGCCCATTAACCAATAACTCCCACCCCCTGATAAGCTCTAATCTGCTTTCTCTCTCTATGATTTGAATACTCTAGGTACCTCATATTAGTGGAATCATACAATATTTGTTCTTCTGTAATAGGTTTATTTCATTTAGCATAATGTTTTCAGAATTGATCTATGTTGTAGCATGTCAGAATTTCATTCCTTTTTAAAGCTGAATAATTTTTCATTATGTGGATATAACACATTTTACTTGTCCGCTCATTTTGGTGATGGTCATTTGGGTTGTTTCTACCTTTTGGCTATTGTGAATAATGCTGTAAATTTTTTCTTTTTTTTTTTTTGAAGGAGCTCAGTTGAAAGAAACATAAAAAGATCTGTCACTGAAGCAGTGTGTGCAATATGAAGAATAGGAATTCTACTTTGCCCTGCCCTTACCTTCTTAGAAACCAGGATCTACAGCCCGGCACCCTGCTGCTGAGAGATGCCTATCCTCTAGTATACTTTACTGCAGAATATGTCAAGAAATTTTTGCTTTCTCCCCTTTGTCCCCATCCTAATAGCTAGCTGGGATATTTGTTTGCTAGAGCTGCCATAATAAAGTACCACAGACTGGGTAGATTAAACAACAGAAATTTATTTCCTCTCAGGTCTGGTGGCCAGAAGTCCAAGATCAAGACGTTGGTAGGTTTGGTTTCTTCCAGGCCTCTCTCCTTGTCCTGTATCTGTCTGTCTTCTTCCTGTGTCTTCACACCACCTTCCCTCTGTGTGTCTGTTCCTGATCTCATCCTCTTTTAAGAATGCTAGTCATATTAGATTAGGGCCCAACCCTAATCTTATTTTAACTTAATTATTTCCTAAAAGGCCCTATCTCCATATAGTCATATTTTGAGGTGCTAAGGGTTAGGATTTCTACATATGAATTTTAGGAAGACACATTCAGTCCCTAATAGCTTGCTGCCAGACTGATAGTATATCACTCTCACGTAGACTGAAAGTTTTTAGTCTGCTAGTTTGATGAAACTGAGTTTATGAAAAAGGTGCTCATTTATATTGATATAGCTTGGAATATGCATATTGGATACCGAACCATTAAAGACAAGTCAAAACTGCAGAAATCCTTGCGAGGAAATTGCATTAACTCATTGACTTAAATGCATCTTATGGTTAGATTTTCCAGTTGCTTTTTGAGAGGAATTTTATTTTCCCTAAGCAGCTGGTGGGATTTGTGGGGTGCTGTCAGTGAAGGTGGTAATGGGAGCAAGAGGGGAACTGGTTGTTGGCATTGGGTGACTTGGACTTGCTTAACTTACACGGCTTTCAGTTTCTCCCTTTGTGAGCAGGAGGGGCTTAATGATTCTGTGGTCTATGGGCCCTGGTTCTCAACCATGGGCCGGGAACAGGGAGCAGGGGGCAAGCACCGCATCACCTGGAGCTGGTGAGACGCAGAATCTCTGCACTCTCTGCATGACGAATCAGAATCTGCATCTTAAGCTCTCCAGGTGATTTACATGCACATCGAGGTTTGAGAAGCACAAATTTAAGACTCATTCACTCTGGTGGTCACAGAGGGAAACCAAGGAGCCAATAACTGAAATTTAATTTGTCCCTCTCTTCCCTCAGATAGCAGTTTGGAGGAAAGATGTTTGTGCTTCTGAGCTGCTGTAAATGCACAGGAAAGGCTCCTTTCCTGCAGGCACCCACATCCACCCTATTCAGAGTAGAAAACAAGGATTCGAACACCAGTGTCCCCACCCTTTGCTAATCCTAAGAGATCTAAGGAATGAGCAAAACCCAACTGGATTAATAGCTTAATTTTGGAAATGACCTGGGCCTCCATACTGAAATCTGCCATAGATCCATGTTATAAGGAGAGATACACTCAACAGTAAAAACAAACAGTCCACTTAGAAACTGGGCAACAGACATGAACAGACATTTCACCAAAGAGAGTATACAGATGGCAAATAAGCACATTAAAAAATGTCCAACATCATTAAACATAAAAGAAATCCAAATAAAAACCACAGTAAGATGTTACTACATACCTACCAGAGCAGCTAACAAAAATAGCGACAACACCAAATGCTGGTGAGAATGCAAAGAATCAGGGTCACTCTTGGTGGGGATGCAAAACGGTACGGCTGCTCTGGAAAACAGTTCGGCAGTTTCTTATAAAACTACCATACCGCTCTGTCATTTCACTCATAGATATTTATTCAGAGAAATGAAAACTTACATTCGCACAAAAATTTGCATAAGAATGTTCACAGAGGCTTTATTCATAATAGCCCCAGGCTGGAAACGATGCAGACGTCCTTCAGTGTGGTAAAGGCTCATACATCCACACTGTGGAATACTACTCAGCAGTAAAAGAATGAACAACTGCTGCACAAAACAATCTCCCTAAGCTAAGTGAAGAAAGCCAATCCCAACGGTCACATGCTGCACATCTATTTATATGACATTTTTGAAATGACAACATTATAGAAATGAAGAACAGATTAATGGTGGGAGGGGTGTAAGAGAGGTGGGGGTACACTTTTATGGCAAAGTCTAGCCGGAAGGGTCCTGACGTTGATGGAAATGATCTGTATCTTGACTGTGTCAGTGCTGATTTTGATACTGTGCTGTGGTTTTGCAAAATAAAAATATTGAAGGAAATTGTGCAAAAGGTACACAGGATCTCTCTCTCATTTCTTGCAACTGCATATAAATTTATACTCTCCCCAAAAAAGAGAGAAAAGAAAAAGAAAAAATGATTCTTAGAGAGAGAGAGAGAGAGAGAGACAGAGAGAGAGAGACAGAGACAGAGACAAAGAGACAGAGAGAGAGCATACTGTGTCCTAGTCCCCAGTGAAAACTGTGCTTTGATTCTTTAACAATGGAGGAGTTCTAATTGCTTCCACTGGGTATGGAATGGGAAGGGAGAAGAGGGGTCTTTTTAATTTATTCTCTAGAAAGCCCTACATTACTATGCAAACTAGAAAAAATAGCTTAGACTAATCTTTCTCAGGAAATAACTGGTCACCAAAGCCCAACCAGCACATACTTCAGAACCTGCCAGAAAGCCAAGCCTAAGAAATTACAGGTTAATCTCTTGTCCCTAGTTGGTGCCACATGTCAGAAGCCAACTCTTTGTCAGCAGGATGTCCTTTACACTGGCCTTGGGGTGCACTGATTCGAGGTTTCCAGATGTGGGAGAAGTCTGTCTGGGTGTTGGCTTCAGCCACATTCCACCAGGCTGAGGCTGGCTCAGGCCTTCCTTGCACATAGGCTCCAGGCAGCTTTTAAAACCTGTCTTTGACTGAGGAGCTCATCAAATTCCGTATGAAAACAGGAGAGAGTTTCCACAGCTCATCTCCCCAAGGACTGCTGCTTGCCCACAGACTGAGAGTTCTGGAACTTCTCTCCCAACACATCCCTCAGCATCCCACTCACTTGGATCTTTACCCTTCAGTGCTTATGGGGTGCCTACAGATTATTGCGGCTTTGGCTTCCTGTCCTGCCCAGTGCAGACATGGAATGAAAGGCATAAACCAAGGCAGTACATTGAGCTCTACTTTGGTCAAGAGGCCACTTGCCTTTTTCACAGAGCAAGTACCATGACGATGGGGAGTCAGGCTCTATAAACAGACACCAATTCTTTGCCTTCCCTTTACTTCTCTATATTCTATCTCAATGACAGTTACCATCAAATTGCTACATCCTCTCCTATATTTGATCCATTGCTTTCTGTTCACCAGAAAACCAGATCTGGGCTTCTCAACCAGCAAGTCCCAATCAGTGAACATTGGTCGACCTCCAACTGGTTTCCACCACCATCCCTTGCCTTGACTGGAAGGGACTTGGCTTGCCTCCTACCACTCAATCAGCAACTCAAACCCTCAAAATGAACCACAGGTCAGTTTCTTCTTGTTTGGGGGGCAAGACTAGGGGTATGGCACTCTCCACACTCCCAAAAACATTCACATCCTCTCCTCCCCATAGAGGTCACATTATGATTTGAAAAAAAAATAAAGAGTAATACTTTACTCTTTATAATGTATATATAGAAAATCTAGTAAAATTAAGATAAATACTGCAAATGCCAAACCACTGTATTTGTATAACTAGAACACTGGGAGGATCAGAGGTTAACTGTGGCTTAATATAAAATCACATCTTAACCCAACTCCCTTTTAGTTTTTTGTCACTTGCCAAAGAGTTTCACATACATTCACTCACACACTATAGCAATCTAGAGATTAAATATTTGAAGGTAAGTGTAAGTCAGAAAGGATTTAAGATTAGTTTTTTCACAGCTTTAAAAATAGGTTACATCTTCCAGTGGAAGAGAGTAACTCACAGGTGTTGTGTGAGGCCAGTTGCTCCTCCATCCTCAGGGCACCCTTTAACCCACACCACTTCGGGGTTAGGTTGGTGAAGGGATCCCCTCAGCCTCCTGGGACTGTCCTGGGTGCCAGGACATGGTAGGATGTATTTGGGGAGTTGCTGGAACCTGGAGCGTGAGCTGGGTACCTTGAAGCATCCATGCATCTGGGCTTCTGGTCACAGCCCTGATGACAGGTGAGAGCAAAAAGGAGAGTGTTGCCCTCGAACCAGGTAGGGTGGCTCCAGAGACACAATGTTAGCCACCGCAGTGCAGCAATATCAAAGGTGCTGAGAAGGAACTGTACTTCCCTCCTCAATCTGTTCACACCCATCCTTGGGGTTTTTCCTCCTCAGGACACAAAACTTATTCCACTGTTACTCATTGGTTAAAAATGCAACCCTGACAGAGATTTTCAAAAAAAAATCACACTTAAGGTAGAAATAAACCATATAGTGACTTCCCCTGAAATTAAGCTTTGAAGAAAACCCATGGATATGTGACGGAGGTGGAGAGAAAGCTGAGAGCTCATCTTTGGCATCTGAGACAAACCAGGAGGTACAAGCATCAAGACAAACTGTCAGGTGTACATTTTAGCCAGGCATCAGGTTGTTTTTAAGTTGTTTTTCAAAGATCAGTATTATGGGGCCACATTTTTCTGTGTATGGAATTAGATGATATACCCATTAGTTGGGATCCGGCAATGATCCCAGGTCAACAGGTAGTTGAGCTATGGAGCAAGAGTTTTCCCTTCAAATTTCTTTCCTCAAACAGGTCCTAAGAGGTGGCTTATACCACTTTACGAATTTATTAACCATCAATGAGGTGTCATTTAATAATGGTGCTGCTTTGTACTAATATTCTGAACACACTCTGCACAATAAAAACGCAACCTCCACAGTTGTTTTCTTAAAACCCTCACACCAATTTTGAAAACAAATACTATTGTCAGTTAAATAGGTATCCAAACAAGAGCTTTCGGTAGGTAAATTTAAAATAAAGGTTAAATTTCTGGAAAGATATTTGGAAACTGTTAATAGTGGTTGTCTGCAGGGGGAGAGAACTCAAGTGACTGAAGTATGAATGGAGACTTACTTTTCTCTATATTCTTTTGTACATTTTGAATTGTTTACCATGTGTGGATTACTTATTCCAAAGGAAAAAAATGAATTAAGTGAAAATTAAAATAAATATTCCGAATCTAAGTTGAAACTGTCAATATTGAATATCCCTGTTAAAGTGACTTTTCTTAAACCTTCAAAATAAAGGGAAACAAGCTCTGCTTTTTAAAAGAGCCCACCCTCTTCCATCCCCAGCATTTCAATAGCTGTGTATAATTCCTCTAAGGAGCCAGTAAGCATGTGTGGGCATTAAAAATGCATTTAATTACTTCCCCCCAAGTTTGACAGAAGTGTGGCAAAGAGGGCCATCTGTTTTGTTTGAATGAGAAATGACCCAGCATTCTGATTTCAATTAGCCTCTTTGTAGTTTTGCTTGAGCTGGTTCCACGGGTAACAGTTCAAACTAAGTGTAGAGAGGAGCTGGCCAAGTTCTGCCAGTGCTGATTTGTTTTAACAACTGTCAACGAACATAGAACAAATGTACAAGACAATGTTGCTGGATACACGTTGAAATGCATAATTTTATGAACTCAAAATAGCACATTCTGGAATCTGAGAGCTAAACAAAATAGTGAAAAGGTATCTTTAAGTCATTATATCAAACAATTTAAACATTTAAAATCAGTATCACTTATATCCTAGTTTCAATCAACAAATATTTGTCTACAATAAGCAAAATACTGTTATGCCCTGAGCGTGAACCAAAAATGATACAAGCAGTGATTCTTGCCCTTAAGAAGTCTGTGATCTACTTGGGAGGATAAGCCTGCAAGTTAAACAATAATTTGAGTAATATTTAAGATAACAGAACTGTCAAACATCAGTATGCAATAAATGAGTTAATGAAGATGAAAAGTAATTCAGTCAAAGGCTTTATATTGGGAGGTATCTGCTCATTAGTGGTAGCGCAGGACTAAAACATACCGCATCAAACTCTAAATCCTGTGTCCCCTCTATATCACCTCTATTCGCATCTCTCTCCCACCCTCCCCCTCTCTCTCAGTGGGAGGTTTACAAAGGTGGGTGTATCATCTCTAGAATAGTTAAGGGTTACCCAAAGATACATCACTGCATTGGTGAAGGTCCAAAGTCACCCCTGTGACTCTAGGGAAACCAGCCTAAACCTTGGCTCTAGTTGTCACTGCCTCCCGGGGTGTGTTTGTCTTGACGGGATTCCTGGGTCCTCATCCTGCATAGGCTGATTGTCAAATTCTTTGATGGTCATGTAATGGGCCTCAAGGAAGTCCTATGGATAGGGGTCATATTTGATGACAGCTAGTTTGTGCCATTACAGGAACAACTGATTCATATTTCCCTGCATGTGGAGCAAATTGCCACTGCACTCAGGTATTCCCAGTCCTTACCATCTTGTTTCTTCATGTACTCAAAGAAGATTCTACCACCTCTGTTCTGCAGCTTCACTAGTTTCTCATCATGTCCCCTCTCCTCAAAGGGTTTGTAACGTTTTTCAAAGTCACATCATCCAGGGCAGAGGAGAAGGAAGTCTGGAGGGTGTTCTTTGAGTCCTGGTGGTGTGGTCGCTGAGAGGGGACCGTGAAGTGGGATCATGGCTCGGCAGAAGAATCATTTGATGAGTTCTGAGACCCCAGCTCCTTCCACCCTAGCGCTGCTGAAGCAGAAAACGAGTGTGGCTAACCCTGGCTCTACTGCCTTTGTTTACTGCTGTACGTTAAGATAGTCCAAGTTAACACGCAACAATTGTCTTGCTATAACATTAGCCAGAAGACCCTCCTTCACTCTGACCCACCCACCTACGATGTTGCTAATAACCAAAAAACAAAAACAAAACATTCATCTTATATTTAGGAAGAAAATCAGATTTGAATTCTATGTATACAATGTCATTGATTGTAAGGTATCAATTAAAACTAGTTTTTAGCGTGAATGCAATCTATCATTTTTGACTTACACCTATCACAACTTTTCAGATAAATTAATGACTTATGACTTATTATAGTGCTACTTACTTGTGATGGTCAATACCATTCACGTGGCCTAGTTTTCCAAAAAATATCCAAGATAATAAATAGGACCTTTTAGACCTTGTTTTCTTTACAAAATAATTCATTATTAATAAGAATGTCAAATATATCAGTGGGTCAAAGAATGAAAAGGAAAAAAGATAATTGAGAAAATGAAGATATGAAGTTCAAATGAGCAGGCTGAAGAAATCCAGAATTACAAAAGCTGGAGGAAATATGCAGAACAATGATTTTTAGTGTTTAGACTTTAAATCACATTGAAGGAGAGAAAAATCAGTAGGAGGAAACAGGTTTGGTTCTATCAAAGTAAAAACACCTGAGATCTCATTGTAGGCATAATGTTATTATGGCCACCATTTTTTCTGGCTATAGGAGCAAAATGCAAATATGAAAGTATACTTAATAACATAAATTTACATATAATGACCTACCGGAATGCCCTGCTATCCACAGGTAGGTGAAGAATTCATTCTGTTAATGGAGGTTATTTATTCTGTTCATTAAAAACCAAAGAGGGTCTTTATAAAGTCTTCTCAAGTTAATAATATAAGAAAAATATTTAAGACCTGTAATGCTTTGTAGTTGTTAAAAGTGTTGTGTGAGTCATTACTTAATTTTAGCAAGTATATGTAGAAGTATGAGGTACTGATAGCACATTTAAGGTATTAGTAATTTTCAAGTCAAACAGCAAATAGAACAAAGGGACCAGATGCCCATTTCTGGCCTTGGAGCAACTTCTGTTCTGCATTATGCACAAGCTCTTATGGCATAACAGACACAGAAAGGTCTACATTCACCTACCTCCTTTAAACTGCCTACATTACCTAAATAACACTCTTTCCAGTCACTCCTTCCAGCTAAAGCATTGATTACTTAAAATGCAAATGTTAAATAGCATTAAAGTTACTTTATATGTTGATGTTGCTAAGATTAGCAAATTGGCCACGAGTTGGGACACTGAAAAAATGACTTACCTAGGTAAATTCTAAAGTGACAAGAAAAGAAAATTCAGAAAACATGATTGCCGTGCGTGTTCATGGCATCATGGCAACCTAGGTAAGTAAGATAGAGCCCCTGTCCCCAAAGAGCTTACTTGTAATTTTAGTGGAGGGGAGACAGACACCTGATAAATAACTGTGTTACAAAGCATGAAAGAAGAGAGCTTAATGAATGAGGGTTTTAAAAACCTTTCCAAATAGCTGAGATTCATTGGTTTTCTGAGCAATTCTGGATATATCAGAAGCAGGGCTTTCACAAACCTAGCCCAGAAGCAGCCCCTTATCTCTGAAGTATAATTTGTAAGATGGCTCAGAGCAGCCCAGTCATGGAGCTCAGATCACAAGGCAACCTAACTTTTTCTTGGGGATATTCAAACTAAGGAAAAGCCTCCTCAGATTCTGAACCACCACCTCCACATGCTATGACTACAGTGCTTTCATCCTGGAGAATGTCCTAACTAACGCTGGCGATGACTCCTCAGTAGTCACCATGATAAAAGCCACGGAGAAGAGGACTTTTCTCCCACTATCCTCTCACCACTGGTCTTGCCTGTCTTTTCATAGTGTCCTTCCTCACCTCTCCTCCCTTCTAAGTCTTTTCCTTCAATACTTTTATTTTTCCAACTGCGTCTTCACTGCTTAAGTGTAAAATATCGTTACTTCAAAGTATAAAGAAAAAATAAAAGTTACATAAAAACAGTAAGATGACTGTTTTAATCACTAAGCTAATTGTTCACAGAAGGAAAAATAAAATTAAAGAAACTTAATTTTGACCAACAAAATTAAGTGTCTGAATCTGGAGATTTTTATAAAACTTTTTCTTTGTTTAGTCAACCAGCCTATCTCAATGGTACCTTAATATTATATATAAAAAACTAAATATACTGCAAAAGATATAAAAATTTGAAAGAAATTTTTCTATCTTAAATCTTCTTTGTGAGAGGTTAAAAATAACTAGAACTCTTTAAAACCAACAAGTCAGTTTTTTTTAAAAGGATATCAACATAAAATAATATATTGAGTAAGAACTCACCAATATCATATGAGCAACAGCTAGTAATTTTAGACAAAAGTTTAAAGACAGTATCTGATTTGCTTTCATAAGCAGTAAGCACTGAGTCTCTAAAATACAAGATGAATATTCTCATAAATATAAGCAGATTAATGTTTCTGAAATCATTCCTAAATTCTATAGTCTACATAAATGAAATTCAATTAGATGAATGTGAAAGAGGAAATTATTTCCTAACTCTAAAAAAATTGTTTGAGAAATCCAAACTAAGACAATGCAATCATAGAAAAGACTTGTTAGTCCTTGCTAATCAAAAAAACCAACTTTTTAAAAAATCAAAAATGCTGTATTTTGAAAAACAAGTCAAAAACATAAAATCCTGAATGACAATGAAGTAGGGCGTATATTAGCCACTAGACTTACACCATTTATCTGGCTAGATGCATGACTTAAAATTTCCATTACCGCCTAATGGTAAAAATTTTAGAATTGTCACAAAGTCCAGGACACTGAAACTTCGTTTAGATCAAAACTCAGAAAGGTTACATGAACAAAAATCAGTAAAATCTGATAAAACAGTGTAACTCATTTTAAAACACCATTATATTTATAGATTCTCTTTGAATATATAACAGATAATGATGCAATGAAGACATTTTTACAATATTTATTAAGATAACAAATTTATAAATTGAAAGACTCAGAGGCACATAGTTTAAAAGGCCAATACCATGGGAATAATGAAGTCAACACAGAAAAAAAGGTACGAACAATTACAACCAATACAAGATTTTTTTTTAAAAGCCACATCCCAATAAACACATCATACGAATCATCCTTCAAAATTACCATGATAAAAAGTTGTCTCCTTCAAAGAAAAATAATTCTTTCCACTTACCGAGTCTAGAAAATCCTATTTACAATGAACTGTCCTGCATTTCATCAGTATTGTTTAATATGGCCTCTTCTATTGCTGCCATTAGAAGTACTGAAAATTTTATAGCTATTGTATTTACAAATGCACATAATATTTAAATTTGCTCTTCATTGAGAACAACTGAATATATACTTAAATCAAATCACAATACAAACGTTTTAGTGTGAAAAACTAAACGTTTTAGTGTGGAAAACACATTTTGTAGGGACAAGTGTATGGGAAGAGGTGTATTTAGAATTATGTTGTTTCTGAAGGATTACTAGGCCAATAAGTCTGATAAAATTCAAGGTAGTCACAAAACAGGTCTTTGTTGATGAAGAATTTAATTTATTTCTTTTTAACTGGACACACTGGGCTTCTTCAGTCAACTTTCACCACACTGTATATTTTGGTAACAAACCAAAAGCATGCGAAGAAGCCAATTGTTCCTACAAAAGAAAAAACAAAAAGCCTTTTTCAAAGGAAGCCTCATAATTTACACAAAAATACTTAAAATGACCGATTCCTTACCAGGAATATAGCATAGATCCATGAGCTTTTTTGAAAAATGTACAACCACCTGAAATCAAATTTTCTACAGAAACTGACAGAAAAACTTTTTGTACAATGACAATTGTACAAAATGACAATTTTCCTTTCCTGTTTAAGAATATTTTATCATAAAATGGAAAGCTGATATTAAAATTCAAGGTATGATATGAATAGCTTAAATAGAATATCAGATTCATAAAATAATAAAACGGAGGTATTTTCTAAGTATAGTTATTGGGAATTATCAGTTTTCAAAGAATTATAATAACTCAAAAATGTTTTATAAAGTGCTAAAAGTAATATAATTAGGATACTATCAAAGATGCACCTCCACAAAAAATGAGAAGTGTAGTGGTACCACAGGACAGAGTAGCTCTGTCAGAAGCTGTGTATATCATCTTTGAACTAATCCACTGAAATCTACAAGCCCATTTCTTTACCTTATCAAACAGATAATTTTACATGCCCTAGCTGCCTCCATAGACTGTTATGTAGAGCAAATGAAATGATTCCTGAAAAAATATATGCCTTGATTTTTCAGGTATCTTCATCTTTCTAGACTCCAAGAGATATGAATGCTATATGGGTGACAAAAATGAGTCTCTGAGGGATTAAGTAATCCCTAATGGCCTTGTGGCTGGTTAAGTAGAACTAGAACCCAAATTCCCTTTTCCTGACTTTGAGTGTAGTACTCTTTTTAACTATTCTGTGCTTAGATTTACTAAACATAAATTTATAGAGACTCTGTTTTGCAAAAGGATGTATACTAAATTGTGAAACTGCCAAACACATTTCAAAAAACTAAGGCATACCATTTTTTTCTAGGATTACTCCTCAGAAATAGTCAACATGTAGGGGTACAGAAGAATACAGGAGATATACATAAAAATATATATTTTTATATGTAAAGTCCCAATGGTTTTTCACTCCTGTTTTAAATGTAATATAAAAAAAGTAACATAAAGTAATAAAGGAGATTTTCTATATCAAGTGAGACATTACTATGGGAAGTTATAAACACTATACTCATTCTTACATCATACATGTACTGAGCACCTACTATGGCCAAGTCACTATTTTGGAGAACACATAGTACCTTACAGATATTCGAAGGGTCATTAGTAAGCTAAGCTTGGGAAGAAGCTGGGGTTAATTTCAGAAAAGTAATACTAAAAACATAAATATCTTTAAACAACCTCATGCTTAGCAAGAACTTCAAGACAACAAGAGAAGATATTTTAAGTTGAGAAAAACATTTTATCACCATACCGGCAATCCAAAGATAGATAAGTTTATTTTGTTCTTAACAAAATACTTTTAGTATTTTTTTTCTTAATATAGGATGGATATAATGTACATACTAAAAGTGGCATCTTTCCTTATGTGACAGAATATTACTTTGTTTTGTAAAACAGATTGAAAAAATGACGTCAGTTTGGAGTCCTGAAGTAACTAGGGGTATACCCCACTTTAGAAAAATGCAAGACATTAAAAGTGCTCACCACTCCCATGTAGAGAACTTTTTTCACAAAGTGAAATACACTAAAAATTACTGGCTTAACTTTAACAACTCTAAGCGAAAATATGACACTTTAAAAATCAAGAACAATAAAGTTTAGATGATGGTTAAATTATTATTATAACAAATGCTTAGAAAAACAACATTCACTAAGATTATTTTTTGTGTGTAGGCAAGGAATAAATTATTCTATAGATGCATTTATAGATACACAGATACACAAAAACAGTAATTCCTTGTTTCATAAACTACCTTGATTCTACAGACCATTTGTTAAGATTTATGGCTGTGAGTCTAAATCTATCACATAGCACCAAGATACGTGCACACTCCCCCCACCACCCACACACACACACACACCAACCTCACAATGTCTGACCAATGACCTGGAATACAGAACTGATATATGTGCCTGAAGATTGTTATACACTGATATAGCAACAGGGGCACTTCAAAACCCTACCTAATGCTCTTAAATCTTAATTGATGAGTAAAAAGTAGAACAGTTCTAATGTTTTTAAAGTTTTTTTTCTTTTGGGATCCTGTATTTCCTCATATAGCATGCAACACAATCTTAGATAAAATTTCAGATGTACATTTATTGTGCCAAAGAAAGGCCCCCAATTTTCTTTTTTCAGTTCGGTCATTCCACAAGCATTTACCAAACACCCAAAGGGCTCTGAGATACGGAAAACTTTTATCCAGAAGGATACAGAAGATATACATATGTAGAAACACCAATACAATATACACTATATCCTGTTAGGTACTTGGATTTTAAAGCAGAGATATAAACTTATAGTTTAAAACTTTTAGCATAAGGGATGTCCTATAATTATTTTTTCTTGATATCATTTATTCTCAATCTTATCTTGATTTCACCCCCCCAATTTCTACTTTATTCCTAAACTTATGAAACTAGAGCTTTTAACTCTATTTTTGAAATGGGCAAAAGAAAGATGGTACCATTAGGAGGTTAACAGGGGAAAACCTTGAGATGTACTGGTCCAGGTGACCCTGTACTTTTAGCACAATATGGACCTTGTTTAGTCTTCTTCCCTTAGGTTCTGCTTTCTCGCCTTTAATTCACTGATATTCACGTCAAAGGGGGGCAGACAAAAATATGCTTAGTTGCACTAAGGACTTAATATAGGAGTGCTAAATAGGAGAAGCCTGCATGGGTTTTCTAAAAGGAAAATATTTATAAATAATTGCCTAAAATTTTATTAATTAAAAATAATCATTTTAATTCTTACCTGTAAAAAGAAAGAAGATCAAAACCATTATCATGGTATAACCAAAGTACAGAATTGTACTTGCTGTTCCTGTAATTTGCAGTTTTGAAAAGAAGTAGTGTATTGCGTATATTAAGAAATAAACTGCAGTAAAGCCACTAGTAAGGAACGAACGCCATTGCCAATGATAATCCTAGTAGAAAAGAAAAAAAATTAAAGAATAAGAATGACTTTTCAATAGATAACATGTAGCAGAATAAAGTTATAAAGCAAACATAGCTAAGTGAAATAGCCACCAAAACCTGATTTTTGCTATCAGTTCCAGTCTCTTTCTCCTACTGAACTTAACCCATTTCCTTCCTCACTAAAAGTGCTAAGAAGCACCTCTTACCTTTGGTGGAACTACTTAAAGACTAGCTAAAAATATGTGGAAAAATCTTAAACAGTTTATGAATAATGAAACATTAAACTTTACCTTAAAGTACAGTTCTCAAAGAAAAGCATTTTTTACTTAGCTTATTTACTTACTAAGCGTACTTAGTGCAAAATTAGTATTTCTTATCTTATACTCTGTAAGTATAACTCAATATTAGGAAGAAGATCATTCTATTAAGGCTTGGTTGAAATCTTTTTTCAGCTTTCACTAACATAATTTAGACAAGGCTAAGTTTTTAAAACAGCTCTTCTTACTTTTATGTAAGTGGCTATTTATAGCTTAGCAGGAGATCTTGTAAAAGAAATACTGTCTCTCCTACCATTTAGAATATGTGAAAAATAAATATATTTTAAAAGAATACCAAGATTAGAAAATCCAAAAGAATCCACACACAAAAACTACTATCGCTAATAAATAAATTCAGCAATGTAGCAGGGTACAAAATCGACATGAAAATCAGTTGTGTTTTTATGCACCAACAATGAACAATCCAAAAAAAGGGGAAAAAATTTTTTTAAATTACATTTACAACAGCATTCAAAGAATAAAATACCTAGGAATAAATTTAACCAAGGAAGTGAAAGACTTATACACTAAAAACTACAAAACAGTGCTAAAAGAAATTAAAGACTTAAATAAATGAAAAGACATCCTATAAAAGTTTATGGATTGGAAGACAATATTGTTAAGATGGGGAATAATCTCTAAAGTGATCTACAAATTCAATGCAATCCCTATCGAAATTCCAACAACCTTTTTTTACAGGAATGGAAAAGCTGATCCTCAAATTCATATTAAATTGCAAAGGGCCCTGAATAGCCCAAATCATCTTCAAAAAGAAGAACAAAGTTGGAGGACTTACTCTTTGTGATTTCAAAACTTACTACAAAGCTATGGCAATCAAAACTGTTGTACTGGCATAAGAATAGTAGATACACCACTAGAATAGAATTGGAAATCCAGAAATAAACCAATATATCTATGGCCAATGGATTTTTAACAAGGATGCCAAAACCATTCAATGAGGAAGGAATAGTCTCTTCAACAAATGGTGATGGGAAAACTGGATATCCACATACAGAAGAATGAAGTCGGACCCTGAACTCATACCCCAAACTAATACCATATATAAAAATTAACTCAAAATGGATCAATGATCTAAATATATGAGCTAAAATTATACATGTAGAAGAAAACATAAGGGTAAATCCTTATCACCTTAAATTTAGCAATAAATTCTTAGAAATAGCAAAAAACAGATAAATCAGACTTCAACAAAATTAAAAACTTTTGTGTAAAAGACATTGTCAAAAAAGTAAAAAAAACAATCTAGAAAATGGGAGAATATATTTGCAAATCATATATCCGATAAAGATCCAGTATCCAGAATATATAATGAACACTTACAACTCAACAAAAAGACAAACAACCCAATTTATAAGTGGACAAAGGAACTGAACAGACATTTCTCCAAGCAAGATACACAAATGGTCAACACAAGATGCTCAACATCATTAGTCACTGAAATGAAAATCAAAACCATAATGAAATACTACATTACATAGACTAGGATAGCTGTAACTTAAAAACAGAAAGCAGCAGTATTGGCAAAAATATAGGGAAATTGGAATACTTGAGCTCTGCTGGTGGAAATGTAAAATGGTGCAGCCACTGGAAAGAGTCCTCAAAAAGTTAAACAAAGAATTACCATGTGAGCCAGCAATTCCACTTCTACATTTATACCTCCCAAAATTGAAAACAGATATTCAAATAAATATTTGTACATGAATGTTCATAGCACCACTATTCATAACAGCCAAAAGGTGGAAACAAACCTAATGTCCATCGATGGATAAACAAATTGGGTCATATCTATTCGATGGACTATTATTCACTATAAAAAGAAGTGAGGTACTAATACAGGCTACAATGTGCTGAACCTTAAAAACATTCTGCTAAATCAAAGAAGCCAGACAAAGAAGGCTACACATATTAGATGATTCCATTTATATGAAATACCTAGAAGAGATCAATCTGTAGAGACAGAAAGCAGATTGGTAGTTGCAGGGTCTAGGGGGAAGAGAAGAATGGGAATAACTGCCTAATGCATATGGGATTTTGTTCACAAGTAATGAAAATGTTTTGAAAATAGACAGAGGTGGTGTTTACACAACACTATAAATGTGGTATGTGCCACTGAAATGTTCACTTTAAAATGGCTGATTTTATATTATGTGAATTTAACCTAAAAATTTTTAAAAAGGGTCTTAAGCAAAGTTAGATTTTATTTCCTGTATAGAAAATGACTATAAAAGAATGATTTAACACAATCTAAATCTTTAAACAACTCTACCTATTACACAAAGATGCCATCATTCTGCCATGTTGCCATGAATATAACTCATTACAATATAATGTTTCAATGGATTTTTCCACTTAAAATCTGTTTATTTTTATTAAAATTTCAGCCTAGAAATATCTATATTACAAAAAAAATATTAAATAAAACATTTAAAAACTAAAAATTTAAAATTTAGCATAATGTGCTATTCTCAGGAAATTAGCATTTTAAAGTTAAGCACTAAGTAAATATTATACTGAACTAAGATACAATCTTAATTCAACCCTAAAGAGAGCTATATTTGATGCAGGAATACAGGTCAATTTCTATCTTAATGACACATACCTATAAAAATTATTTCAATTAATAGTATTCTAGGTGGTCTTATGCCAAAATTATAAATATTGTCTACAAATTAACGTAAGTGAATATTGCTAATACATACCTCGGCACATAGGTGAAAATAGCAAAGAAGTATAGTTGCTTCAGAACATGTAATAACCAAAATGATAAACACCAGAAATAGGAAGCCAAACATGTAATACATCTGGTGTGACCTATAATCAAACATGTCAAAATAAAATAATGAATATTGTCTCTTTGACACAGCGAATGACATAATCTTTTCATTTTTCTTGAACTGAAAATGTTGCTTTTACTTCCAACTAATCAAAGAACAAATTTTCATTGGTTTAGATGGTGATGGGGTGGGGAGCAGGAATGCAGAGAAGGAAGGATATGGCAATGTCATGATCTTCACCTTCCTGTTCAGGTAGAACCTGAAACTCTTATTTATTCACATATGCTTAGTCTACTTGTCTACTGGTGTCAGATAAATTTGATAAAAAATTAATAGAAAGGCAGACTCAAAACAAACTAGGAAAAGGTTACAGCATATACTTTATCATACATGATAAAATCAGTTGAATTTGGAAAATATAACAATCAAAAAGGAAAGAGGTTCAATCACTAAAAAGTTCAAATTTAGTTCTGACTTTATGCTACTTGGTACTTTCTGTAACATATGACAATGTGCTCAAATCATGATCATTAATATACTGCGATGTATACAACCTAACAGAACAGCTCAAAATTATCACATGAGTTTTTCCATGCAAATAAGAAATTGGAGAATGAAGGAATCTTGGAATTAAAAAGGACTTTGAAGGTCATGTAGCTCAATCATCCCTTCAATGCGTGCTTGCAAACCCTCTATCAAGAGCTCAGAGTATCTTTTCTGAAGCAGTACAGATTACTTCTTTAAGAACACTGATGTGGAGAGACTTGGGTTTTCTGTCACGTGGTAGCTATGTGACATAGACAAATAACTTCCAAAGCTTCATTTTCAACTCTGTAAAATAGGGATGATAGCCATCTCACAGAGAGCTCAGAATTAAGTAAGAGTAAGAATTAATAAACCCTCAATTAATAATAGCTGTTACTTTTTTCCCACATGGAAAGATAAAATAACCTTTCAACTCTTAAAATTTCTTATTGGAGAATGACTTACATTTATAAGATATAAACGGTAATACATATAAATAAAAAGAGAAAGCTAGTATTACATAAAATGGTAATGGGAATAAGAAGGCTTAGTCTTTAGCTTACCAAATACTATTGAGAATGAAGAAAAGCTGTATAAAGATGCACCCAAAGGGCAAAATCCCTCCCATGATAATGCCAGGCAACGGCTTTGTGTAGAAGGACTGTTCGGGAATCTGACGTGGAATCTGATTGGTTCGAACTGGGTGTTCAATGGCCTTCATTAAAGAAAGAAAGAAAGGATGCATAATTATATATCTATTTTAAAAATTCTTCTCTGTACTAGATTATTTGCCTGACTTTTTCAGCTTCTATGCTGACACTAATGGCAACACAAGTCTACTTAAGTCATCAAACAGAAACCTGTATTTAGAAGCAACAAAGCAGATACCACCAGGTACGATATTTGTCTGTCTACTGGAACAAGCCACCACTGTTTCCAGCAGTATTCACTGACTAATGGCTTTACACAAAGTAAGAAATACAAAGAAGAAGATAATATAGTACTTGGGAAATAACCGCTAATAAAAAGGCAGAGTTAGTTTTGTTTTTGTTTTTTTTTAAATTTATATACTTACTGTAAGAAATCAGCTGGTTCTGAAATTGTCAATGTGTTTTTATTTGGTGATGGACAATGTCATCTTTATTAGAATCGTTCAATTTTACAAAGACTTAAGAACACGAAGAAGACAATGAATGGCTATATGAAGCTTTATGACCATAAGGTATTGGTGACGTTCTCAATTATTCTCCCTTTCATAACTTACTACATTGTAGTGTAAAAACAACTAGAATCTAAAGTACCTAAACAGAGTTTCAAAAGGGGGAAAAGGGCACATATGTAGAAAGCCATTTTCCTGCAAAAAAGTTCAAAACATACTTCTAAAGTTTTTGTGATGATACATTAAAATTTAAAACTTGATAGTCTCACAGGGATTATACTTCCATGGACTAGATTATTTTACATGTAGGTATATGTGCACAGAATCATTATATATCTTCAATTTTTATATTTTTAGAATTTTAAGTACTTATTTAATCTATGTAATTAAAAGAATTTTAAACTGTGTCAGTTCACTATGCTACATAAACAAAATGCCAACAACGGAAAAATCTTTTAGTAGACTGGCATGGTAGGTGCAGTGGAGACTATGAACCAATGATAGCCTCTCCCAGGGCGTTCCAGGTCATCTCACAAAGCATACCGCACTATGTTATTTCTTTTATCCTTGTGGACTAAATATTTTCAGAGAAGAGCAAGGATAGTGGAGTCAGAGAAGGACATTGAAGAATAAATTCTCATTTTCCTCTTAGCCTGAGGGCAGAAGCGGGCAGCAGAGGTGGAAAAAGACAGGTTGGAGGGAGGGAGAGACTGAATCCTGATTATAATCTTCCTTAAAATCAAATATTAGCAGATACTCAAAGTGTTAATTAGTTAAATTAGCTTTTCATTTCCTATTTATCTGTATTAGTTTCCATTACTTACAAAACTTTGAAATCTAAGTTTATATCTGTAATCTCTATACCACACTCCTAAGCATGTACTATTATTTTAAGAATGACTGTAATCAAACTATGAAGTCATCAATTTTCTATGAAATCCAGATCTCACATGACAATTTTATATCTTTCAGACACATATCTTTTAAGGTGACACATGCTCGTTTCCACAGCTGAAATTCATTTGAATAGGTTAACATCTAGAAACTTACATTCTTCTTAAAACCAAAATATGCACCAATAAACGTTAGAGGCACAGATATGCAGAACCAAAGGGCCAATATGGCAACCAGTGTTCCAAAAGGAATAGCTGCTGAAGATCCTTCTCCCCAGAGAATCAGATTCATTATAAAGAAGTCAGCAAATACAATCCTGAAAGAAACAATAAGCTTTTAGGTAAAATTTGAGTTAGAAGCAAAATGCTATAGTAGCAATCATATATAATAAGTATTACAATTTCTGTGTTATATACAAAACAGTGGAATTGCTGAGTCATGGGGTATGTGAATTTGAAAGTTTAGACTTGCCAAACTGCTTGCTCTTCGGATTGGTTTTGCCTGACTTAAATTCCTACCAGCAGCTTATTAAAGTTAACTCTTTACATATTTTCATCATGAATGGCTGAGAGGCATGTGACTCTTCAATGGAGGTGAAATTCTAAGCATATTTATCCCAAATGTGTATTAAAATTCTAGCTATTGCAACTCTTTCATTTCTGGCCTGCAAATGGAACAGTCCTAGCTTCCAGATTTAACCTTTGGCTTGCTTTATTGCTGCTGACTGCTGAGAGGCTAGAGGAGAGTATGGGGAGAGTTGGGGAATTGGAGAGAAAGTGGGTTCTATTTCTAGGGCTAAATGTACATCAGATACTTGGTATCAGAAGCTACCCTCTGAAGGGATATGGTTGTTTTGTTTTTTATATGGTGGATTTAAAAAAATTTTTTTTTTTGGTATGTTACTCTACTTAATGGAATAAACTCTAAAAAGCAGCAATGCTTTTGATAAAAATATGAAAATGTGTCCTTGCCTGAGTTATCTCAGGTGAGGATTCCTTTCTATGATCATGTCCAAAGCTTTAAAACACAGCATACATGGAGACATGCCAGACTAACTTCTACAGACTAAGATACATGCTTTTAAAAAAGGAATATAAAAATTTCTCATATCTAGAGGCACTTTTTCCAGATAAGGCATGTAGTAGTCATTCTGCAAATGTTTATTAAATATTAATTTTACCCCTTTTAAAAAATTCATTGTACTGAGTACATGGTTTAGAGACAAGAGAAGATTAAACACTTAAAGCATTTTGAGAAAAAAATTGGAGAACTAAAACATGGCTAGGTTAAGAAAGTTATTATTGAAATATACACTTACCCGGGACAAAGAAACGATGTCAATAAAACATTTGTTTTCCACTTCTCACCTCCAAAGGCTGCAGAAGAAAACAAAAATGGCATAACATACAGACTTTTCTTCAAGGCAATACTCCAAGTCTAGTACTGGACAAACTGTCAGACAGCAAATGATTCCCTATCAAGTGATCCAAATCAGAGATGCGCATCACAGACTGCCCTGGCTTAAGTCCTGCTCTAGAGATTTTTGCTTCGGCACAGAATAAATGAAAGAAAATTTATCCACACCAGTTTTTCATTTCTATGCCTTTTTTTTTTAACTTCATAACAAAACAAACCCTTAAATGCTAAGCCAGTTTCAATCAATGGGACTGGGTAGAGATAAGGCGTACTTAAGATTTTCTCTTGGGGTCTGTCTCAGAAATTCTTACAAAACCAAGAACTCTAAAGCCTGACATGCAACAAATTTAAATTTCCATAGTAAGTCTGAATCTTAATTCCTCTAGCATTGTCGTTTCTGGTAGGGCATGGGTGGAATGGGGAGATAGATCAGTGTGTTAGATCAGGTGACTGAGAAGAATGGAAGGGTTGTGGCCACTTGACAGAACAAATTTTATTATGAACATTTTACCTTCCTTTGTTCGCCCCTCTCCAATATTTTTTTCCATTAAAAAAAAATAAAAAACTTAAGTATGCAGAGTAAAAAATGAAAGTTCTCCTCTGCTCCCAGTTTAAAAGCTGGATATGAAACTGGCTGAGATCTGACAACAACAAAAGTTTATTTGTTTTAAAATAAACTTTTAACAGTTTTAAGCACCTTTAAGTACCACTTGCCTAAAAGAAAATGACAATTATATATATGATTTGAAGTCACAGCATTATCAGTAAAGAAATTATTGTGACTTAAGCTCAGCTGAACAAACTATTATTAATTTGGGTTTAATTTGATTTTGATCAAAATTCAAATAATATTTTTTGAAACATAAGAAATGTTTCTAATGAAGTATTCTGTGACTGAGGCCATTTAATAGCACCTCTCAGAATGTTCTGTAGAGGGAACAGTATGTAGTAAGGTCCTTAGGCAGGTATGAAGGTCCACAATCTGACTGAAGAACTGAAGCATAGGTGAAACAGCAAGAAAGAGGGAGTTTATGTGGCAGGCAGGGGCCCAACTATATCTTGCATGTGCTAAAATACACATGGCAACCCTAATCCTGTATCCTTTAGTAAAGGATGAAAAAAATGACTTGACAAAATTCAGAGAAATTAAACTTATACACACACTTATACACACACACACATAGGACTTCACATACTTAGTTGAAATTGCATCTGGCAAAGTCTAACTAATATTTCTACTTGAGGATGAGTCTAGTCAACTACACACTATAGCCACCTATGTAACCCTCCTGTTTTAGCTCAAGCCTTATTCATATCAACCTTAGCTCTGTTCCATCTCGTTGGCACATTAATTCACTGATTACCTATGGGACCATCTCAATGGAATCCTGAATTACTAAAGCAGGCAAACTCTGGCATTCACTGACCCTGGCAAAGCTGCTTTCCAAGTCAGGTAATCATATCGCATCCTTCCTCTCTGCCCCCGCCCCCTGATCTTTTTGTCTTTTACAGAATAAAAGCGATTGCAACTAATTATATTACAAAAGTAACTTATTTCAGAGCTCCTTAAAATAATGAGAGCTTAGTTTACTTTAATTATAGTTCATTTTTATAAATATAAATTTGACACAATTCTAAGTATGACCTCTTGTTGTAAGAGGTCATAAGAAAGGTATTCCTGTATGTATTACTTGGCTTAGTAGATAAATTGGTGATACTCATTTGTATACTTTCTTCCTTTATTAGTCTATGTTTCCATGAATGTAGCAAATCTAAGTTGTTCAGCTGAACTTAAGTCAAAATTAAAAGAAAACAGAGAGGGGAAGGTAGATAAGTAGCACCTAAATTTGCTTATCTCGCTGTATGAACATTTCTGAAGAAATAAATCTAGTCATCCATTTCATAAGATTCTTTTAATAAAGATATATACCTATAATATATGTTGTATAAAGAGCATCAACAATCAAACACAAAGGCTCATACATGCTAATATAGAAGATTAGATTTGTGATCTGACACCCAGTCAAGGTAGCTTTTACTTACATTTATAGAATCTGGCAGCGACATAGCCTGCCGGAGTGCCCAAGAGCACCCATAAGACCACAGCACAAGTCATCAGTGCTCCTCTATTGGCAGGTGACAAAAATCCCAGGCAAGCAAAAACTAAAATATAATTTAAAGTTACATATTTTATTAGTTTCCTTTGTTGCAAAGTGATGCAAGACCTCTCTCATTTTTTTAAAAATAAACTCAGGACAACTTCATGAAAATATGCTATCTTACCATGTAGCCACACTGAACATTTAGTAATATTTAATGCATCAGTAGGACCATACACATAGGCAAGCTCCACTTTGGAAGTTTCTTGTCAAGCTGCCTAAGACCCCACCTTTCCTGTTATCAGAGGAGGCTGACTGGATGCTCATGAGTGCTTTCAGCTCTTCTAAGATTGAAATACAGCTTTAAAATTAACATCGATAAAAATACGCCCACCATGAAATATTCTCACTTTTTGTTCTTTTCTTTCACCCCTGGGGTGAAAAAAAACGCTTATAACATTCAAACGTAAGAGACAAGACAGAATTTAATAAAAGAATAAAACAAGGGGAAAAAGTACCATTAGCTTTTTGAACATAGTTACTGAAAGACTTGATCAATGACTCTAGGTAAATTTTGGCTCCTACCTTTATTCGGTTAGTTAGTTTTATTTGTTCTCTTCCCTATATAACTCTCCTTACTAATAAGAATAAAAATACTACCTTATATTTCTAGAGACTTCTAGCTTTAAACTGGGACTCAGAAGTTATGACTTGTTCAGAAAGAAATTCAAGTGGTTTCTAATCCCAGGAGTGACACAGCCCCTGGGGTTTCCCGAGGTATACGTAGCCATGCACATGCTGTGCACACCTTCTGAGCAGCACCGACTGAGGGGCAGGAGGAAAAACTCATGAACATCAGGAAAACAATCAGGGTAACTTTAGAAGATCTACCAGAATTTCAGCTAAAATGCACTCCCCTCACTCCCCCACAGGACTGAGAAATGGACGGTTCTGAAGCAGTCGTATTCGAGCATTTAAGGAAAATGATCCCTCTTATTTCCTGTCCTAGGGTCTCTGAAACCTTCATTCTTCACAAGCTCACTTCCTAGCTCACCCCAACAATGTCGAGGCAGTGACAGAAGGCAGTCCTGGATAAAACTTTAAAGCATAATTTTATCTTCAAGCATCCATTCTGCTCTAACTCCATCCTGGCTCTCTGGGGATCTAGTGCCTGCATGCTATCCTCTGGCTGTGCCCAGATCTCTTCCTTGATGACTTCTCCCAATCTACCCTCTTGAATATAATATACTTCAAAATTATGTCCTACATCACAGCTGCATTTTCTTATCTAAGCAGATAAAGATATTTGTTCTAGTTAATCTTCAAACTGAGCCTAGAGGTGTAAATCAGTAGTTCCCAAATTTACTCAGGTGCCAGACATTTTGAAGTAATAATCGTCTCTGTAAATCATTTATGTAGTTAATTCCATCATAAAAATTTGGAACAATTTTACTAACAGAAAATGACTTTAGTATTACATATTTAATATGTATTAAACATTAAGAACAAATGTCCACTAAAAAATGTTATTAAAAGGTCAGTGGTTTCTGAATTCTTCCAGAAATATTCATTTGCTACTGTTCATCGGTAAAGGAAACATAAGAAAAATGCAAAATTTAGAAAATTCTATTCATATTTTTTCTCACAATTGGGAAAACTGGAAAACCATGGAAATAATGTATCCTCAAAGAGTAGTCTCAGAACACTGCTGTGGCCAATCGATACCTCTAAAGGTTTATTTAAAAAAAAGATTGTCCTAACTAACAAAAATTTAAGTAAAATTCCTGAAGATTTTCAGGTGGCATGATGAGATATTTTTTTGTATTAGAAGACCTTTCCTGAACACTGCTAGAGAGAAAAAGAGGTCTTGCTTCCTAAATCCTTCCAAGATATGAAAGGTCCTGCCTACTCCTTCTTCTTTTTGTCTCTCAGTGGAAGTCAAGAATATCTTGGAATCCTAACCACACTGGCTCCAGATAGGGTGGCGTAGTTAACCTGTGTGATCCTGGCTCCACGCCACCCAGGCCCAGATGGTCTTTTAGGACCTAGTCATCTCCAGCTCCAGTGCTGCCATGACAAAGGTTTGGTATCCATGCAGCTGAAGGGAGATATGAAGTCAGCATTGGGGCACAGCTTATCCCGCCCCAAGTCACATACAGCTAGAGCACATAGATTTGAATGCCAAAAGGACTCTTAAGAGACAATTTAGCCTAGCTACCTCATTTAGAAAAACTAGTTTTCAAATAATTATTTAGAAAAAGTATTTTCTACTTAACTTCACTTAACACTTACATAGAGTCACAAAAGTCATAATTAAAATCTGCGTCCCTGATCCTAGAAAGACTGATAGCAGCATCCCTTTTCTTGGAGGACGGAATATATCACCATGAACTAGTTTCCAGCCAAATTCTTCTTGGGCATCCTCCTAAAAAGGGAATAAAATTGTTTAACTGTCATGTAATATCACCAAGACTACAGAGTTTATTCATTGTTGAATATGCTGATAAAAAAAATCTTAAAAAATTTATAATGTTAATATTTATTTTAATTTTGAAGTATAAAGCCTGACTCATAGAGCTTTATATAGTTTTCCTGAACTGTTTTTAAAGGAATGTTGTACGTAAAGGTCTATAAATATAGGTATTGAGAAAGTTTAGAAATAAATATGAAGATAATGTGATAGCTACCCAGTTCTAAGCTTTATGATCCAACTTGATGTCTTAGTTTTTAATCACACTCTATCCTTTTCAACCTACATTTATTAATCTCCAAAATAAGCAAATGGTATTAGGTCCCATAGCTACTTTGCTGCTACAGTAGGCTTGGCTGTGAAAATATTAATAAGTTGTCACCAGCCAAAATTGCTCCCTTGATCTTCAGACATATATAACTGCTTAATCAACAGTTTCACTTAGCTGTTTTTAATAGACATCTCAAACAGAATTATGCATGACTGAACTGATTCTCTCTCCCCACCTATACTTGTTCTTCCTGCAGTCTTCCCAGGAGATAAAAACTCCATCCTACCAGTTGCTCAGTCCCCAAAACTTTGGAGTAATACTTGATTCCTCCTTTTTTCTCCCCATACTTCAAATACAATCATTTAACAAATCCTAGAGCTTTATTTCCAAAAGGTAACCATAGGACCCATCCCTGGTTCAAGTTGTCACCTCTCATCCAGCTATTGCACTAAATTGGTATCTGTTTCTGCCCTTGTCTCTCCATTCATTTCTCAATACAGCAACCAGAAGGGACCTTTAATCAACCAGAAACATGGCATTATTCACTGACTTCTCTCCATCTTCCATTCTCTCCACAGTTAACAGGTCAACCAGGATTCTATTCTACCTCCTAAATACCCTCTGTAGCTTTCTAATGCCCTCTTTCTCTCCTGCCATCATTCCGTCACTAAGAGTTCTCAAACAGCCCCTGGCAGTTCTCAAACAGCCTCTGGACTGGTTTCTATATTTCCTATTTTGCCCTACTCTGAATGATTCTCCACATAACATATAAAGTGACTTTCCTAAAGACACAGATTTTGCCATGCCACCATTGTGTACCAGGTGAACAATTTTGCATTGCAATTTTAATTTGTATTTCTCTTATTATGAATGATGTTGCATCTTTTTATATGTTCCAGAATCATTTGTATTTTTTTAATGGACTCTCTTTTCATGTACCTCGCCCAGTTTCTTACTGAGCTGTTGACTTTTTTTAAAAAAAATTTTTGGCATTTTTTTTATTTATTGAAGAATTTAGCAATTTATTTGTGACAGGTGATAAAATATTTTCCAATCTGACATTTATCTTTTTACTTGTCTACGGCCATGCCACTCTGAACAAGATCGATCCCATTTGATCTTAGAAGCTAAGCAGGGTCGGGCCTGGTTAGTTCTTGGATGGGAGACCACCTAGGAAGACCAGGTGCTGTAGGCGTAAAAAAATAAAAACATAAGAGATTGTAAGCTGACAAGGTCCTTGCAATCTGTGAGGTCAACCAAGGGTTGCCTCGGCTAAAAAAAATAAAATAAAAAATAAAAATGTTTACTCGATGGTATTTTTTTGCTATTTAGATTTTTTTTTTAATGTAGTAATCATAGAGCAATCATTTATTTTATGGCCTCTGGCTCTCTGTCATACTTATAAAATTCTACCCTTCTCCAAGATTGAAAAATAACTTCCTATGTGTTCTTCTAATACTTTAGTTTCACATTTTCATTTAAAGCATTAAGCATTTCAATACAATGAAGTTGGAATCTACCTTATTTTTTTTCCCAGAAAGCCATCCACTTTATCCAATACTATGCATCTACTGATTTTTCTTCATTGATACACTTTTGTTTACCTCCAATTTTAGACTCATTATTATTATGTACGGAAAATGTTTACTCTGTAAATAATAGTTCTAGCGACAAATCTTTGAGGGGGTGTCTAACTCTGTTGTTTATTATGAATTTTTATGAATTTCTGCTAATAGGTTATATTTTAAAATTAATTTTAATTTAATTAAAATTAAAAGCTAAAGTTGGGAGACTTTCCTTCAGAGAATTTCTACTTGAGTTGGCCAAGAATCAGAAGGCACTTACAGACCCAGACTCATCTGGCCTTCCCCTGCAAGAATCCAAGTTTAATATAGGAGTAGACTAAGGTTCAGTCCCCTCACTAATGACCCAAGGTTTAGTTTCCCAATTGGTTAAAGACTTTATATCAGCATCAACCCAAAGAACTTCAACCTCTCAGGCTTGCATTGCTTCTTGCTCTGGCCTCAGCTCACTTTTTTTTTTTGGTGGTGGGGGCTTATAGGGGAGTGGTGGGGTACCCCTAGATACATTTTTTTATCTATCTTGAGCCCAGAAATGTACCAACAAATCTGGAACGTAAAGGACTGACTCATTTATTCATTCATTTGACGAATATTTACTGAGCAACTATATGCTTAGCACTGTTGAAAACATCAGTGACTCTACAGTGAGTATAACAGAAAAATCCCTCTTCTCATGAGTACATGTGCTCACTGGAAGGCAGACAATAAATAAGTAAAAAAAAATATATATAGTACATTAAATGGTTTAAGTGCTATACAGAAAAATTAGAAAGTATAGATGTGTATGGGAAGTGGAGAGGATATAATTTTAATGGGATGATCAGGAAGGTCTCATGGAAAGCTCATATTTCAGTAAAGACTTGAAGGAAGTAAGGGAGCTAGCCATGTAAATATCTGAAGGATGAACTTTTGAGTGTAAGGGCCCTGCGGTAAGAACATGTTTGACATATCTGAGGAACAGCAAGGTGGCCAGTATGGCTGGAGCAGAGCTCCAAGAGGTACTACAGGACCTTATGGAACATTGTAAAGACTTTGATTGTCACTCAGAAAATAAGAAGCCACTGTGATCAGGAGTGAAATGATCTGACTTATGCTTGAACAGATTTGTTCTGACCATTACAGAAAGAAACTAGAAGAAGAAAAAAAAAGAGAGCAAGAGTGGAAGCAGGGCTGTCCTGGCCCATATGCCATGGCACACCTCTGTACAAATTAAAGAAAAAATTCCATTAACTCAGTGATTATTTGGAATTGCTAATATGAACAGAGCATCTTGAAAACATTTTAGTAAAATATTTAATAAAATAATAAAAATCAGAAAAAAATTGTAGAGTAGAAGTGCTAAAAAGCTCATAAACATTAATGTGTTCTTTTCCTCATTAAGACAGGACAGAAAGGTTGAGGGGAAAAGGCTGAGTTTTTTGTATTTATTACAAGTCACTGATTCTTGTGGAAATTCTGTTAAAGAGTTGCTATGAAATGAAAAATTATAAAATGTGTAACATTATGCCACTTAAAATGTTTGAGAATAAATGAGCTTGGAACTTTATTGTGAATATACCAAAAGGTTGAAATGATAAAAATTCAGTTAAAATTAATTTCAAAAAATTAAATATACACACAAATAAACTTGCTTGGAAATTAATCCACTCAAGTTTGCTATTTCACAAACTGGGTGTATGCTGGGAATGGAGAATCTGAGAGTTGATGGCACATAAGTGAAAAAAAGAGGACAGAACCGGAGCTGTGCAACTACACCCATTCTGCACCAATCTACTGACGCAGATGAGGCTGTGAACAGTGCGGCTCTGAATGCTGTGGTGACTAAGTTTCTAGAGAATACCAATTCTTAAGGATCATGTTCCAAGTGAAAATGTGAATTCAGGCTAACTTTTGAGAAGAATGTTTTAAGGGCAGATTCTGTCCAAAGCTATTGTTTAAACCATTTCCAAAGGAAAAATAAAGGCTATTCTTGAAAAACCAAAGCACAGTTCACGTGTTTCACTCACCGTAGAATCCATCTGATTATATCTGGCAATATCTTTATGCAATGTCCGTAGCATAATCATAGCGACCATTCCAGACAAGAAAAGGACAATGACCAGAGAATTCATGATGCTGGAGAAATAAGCATGTCAGGATTTATCTGTAGCTTAATCTTTGGAACAGTAGCACTCTTTTAAAAAAAATCGTTTATTGAGTAAATATTAAAACAGCATTTTTCAAAATCGAAATTTGACTTAAAATCCAATAAATTCAATTAACTGTGTTCTGCTATGTGTCCTTCCAGTAGATACAGTGGATACATAACTTTATGATATACTTATAACATAGTTTTGTGGTCTGTTGAAAACCAGAACTTTTTTGTCCATGGTCAACATTATTAAATGACTACTGTGCCCAAATCAGTGCAACACAAGCTGCAAAAATCAACAAAGGACTAATCTGTCCCTCAAGAAATTTACTGAACGACAAATTTACTCAGTAAATTAATGAGTTTCAAAAGGACAGTCAGCAAAGTAAGAAAAGGAGAGTAATGGCACCATGAACAGTTTTCTAAATAAAAGTTATGAGTCATGCTTTTAAAAGAGAATAATGAATAATCATAACAGCAACAGAACCTTGCTTATTGAGCACTCTTCCATGCCAGGTAAGGTGCTCATATGCTCTGTTTCATTATTTCCTTTAATCCTCAGAATAGTCCCACAAGGCAGATATTTGTAAAGAAATGGATTCTGAAAAACTGAGTGACCTGGCCTGACTCACAACCAGAGACTGAACCTAAGTCTGATTCAAAAGGTCAGACTGTTGAATAACTGCAAAGGACTAGAGAGTGAATGAAATGTTCAAAGGGACAAAGATTAGAATAAGTAAAGAACATAAAGCAGATTAATCTGTAGTCTTACCTAAACCACTGAATGTGAGTATGAGGCATAGATTCCAGAATATAGTCCCACCTAGATGCCCATCTGATATTTTTATCTTCCTAGAAGGATTGAAAACAAACCTCTTTAAATAAGCGTTTGCAGAAAAACTATATTAAAAATCCAAAAATTTCCATTCACAGCTTGACCTTCCATTCAGTCAATAAATGCAATTTCTCATCATAACTTGGGTTAGTTGTGAGATTCAGAAAGTTTCAATTTACTCAAATCTTAGAAAAATCAGGATGAGATTAAACAGTAAATAAAAAATAATAAGAGTTCCTAAAGTTAACTAGTTACTAGCTTTATTTTTTTGAAGTCTTAAATAGTAAGGGATTATTTTAGATGTCAAAATTTAGAGCTATATTTAATTTTTTCAGAAAATCGAATGGAAAAACTTATTTGCTTTGACACCATCTATCTATGCCTATGAGGCGCTTAACCAGACCACAGTCACAACCCAGGTAACACTGAATGTCTGGCAGGTGTCACCCACACTGAGCTCTGTTAAGAAATATATATTGTTTACTGCACTCGGCTTGCCAAATTACACACTATATGGGGATAGTAAATGTCACAATTATATTGGACTGCCACAATAGTTTATTAAAAATAGAGGTAGAATACTGCCTAAGATTCTCATAAAACGAACTTTTACTTTCCTCCTAAGAAACTCTCTCTTAATGAAAACCTTCCCTTAAATTCCCTAAGAATTTATATAAATCATCTACCATCAAGAAACTCTCCATTTAAGTTTATACCCAAATCCAGATTTTAAAAATGGTGTTGTTTTCATAAATGCTTGCTGCACGTATCTTTGACATTTTCATACCTCTATTTTCTACCTTTTGTCTCATATGTAACTTTTTATGACTTAACACTTAATCAGGCTCAATTCTCCAATTTCCTATATGTCTCATTTAAACGAAGATTTAATTTTCGGTGTGATTATGTTGCCTGGTGCACTGACAAACTATTCCAAAAATCAGCTCATTAAAAGTTTATCTATTGGACAAGCTTAGTCATTCATATTTGAATTAGTGCAAGTAGTATGAATATAAAATCAATTTCTGAGTTATACTAAAGATAAAAACAAACTCACCAGGAAACTAACAGAATAAGTATAGGCAATTTTGATCTCCCCAGAAGCCTTGTTACTTATATCCATGGGGGGTCCAGAGCAGTCTGGTTTATCTGTATGGGTATGTTTGAAGCTGTGGGAAGAAACATTTTGGCAAGATGCTGATAAAGTACAGTTTTAAAAAATGGGGTAAAGTAAAGGTTAGAGATTTTGTACATATTTCATAATGCTACTGACAAAGGTGAAATTATCACATCAGACTTAATATTAATACAAATATTTACCTTGTATAAATAATGGGCTTAGTTTTAAGAATGTGTACAAATTGTTACTCAAAATTAGAAACAAACTTGAAAACTGTGTACTTAAAAAGCATTAAATAATCTAAAAAAAAAAACCACTGAGGAAGTTTAAATTAACTGCCATCTTATTATGGCATGCCACCAGTGGCATGAGAAAATGGTTAATTCAATGAGGGGAGAGAAGTCATGGAAAAAATAGAATCAAAAAAGGATCTCAAATAACTGATAGGTACTTTCATACTAAAAAATTGATAACTTGAAGAGATGTCCTTTCAATGACTTGTCACCTACTGGCATCTAACACTGCATGGAGACTTTCCAGTATATGTGCTGCCAAAGCAAGCACAACATGGAGACTTTCTAAATGATAGTACTAGTCCGCTCATTTGTGCCTCTGATGAGAGGTCGAGTTGCAAACATCAGAGGCAATGCTTTCCCACCGTAAAAGAGAACACTGACCCAGCCACCTCACGGCCTCCATTCCAAGCTGACACAGAAAAGTTGTCAAAACTTCCTGACTGAAAACTAAACAAAAAGTCACCTTGGTTTGACCACTTTACCATGACAGGAAAAAAATATTTGTATGGTTTCTCTTGACAAACCATAACTCAGTAACAAATCATACAGGGAGTTTTAATAAAATCAATCCTAAAATGCCAGAACACTGATTAAGGAAAAAGCTCATTAGGCCCAAAATATTTATTCTTTGGGCCTACATTTCACTTATATTTACTTATCTGTTTGTATAGTTACCTTTTTGGTTCAAGTTTAGCAGCTACTAATCTTGCTCCCATGGACCCAGTTTCAACAACATGATAGTATATTTTGATATCAACATGGTTGAAGATGTAAAATGTATCTCTTTCATGGAATTCTGACTATAGAAAAGAACTTAGAATTAAAGGTAGAAGACTGGCTATACAAGAGTCAAAACATAAAACTTTAAAATGAGCCACAACAAGTAGGAAAATTTAAGCTTGAACAGGATCTTAATCCTTCCCCATAAAAATGTTTAAGTTTTAAGCCTAAACTCTTATAAGCCAAAACTGATTGGTAGAGGTGAAAATTATGCTTAACGTTTTAACTCTTACATAAAACTTAATAAGTACTTATTAAAAAAAAAATCTAATATTTTCTAGTTTTTTACTTATGATAAAAGTAACAAATTTTAAAATATTATATGTTATGAACATGCTAAATCGTATACATTTTCTTTTCTCCCATGGAAATTTATAATCAGACTAAATCAATAATAGCCTAAATTATTCAAGTGTCTCTGTCAACTCGCACAAAAGCATTACTGTTATAACCAGTTTCACGATCAAGCTCGTGCTAACTTCTACTCCCAGATCATATAAATGAAGAGATTAAATCAGGGTGACCTGATTACAAAAAATTTAATTTAATATATATCCCAATAATTGTAATTACTTTCTATATTAATGTCTTCACTTTATTATTCTGTTTTTAAACATCAAATTTGGTCTTGAAGACAAGACATCTTATTTAATTCATTCATTTTTACACACATTTATTTTTTCATTGAAAGAGTTGACATACAATACTATATTAGTTTTAGGTGTACCAACCACATAGTGATTTGACATTTAAATATCTTACAAAATGATCACCACGTTAAGTCTAGTAACCATTTAAGACACTTTTTTTAAAAAAGGTATAATACCAAACTTTTGCAATATAATATATTATGGACTTAAATTTACAAATTTCATGGATTTAATGAGGTCTTTTTTGGCACTCTACTATCTACATATTTTCATATGTAAGATTATAAATCTAACTTTTATTAGTCAGAACATACGAAGTCCTAGCCCTTAGTGTAGTACTTAGCATGTAACAGACACTCTCAGTAAATGTTGAACTGAATCTGTATTATTTTAGTTCTAGAGTTAAATTTATACATTGTTAATCTGGCTTAGGTTTAAGATCTAAGTAGTTGTACTTCGGAACATTTGTATTGTACTCATTTGATAAATATAACACTTTTTGTCTGGGTAAAAACTGAATCCATCTACCAAAAAGCCGTATTTTAAAAAGAAGTATAGAGTTTATCACAAACTTACATTAATAACACAGGCATCTTTTGCGTGACCTTTATCTGTAATGTAACAGCCAATAGGAAATCCAGGATTACAAAACTTCTGCTGACCATCTTCAACCTCATAACACCACGTTACAGGCATATTATCCACAATCCTATTCACAGAAATAATAGTCAAGAAGAAATTACCAAACATGACTAAGAATTACTGCCCAAATATGTCATCATTTCACAAAATGTCTATAAATACCTTAAGATGTTAAAACTACAATCAAAGAATTTTGATGAAATGTGGTATTTCATAAGTAGAAGCATTATGCCAATATGATACACTGCAGTAAAAAAAAAAAAACTTTATAGCTGAAACTATAAACATATGTAGAAAAGGGACATTTATTTATTACACTTCCTTATTTAATAATATCATTATCTAGACACCTAAGTATAACTTACCTTTAGCAGAATATTCAAAAGCTTTAAATAGGTCAGAGTTTATGGGAACAGTATAGAAGCAAATGTCTTTTATCACTCAAGCAACTCAATAAAAAGGAGAAAAATATAATTGCAAGATATGGGAAAATATTCAACTTAAGGGCCAGGTGAAAAAGTGAAAATTATAGTATTATCTATTAAAACTGTGTAACTCCAACTTATTTCTAAAAGAAATACTACGATAAAGCTAGAGAAACAAATCTTTCAAGTTCTAAAGTGAAAAAGAACTTTTTAAACAAAAAAGAGTAAAAGTAAAGTATAAGGTTCTGTAGCACTACATGACTACATTAAAGTCCGAGCATGTGGTCCCCTATGCCCAAAGCACACTGCAGGATGCGAATAAAAAAAAAAAAAATTACTAAAAATATACTAGCTGTATTATAGTCAAAAGACAACACTCCAGGGCATGTTTTATTTCTTAATTAATGTATGCCTTAGGAAGTAAAATTATGATTTTATAGTCACCCCAGATGTACATTAATGACCTAATAAAACATGTCTCGTCACATTTAAACGCTATTTAATAGTACCCAATGTACCAAATTTTAGAATCACCTAAACTATTAAGTTGCTCATTATTACAACCAGCAGGCTAGTGGTTTCCATGAAAAAAACTATAAAATATTAGAAGCATGAAGGCAATGCTATATAATGTAAATAATTCACATTTTCTGGAGGCCTAAAAAATCAGTTAATTGCTTTAATTTTTTAGAGTGCGAAGACCATTCAATAAATAAATAGTATACTAGCAATATGTTAAGTATAATACCTTTACGCTATCATATCAGAGAAAATACTACATAAGAATTATAGTCCTAAATTTATCATTTATACAATACCTTGACACAATAACCTTTTCCTGGTACTAGGAAGCATTAAAAATAAACAAAAAAACAAAAACAAAAACAAAAAACCTTAAAAATATTTGTTTGTTTATTTATTTTTTAGGGGAGGCAACCCTTGGTTGACCTCACAGACTGCAAGTACCTTGTCAGCTTACAATCCCTTATTTTTTATTTTTTATGCATACAGCACCTGGTCTTCCTAGGTGTTCTCCCATCCAAGTACTAACCAGGCCCGACCCTGCTTAGCTTCCGAGATCAGACGGGATCCGGCTTGTTCAGGGTGGCATGACCGTACACAAGAAAATTTAAAGAATATAATTTTCAAGTATTACCAGGGAGTAGTAGTTACTTGAATTTATAACTCAAAAAATATTAAATATAATATTTTCAATGTGATAGAGTAAAAAAGTATAAAAAGAGGACTCAAAAGGATAAAGTTTGAATGCTTGGCCCCAATATTTTACCATTAAGGACTCCTTTTCATTATTTCCCTCTACCCTCCATGAACTCCATTTGAAACAAAATAGTTTGCAATTGAGACACCTATCACAAACTGTTTAGTAAATTTTACTATCAAATGCTTTCTAACTTTGTAAACTATTTTAAGTTATTTATTCTTCGTTATTAAGCATCTGAGCATCAAAACAGTACCTATATTAACTGTATCATAAATTAGTTAAAAATATTTCTAAGTATTGTGAAGAAGTTACGAACAAGAGCCACTTCTATTACCTTTAGGAGCAAGACTCTAAACAGTATTCTAAGAACAGAGGGCAGTGGAGATAGCTAAAAATCACCAATAGGCCTTAAGGGTCATTCTTTCATTTGAAACAAATAAGCAGCTGTTAAGAGAAAGAGAAGGTGAATGGGGCTAATATGTAAATGAAAGAACTGAGCCTTAAATGTCATTGTGAAGGCAGTAAAGAATAATTTGAAGCAAAGAGAATAATACACCGAAGGAAATTTCAATTACTTCTAAATAAATAAATGTATCCCAAGTTATACCAATTCAGCAATTAAGTAATATTCTCATAGAAGCTTAGAGGAAAAAAGCTCTTGGCTTACCAGAAACCAAAGAAATGAGGAGATGGAGGAGACTTTCAAGTTCCTGTTTGTACTGAGGGTCACATGAGAAAGAAGCTGATACAAGTGCAATGTGCAAATTTCCTTTCTTCTAATAGAGCCCTGTTATGGGAAACTCTGTATCGTTCAGGTGTACACTAATCAGGTCTGGCTACTCAGAGTGAATTTCCCTGATCACAGACTAGTTCATGAATAGGCATGTGACCCAAGGTTGCCCTCCCTATGTCTTTTTCGTTTTATGTGTATGGAAGGGAGGAGGGAGAGGAATTGAGGGGGCAAAAGGGAATGAGGCTCCACCTACAAAACTTGAGCCACAGAATCAGGTCATGTCCAAATTGACATCAAAAGTTCCTAACCTCCCTGGATATGAGCAAATGGGTCAATTTGAGATACTGATATGACAAACATTCAAAAGGAAACACATGAAGACAATCTTCCTATTCACCACTTCCAGCATCTTATAGTTTTTAGAAAAGGCAAACACACAAAAACATGTGTAAACCATGACCCCACACAGAATACAGACATTTGTTGTTGGCAAACATCTAGAATAATAGTAATAGTTATACCTGACAAGTTGGATTTTGAGACCCTTTTTTAATATTCTTTTTTTGAGTAAGTAACAACTACTGTGGAAGCAGAAATAAAAGTTTTAAATGCTTTTTGATTACAACACAAATTGGTAACGACCTCATTAACGTTACAGCATGTTTATAAAATAAAAAACGGGTTACACAAAGTGTACGTATTTTCTTTGAAGTAGGTGCTATTTATCAAACATTAAACAAAACCTAAATTTTGTTTTCAATGGTCTTTCTCATAGCCTGCAAGTATAAAATAACAGTATTTTTCTAGAAGACTGACCTAGGTACTTTCCTCTGGCAAGAAAAAGTCACTACTTCATGTTAATATTCATAACAAAAAAGGGAAATAAATTAATTTGCTATATTTTTAATAGAGTCAATGAGGTAATTTATACATTCAGTGAAACAGGTTTCATCTTGAAAAGGAAAAGCCCAAAATCCAAAATCTCGATGTCTTACCAGTGATGTTGATAATTCAGTAGCATGCTTTTTTTCAAGAATTCTAATTTTTGTTTGTCTTCAGCTTTCTCTGTATGGTATGTTTTTGTACACACAGGCTTACAGATCTCCTCCTTATTAAATGTAAACTGTATTAAAATAAAGTGAAAAGTAAATTATAAAAAAATTATCCAGTTCCTTCACATCTATACCATAGAGTAAAAACAGTGGTCTCATTAATTACTTAAGTGCATTCAAATTGATAACAAACATTTAAAAACTGCTCATAGCTCAATCAGATTTAAATTTCAATCTTATTTTTTCTATAAAAACTGCTCATCAATTTTTCATTTGACAAGTAACAGGTTTTATTTTTGATAATTTCAACTTAACCCACCTTCTAAATGTAAAGGAGTCCTAGAAGGGAAAACATCTACATGGAGAACAAAATGGAACATCAGTCTCTCCACAGCAATGTCCCCTGATAATGTTTGACATTACGGATTTGAAGGCTTTCTAGTAACAAGCAGACAAGTTTTTATGTCCATATATTCATTTGGTGGAATTTGTTAAGCGGTCTCTCTGTGCCAGGTGATGGAGATTCAGTAGTGAATAACAAACTATGATGATACAAGAAGCCAAATTTGGATGTCTAAAATCAGGGTAAATGTGATTCTTCTTACTTACATTTGAAACAACTGTCAATTTTCAGGATCTTATTTAATAATAAAGTTAAAACAAAGAGGAAAATTGAAACAAAAAGTAAACTTGAAACACAAAAATTGATAATTTTTAAACCAAATTTTGAAAACTAAGGATTCCTCCAATTTTGGAGTCTAAGACTTATTTCATGTGTGTAAAAATAATGACATTCACATCATATTATATAATGTAGGTTTACTTTATCGAGACCCATTTATGTCTTAATTTAAAAAATATATTTCCTAGTATCCTGAAGGCAGTAATTTACTAAACTAACCATGAACAGTTCATAATTTTATACTTTTTAATAAATTTAAACATTATTACCAGGGGTAAAAAAAAAACAAATATGCATATGTTTCAATTCTAAGTAGTTCATTCTTTTGTACATTATTTATTAAAATCCCTAAACCAGTTTCTGTGTATCAGCTGATAAATGTTTCAAGTGTAAACCACTGCTGCCACCTGTCAGCCAAGAGTTTTGTTCTGGCTGCATTGCTACTTCTGTTAAGTACTGTTAACTGAGTTTATATGAGTGGTTAGACAGGAGATGAGATTTTATGATCCTATGAATGTGGCTCCAGCTTCACATAACACATGCAATGTATTGCACTGCTGTTTTTCTGACCTCAATTGAAGTCATAGATAAAGGACAGCAAAGCAGATTTGGGATTTCATTTTATTGTTGGTTATTACCATTATTTTTACTACAGCTCTGAAGGTAAAATTCTTTAAAAATAAAGGACAAATAATCAATACTGAAATCAATACTGAATACTGAAAAATGTAAGTCAATACATTTACGGCTGACTGGGAGAAAAAATCTGATATCTTAGCCCCCATGACTCTGTTCTCCTATGCCTTGGTCTTAAGAAATGCCTCTCTTTAAAATTGGGGCTTAAAGAATTTGTTTTAGCATAAATCTTGATCCTAAAAAATTCTAGGAAACGCATAGAAAATATTAGGTGCACATCTTTCTCCATTTTAATATTCCCTCTGTTCTATTTTATCTCAACTCCTAGAACAAAATTAAATCTGAAAAATAAGAAGCCTAAAAGAAGAATCTTTTGCATGAGCAAGGCAGAGTCTTTACACACAAAAGTACTCTGAATGGGATCTTACTAAGGAAGTAATTTGCATTTAAATTCTGCCCCAAAGGGACAAAACTTTTCCATGGGTTTGTGGGCCTTCTCTGTTTACTGCTGTTAATGGCTGTTTACTACTAGAGACTCCTGCTGTCCCTCAAGTTCACAGAACAGTGTTACTAATGTTCCTCCCCTCTTCAATTATTTCTCAAGGCCAAAGAATAAATAAACAGAAAGATGGGGCTGAGAGTTCATAGAAGTATTTTAAGTTAACTGCACTATTTAATATGTCACTCTCTGCTATAAAAGAATGTGATAACTCCCATAATAACCTTTCAAAATATTGTTATCAGGGAGATGTTAACACAATTAATATGCCTGCCCTACCCAATACTACCCATGTCCATACACTTTGAGTGCCTCTTTTCCCAGTGACTTCTCCCATTAGGCTTTCAAATCTACTGTCTTTGAAATTTTAAAAAAATTATTGGCATGTTTGGGGTAGAAAATCACAGGTTAGAATATTTTAAGAGGACATACCTATGGTTGAAAATAATAAACTTTAGTGGATTAAACTAGCACAATTATGTGTCTTTTCCTTCAGTGCTTCACAGTATAAGTACAGTGCTGGAAGGAATAAGAGGGCTAATGGGACTAATCTTGGCTCCGAGATTTGATGGACAGATCCTCAGTGTAATAAAGTGACAAGGGAGAGAGATAAGTGTGTTTAATAAAGAAGCAGGGAAAGCAGCTAACCATGGGGTCTAAGCCATTGAAGAGAAGGACGTGAAACCAAGAGAGGGAGCTGTTAGGCTGGGGAATAAAACCTGAGGTCAGGCCATTAAAAGGAATGCTCATGTGAACAGATGCTCAAGGCAGAGTTGAAGAAAAATGCACAGTTCAGAATATGTTAAAGCATTAAGTAAATCTAATTTTATTTATATATGCTTGTACGTGTATGGAAAATGTCAGGAAAGATTAATAATAAGAAACTGTGATGTGGAACTGGGTAGGGGGAACACACTTAAGTTTTCATTTTATATTCTTCTGTACTATTTAATTTTTTATATGTTGATACATTACTATTATAAACTGGTTAAATTTTTCTAAAGGGGAGAGACCATTATTCTTTGTGCAAGACAGCAGATATAAAATGAACAAGAGACTATGCAATGTAGAAAGATAACAGGCTTAAAAGATACTAGATTTAAAAGGTAGAACTATTCTGGGTGACGATGAAGTACTTATATTGAACAGAATATCTTATATTGTGCTTAGATTGGTTTAACTGATGAACTAAAAATATATCAAAGATGTTCCAAATATATTCAATGGTCAAAATGGAGAGGTTAGCTTCCCAAAAACCCAATGAAAGAGTCCAAGTTGTGCTGTATTTGCTAACAGAGAAAGTCTATGGACACTGCTCCCAAAGAGGGGAAGGAGATGTGGAGCAGCTGGGCAACTTTTCATAACTGAAGCCTGGGTTCTAGGTCTCTCTATGAGGTCAGGCTGGGTGTCTGAGCACTGTCTTTTCGGCTACCACCTTATCATTTATAATACTGGTTGTATTATAAGTTCGTTAAGACAAACTTATCCATGACATATCATGAGAAGGGGAGGGATCCTTCTAAACTGTAACTTGAAGAAACTATTCCTGGATGCAAAAGAGAAATGAATTCCTCCTTAGCTATGACAGCCAAGTTATCTCAGGATTTTCTATAAGAAGAAAAATGCAACTAAATAACATAGAACACTGAATACAAACCTTATATGGTGAAGGTTCGATTCTTTCCCCGAATAGTACCTGACCGAGGTTTTCAGATGGGCGTTTTCCTTCATTCGCTTGGCAAAAATCAAACCTGGGGGAAAGAATATTTAAGTTTTTAAATACAAAAGGAAATAATAAAATAACAAACCCCTAGACAATCTTGAGGGCAGATTAGGTAATGATCATTCCAGCGGCTCCAATAGATGAGTAACAAATATATTCATATTTCAAGTTCCACGTACCACATTACCCCTAAACAAAAGAACAAAATATCTCAAAGTTATGCCTTAGAATGCTTTAATTTCTGTCTACAGCCATGCTACCCTGAACACGCCCAAGTCTGTCTGATCTCGGAAGCTAAGCAGGGCCGGGCCTGGTTAGTACTTGGCTTGGAGACCACGCAGGAAGACCAGGTGCCAGAGCGCGTTAAAAAAAAAAAAAAAAAAAGCTTTGATTTCTAAATAATATTCTTAATTTTACATAACTTAGCTCCTTTTGTTATAACTTTCCAATCCAAATTTTTTCTTAATAATGATATTTCAGGAAGATATGTCAATTTTCCCTGGGTTTCTATTGCATCCTGACACACTGGCCAACACATCCCAATATGAGAAGCATTGCCAGACCTTCTGAGAATGGAGCTGTGGAAGGGTCATCATCAGTCACTTGTAAGCTTCCCTCTCTGTTGTAATTCCCTTGTATTACTAACCAGATTTAAATAAAGTTCTGTTTTGAAATAATAGCCTACTTTCAGCTTTGCTATAGAAAATTAAAGTTCTGTGTTCATTCTGGAATGATATGGGAGTACCTGAGGCCAGCAAAATGATAGCTACAGATCAGTTAGATTCTTAAAGGAAGATGACTCTCGAGTGATAAAAAACTGGGATTGCGAAGGCCTCAATAAAGACTCTCCATCTACTGGATATAAGAGGTCATTAAGTTTTCCCAGAAAAAGCCACAAAGACTTAAGAGATGTTTGTTTATATAAGAAAATAAAAACTCGAAAAAGCATTCAAGTCTCCAACAGTTATATAAATTATGGTTCATGCATTAATGAATTTTGCACTCTCATACATATTTAGGCATATGGATTCTTATAGGATAGTCTTACTTTCTTGTGTGTGCTTTTTTTCTACAGTAAACACATATTTTCTTTCGAAACTCTCAGACAAATTTAAAAGCCAACTAAAATTAAAAAACTATGTTTTATACCCAATATGGTATAGAGTGGTCAAATGAATAAATGATATTGATGCAACATTCTTATAATATCAAAAGATGGAAATAACCAAATGTTCATTAAAAAGTTATTAGTAAAACAAATCATACATGGACACAAACAAATCTCTACAAAGAAATAATAAACTGCTACTAAAAAAACTGAGGTAGTTGTGCATTAACACGGAAAGACGCCTACATTACACTCAGTGAGAAAAAATAAGGTGCAAATCATATAATAGTATAAACCTACTTTTGTTTAAAACAAAAATATATAAATGTGGTTGCATACATTAGAACAGACAGAGAAAAAATGTGGAGCAGACATTAAAGTAATTATTTCTGGGGACTGATTATGTGGGACACAGGATTTTGTTTAAAAATTTTTATTATTAAAAATTTAAAGGAAAAAGATGGCTTTTTATCCACTCAGATGAAAAAGAAATACATTGTTCTAGTTGGTGCTTCCATTGTATTGCAAAGAGACATAAAAAGATCACATTTCACATTTTAATAATAAAAAATACCCATTAAAAAATGTTTTCAGGCCATGTACATTTTTTAAATGCATGTGAATTTATCCACAACTGTGGAGAAACTAAAGTTCTAAATGTACAAAATCCTGATGAGTCACACAAAATTTTATATAAAAACCAAGCTGAAGATCTTACGCTGTATATTCATAAGGAAGAACAGATTCCACTGAGTCAAGCCTGTTCACGAATAGTTCTACTTCAGCCTGAAAATAAAGAAACACAGAATAAGAATATAAATAACTGAAGATTAAAACTAAAGTCATGCTTAGAATTGAAAAAGAATAACATGTTTGAAATGTGAAATTTTATGATATGCAACCTACATTAAACAATTCTCTTATAAACTCATTCACTTGAGTGAGATTTACATGTATTACCCAAATAATTCTCAGAGGTGCAAATGTCTCCAATATTTTTTAAACGCTTTTGAAATTCTAAAATTTCTAAAAATTTAATAAGATATTTTAACTAAAACATTTATTACATCAATATAGATGCTGATTTAAAAACCTGTTTTTCAAACTCAATATTTCATTCTGTAGCACAAAAATAATGCTCCCAAGCAGGCAAGAAATTTCTAGATCAACTATAAGAGAAATATACTTGTGTATCACCCTTAAGCAGACAGGAGATGGACAATAACAACATGGTCTAACTTTGGAGGGCTGCTCTAATCAATTTGAGAATGCTAACTACAGGGAAATACCAATTAAAGAAATTTACAAGACCAGATAAAATTCGAAAATGGGGGAGGGAAAGAAAAGCTCTATCAACTTCTTAGGAAATATGGCTAATTTAAAGCTATACCTGCCTACTGAAGCTCCCAAAATTTCTCCAAGGAGTAAAGAAAGTTCCAGTAAATAATTGGTATGGAAGTACTTTCTGGTGCTAACCAAAAACAACTAAATAGGAGCTGTTTACTTGGGACAAATTATTTTCACAGAGTTAGCCTGCTATGGCTGCATCTGGAGTCTGTGATCATTAGGCTACATGGAATGGCATAAAACTACACCTGTCATTTTGATCTCATTCACTAGCGCTGTCAGTAGTCGTGCTGTCTGTACTTGTTAACATCCCAAAAGCAAGTCAAGATGTTTGATGCACAACAAACTGATAATACACTGTCAATGGAAAAGCAGCAAAACATAGCAGGCAAGCGTACAGACTCTGGGGCAGTTTGCCTGGGTTCAAACCCCAGCCAGTTCTATCACTTACTACTTGTGTGACTTTGGTCAAGTTATTTAATATCTCATTTTCCTCAAGAGTGCTTCTGTCTCCTTATCGGCAAAATGGGAGAAAGTTTTTACCTCGCAGAGGTACTGATGAGTTATAAAGTACTTCATAAATACACAAATAAGTAAAACCAAATCAATATAATGATATTCAGAATTGAAAATGCCTAAACTACACTGCTGGTCCACTAAAATGCTTATCCAACATTCATGTTATAAAATGGGAAAAAGACATTAACTTTTGAATACAGTACAGAAAACAATATCATATGCAACTCAAAAATTCTACTCAAATGAAATGACAACTTAATGGCAACACTATCTCAAACACACAACAAATGTGTGTCTTCTTGCATAATAGTCAAGACTATATTATTGGTCATTTTAGCTAAAAAGATAATGGGATACGACATTTAAGCATTACAGCATACTTGAATACACATATGTGTATAACTGTTGTGAAGGCAAAATTCCAGCTGATGGCTTACTCTGCCAAAATGATGCTCACTAATTATAGTTTTTACTGCTATGAAGACACATCAGACTCCAAACACTCTTTTAAATATATCTTAATGAAGACTGAAAGGTTCCTATAAGCTAATCCAGTACACATCTCTAGATTTATTTCTAGAGAGGAATGTAGCTAGTATACTCTACACGACCTTGAGTTTCAAAATGTGAAGAGCCACATTTTCACCATATAAGCTAAATCTGCGAGCTATAATTAAGTATATTCCTTATTCTCAACTTTGTTCAATATGAAGTGATTAAGAACAGGGACTCTGAGCTAACTTGCCTGGGTTTAAATCCCGACTCAGACATTTACTAGCTGTGTAATCCTGGGCAAATTTCTTTACTTTCCTGTGCCTCGGTTTTCTCATTTGTAGAATGGAAGTAATACTACTCCCTGCCTCAAGTGGTTTTTGAGAAGATTCAAGAACAAAATACTATGTAAGTATTTACTATTATGCAGCAATGTCCAATAGAACTTTAAGTAATGATGGAAATATTCTGTCTGCACTGTCAAATATAGTAGCCACTAGCCACACACGGCTATTGGTCACTTAAAATGTGGTTAGTGTGGCTAAAGAAATGATTTTACAATTTTATTTAATTTTAATTATACTTAAGTAGTCATAGGTGGCTAATGGCTTCAATATTATCATAACAACAGAAAACAACAAAATGCTGCTTGGTACCGCTTATATACCCCTCTTCATATACTTATCATTCTTATTCTAGTCACTACAATGTATCCTCTACCAGGAAAAATAACTCTAATGTTGTCAGTCTATCCCAGGGGTTGGCAAACTTATTAAAGGGCCAGGGAGTAAATATTTTAGGCTTTGCAGGACATGCAGCCTCTGCTATTGTAGTGCAAAAGCAGCCATAGGCAGTACATAAGTGAATGAGCATAGTTGTCGCCCAATAAAACTTTATTTATGGGCACTGAAATTTGATCTTCACTCACCACTAAATACTATTCTTCTGATTTACACCCCCCACCCCCAAATCACTTTAAAGTGTAAATAATTCTTAGCTTAAGGACTCTACAAAAACAGGCAGCAAGCTGGAATGGACTCCTACCCTGTCCTTGAGCTCCGGTTTCTAGATATTTTTCAATATTCTTTAAATTCCTAGAGAACCTAAAGCAGGCGCGGAGTTCAAAGACCTAATGCTATGTGAAAAATTTTAGAACACTATTCAAGGGCATATAAACTTAGGGTGAAAGTTTCTTCTATTTCTACCCAATGGATGAGACAAGAATTTTTGCTTAGCCTATGATATTGTCTTTGAAGTTTTACAGTACATATTTTGGCTACAGGATTAATAAGACTGAGAGAAAACCCTTTACTCATTGTCTGACTTCTCTCATATCTCCTGAGTCTTAATTTTTCAAAACAGAAAGGTCTTAATCTTTTGATTTGTCTATCTTCCTGATCATGCCAGATGCTTTTCTCGGGACCTTGCCCTACCCTCGTATCTTTCTCAAAAGGTATTTCATTGAGAATTACAGGCAATTTTCGAGGTTTAGACATCAAAGTTTCACATATGTATAGAATGACATTGTTACTTTTCATTACCCTTTCTGATCATAAGCATAATTCTTCAATGATAGATACTCTTCATCTCTTTCCTATGTTCTTTAACTAACAACTTAGAGCTCATTATCGCAAAAATATAATTATTGTTTTTCTTCAAATGTACTAACTTGCTCATGACCAAATTAACTTACTACTTTTTGCTCTCTCATATAAATTTAAGAGAGCTTCTGCAAATATATTCTTTTGGCTTTACTTTGTATTACACACAGGAGCTTAATACTATGAAACGTTTGACGTTCATACTCAGCTAAATTTAAGATCCAAATTAGCCTCAAGCACCTGTCCTGGAAATCTGTCTCCACTTTTACTATTCCCCATGAATTTATTCTTTACTTTATTCTGACCTTAAGCTAACTTATACCACTTTAAATTCCAATTTAACCTTTTTAAATAACAATCTTGTCAAAATTTTAGAAATCAAACTCACTGGTTCCCTCTAAGTCTACTGTAAGTCCTGAATAACTATAAGACAGGTGAATGTCTCTTCTAGAAATCATGCTACTCTTTTGTTTATATAATTTAGTACTATTTTAACTGATTATAACCACGTTTACCTCATTTTAGTCTATAACCCAAAGACCCATTTACTCTTTCCCTCCCTGTTTTCTTACTTGTTCATTCTTAAATTTTTAGCCATCTTCTTGGTATTTTAGCTAATATCAAATCCCCATTAAATTTACCTTAACTATAGGGGTTTTGGGGGAGGGTGAAGTGGGCAAAGGGTATCAAATATATGGTAGCTGAAGGAAACTGTACTTTGGGTGGTAATCACACAATCGACTATATAGATATCAAATTATAATGTACACCTGAAAATTATATAATTGTATTGACCAATGTTACCCCAATAAACTTAATTAATTAATTAATTAACCTTATCTGCCAAGTTTTCCTGATCTGGTGAAGCAGCTTCAAATTCTGTTCCTAATAACAAGAGTATTAACGATGCCACCCAACAAGTGTATGTTTTAGCCTTACTTTGTGATTTATAAGAATGTCTACAACTATTAAGGGCTGTCCACAAAATCTTCCAAAATAGCAAAATCCAAAAAAACAATTCTCACAAACTTTTCACCTAAAAACAAAATTTAACATATGGCACATAAATAGGGAACGTGACTTCAGTTTGGAGGAAGCACTGTGTCAGACTGCCAGGTCTACTCTTAACATGAGCTTTTAGGCAAGTAATAATTTTTAATGTGAGGAATGAACAAGGTAATAACTGAAAATGACATAGAAGCTGGTCAACAGTGAGTATGCAATAAGTTAAATGACTAAATAAGCACAGCTATTATTATTTATTATTTTACAGAAAGTAGAATTCCTGAATCTAAATATTTATTAGTATAAGGATCATTCTGAGCGTTTCTGTGAGAGGTCCTCCCTCTTCTCCTTCCATCAAAGGACACTTAAGACAGTAAGCATTCTCAACTCCTATTTATGCCTATTCATTACTCTCTTCTTAGCTATTACTCTAGGGAAGAAGATAATAATTATCAAGCACAATTCTCATAATAACTTTATGACCTAGGAATTACTTGCTCTACTTTAAGACAAAAAAGTTCAAAAACTGGACTACTACCTCAAAAAAAAGTAAACTCAACTGTTGCTACCATCACTTTTAATTTTTGCTACTCTGTCCTTTTCATCTTTGTCTCTTCTGACACTTTTCCACATTTATTTTTATAAGAAAGTTAGTCCACCACAGATATCACCAATAAATTATGGACCTTTTACAGTTGTTCAGTTGAACTAATCAAAACACACCTTAGATATTCAATTCATCTTGACTAGTTTTGCAGTACTTTTATTCATTCTTCCTTTTTTAAATTGTAAAAATCTGAAAATTTAAGAATCATCATCTCACTTAAAACATGCTAAGAAATGTAAGTTAAAATTAATGATACATTTAACATCATAGAGAAATTTACATTTGTAAATATGCTACATTATGATACTGTATTTTAAATATTGATCCTTCTAGTGAAACAATAAAATTTCAAAAGTATTATAAGAATGAGATCCTCATAATATGGCAGTAGAGAAAATGTTAAAAATTGAGAGAAAAGAGAAAGGAAATGAGACCGCTAATGACTTTTTGTGGTTACAATCAAGGGCAAAAGTACACTAAACCATCATGATGTGCATCCCTAAAAAAATACACACACACACAGATAAAACAAATAGAGAAAAATATAAACAACTGTAGGCTCTAGGGGTCTAGGCAGCTATACAAGTGATCATTATACTATTCTTCCAACTTATTTGAATTTTGAAAAACGTCACAGTAAGAGTTGGAAAAAGAAAAGGCTTTACAGTTGAGGGCAGAATTTAGACCTATGAAGTGACAGGACCTAAATCAAAACAGTAAGAAATAAAGATGAGAGAGTAAAATTTAGTGTGGAAAATGTTCAAGAAGCAGGGAGGATGATTTCAAAAGAAATATTAAATAGGGAAAAATCATAGAATTTGCAATGTATGTGAAAACTTAAGAACACTAACAAATAATTCTGAAAACAAACAAAATCATTCAATTATTGTATTTATTTAATGCCCACAATGTCCTGAACTAGATATTGTGAGTGATAATACAAAACACATTAACATTTGCCTTCGAAGAATTTATAATCCAAATGGGAGACAAAATAAATATTCGAGAAAATAAAAGAGTGACAAAGCTATTTATATATTCTTGGGGTACCTACTCAATCTCTAAGGGATTTAATTTTATCACTAAAATAGCAATGTGCTATAAGAGGGCAATATTTGGTTAATTTCAAGGTCACTTTCCACTCTAAACATCATTTTTATTCCTCATCCAAAAATCAAGTGCATCTCCTTCTGGAAATTTGCCTTAAATAGACAACTGACTCCAAAATATCACTGATATAACTTGAACGAGCCCTGAAGGTTACTTAGCTACTTCACATTCCCACTTTCAAAATGTCCAAATTGAGTTATTAAAAGCATGAAAAGTTGTTACAACAGTAAACATTTTAAGAAAGTTATAAATAAATCTTAAAGACTATAAATTCTAAAGGAAGATTTATACAAAAAGACTGATTACAATGCACCATAAGAAATTCATAATGGAAATTGGTTTGGAGTTCTATAGTCTCCTTTCTAAATTCTTCTCCCAAATGTACAATTTTTATTTCTAGTTCTAATCTGCCAGTTCTACATCTGATCCCAGCATTGGTCACAACTACAGTCTATTTTACTGCTTTAAGACACATAAGCCATGCCACAGGACTACATTTTTCCCCATTTCCTTGTTCCTTTGTCTCGGCTTTTATTACATCTTACCTAACTGTCATCACATCTGTGAGACCCCATATCTACAATTGGTTTTCAAGGTAGAAAGAAATCTCAGTAAAGAAATGTGACTTTGTACAAGGATCAAAGCAAGTGACAATGAGGGTTTTGAGATACCAAGGCAAAGCCACAAAAAAAGAAAAGCTATGGAAGCTTCAACTGTTAAATATTGGAGAAGTGGCAAAAATTCTGAAGAGAAATCTTAATGCAGACATAGTAAAAAATGCTGGAACACACAAATGGATGATTATGAGCTCTGAGTTATCTGACCTGCAATGCCTAGAAGATGATCACCTAAATACTAAGGTTCTTCCTCTCCATACGCCACCAAAAAATAAAATTTTAATTTTAGACTGTATCAGAGAAAACAATATAATAACTATATTAACTATGGAAGTCCAGGATTATAAACAGCCAAGGATCTCCAGAGTAAGGCAGGAAAAGAAGTAGAGAGTGCTCAGTATGGAAGATAAACCAGTATTCCAATGAAGAGCCCAAACTTCAGATTCTGACACTCCTGGGTTTGTACCTTGGATTCACTACTTACTAGCTATGTATGTACTCTTGAGGTTACTATGTTTTACTCAGCTTCAGTTTCCCTATCTAAAAACCACAGGGTTGTTCTGAGAATTAATGATATAATTATCACTAACAAAGACTACAATTGTATTACTTTGTGTGTACCTGGCATATATCAATAGCAAAGGGCAATAAATAGGTCTGAAAGTTGAGAATAAGAACAAAGAAAAATTTTTATAAATTTCCTCCAAAGCTTTTCATGGATACTTAATGGCAACAGAGAATCTCCTTTTAGAGTATACTTAAAGTGGCGACAATTACAACATTTATTGAGAGGGCAATGATAGAAAACTGCAAGAATAGGAGCTGGGCTCTAAGGCTAACAGCACAAAACAGTTTCTAGAAATTACTTGTGTCTGTGTGAGTATGAGGAGGGTGTGTGGTATGGAGCACACGTCTGTGGTTTTCTTTCAGATGTTCACGTACATACCTTTGGAAGGGATTCCCTTTGTGGAGAGCCAAAGGCAACAGGATATTATTTTATCCACATGCACCTTGCTTGCTTTCCCAATCCTAGTTCTCAGATCTACCATAATGAACAATCACAGTTTTAAAATAATTTTATTCAAAATTTTTATTTGGAAAGCAAACTTTCTAACTTAGCTCCATGTACTTGTTCACCAGAAGGAAGAACAATTGTTGGAATGTGAATTTATCGAAGTCACTCATTCCATGCCAGATTTCATATTTGAAACACTGTCTGTAACTCCCACACACTGATTAGTTTTCAGAAGCTAAAAATTAATGCTATTATTCCAGAGAAAACTATGAGAATGTGAAACTACATATCAATAAATAAATGTGTCAATTATACTGATAAGTACACATGTAAATTATACTTTTTCTTTAGATAGTTCAAAATCTTCAAACTATTTCTACGGTCAAATTAAAACAGGTGGATATACAATCATGTTTGTGTCCAGAGCAACATTTAGAACTCTTAAATTTGACTTATTCCATATTTATAGGCAACTGCTCCCCAAATAACAGACACACCATTTATTAAGAGTGTCTAAAGATAACTATCAAGAAATTAAGTTTAAAAGTATGATTCTGATTTGGTCTCCTTTTTATTAAAAAGTTGTTAAATTCATTTAAATATTCTTTAAAAAAATAAAAAAACAACAGTGGGTATGTTCGGTTATCTTTCCTTATTGGACAGGAAAGAAAACCTTAATCTTTCATCTAAGAACATGATTTAGAGATCAAATAGTAACAGAGAAGCAGATGTTTTATAGAGTTTAGCTATTGGGTCTGAATTAATGTTGAAAATCCAGTAATTACTGAAAATTAAAAAGTAGCAAGGGTGAACAACTGCTCACTAATCTTTAGCTATTAGCTATCAGAATGCTACTCAGCACACTTAAGACTCACTCCAAACCTAAACAGCATGTGGTAACTAACTGAAACTGCCAAAACTTTTCACAAAATAGATCAGAACTGCACATTTTACACCCTGGGAAGATCTATTTCACTTCTGATCAGGGCTTTATTCTACTTATTGCAGTCAACTTATTGTCCTTTGATTTTAAGAAAGTAAAATGGACTCTACAGGAAGGGATTATGTGGCTGAATCCTTTATTACTATGGTTTCAAAAACTAAGAAAATAAGGCAAATAAAAGAAATAAATTAAAAAAGAGAAACCTCAACGGCTATGAAAATAAGGTAGCATTAAAAATGTCCTAGGTACCATCACATAGCTATTAAAATGAAAAACAAAAACTATAAAATATTGTGGAATCATTTAGCTAATGGTGTTATAAATTAAACCTATCTTTTTTTTTTTCTTTTTACAGGTTATTTATTTTTATTATGGTGACACTGGTTAACGAAATCCAGTAGTTTCAGGTGCACAAAACCTACTTTGCTTGAAAGAATCCTGGCAATATTAAATTTAAAAAGCTATAGAATTGCTTCTTGCCTTTGACCTAGTAATTTGGGAATATGCCAGTAATTCCTGATAAATACATTCTATCAAAGCTATAAGAGAGATAATTTGGGGCCAATCTAATTGCTCTACAAGCAAGAAATGGTTAAGTAAACCACAGTACAGTTATAGAACGAAATACTATGTAGTCAAGAAAAACCAGTAAGAATGTACATTATGTTGATATTCAAATGTATGCGCATGTAATGATACCAAGCTAAAAGAAAAAAAACCACAGAACTCAGTCATAGCATTTATATGAAGGTGAATAAAGATCATAAATTGGAGTCAGAGCAATATAAACAGAATTTTATGTGCACTTAACTTCTGTTTCTGTTTATTGCCAGTAAATCGAACATAAAATATTTTGAGAGGAGAAAATGACCAAATCCTCAGGATTCTTTTGTCTGTCTCTCAATGTACACACTGAGTGAAATGCAGGACACAGACTTGACAGTACATGTAAAGACTTATACTATATAATTACACTTATGCTGAAGATATCAATACTTGTTTTATCTGTACACTTCTGAATATTTTCTAATATCACAATGATAAATATGGTACTTTTCCTCTAAGAAATGCAAAATATCTTTCAAGGGGAATAGATAATTAGCAAATGATTATCCCTGTTTCAGATGGAAACTATCAATGACCTGACCAATTCATTAAACTCTTGATTCCCTACTCTAATCCTATCTTCTGGAAATAATCATTTCCATTTCTAATTTTTAAAATAAGTCCCTTCAGCTTTTTCTGAATAGTGTACACAAGACTGTCCTTCTTAACAAATATGGAATGGATTGGAAAAAAAATTATTAATACCCCGATCGAAGCAGTGAAATTTTAAACTGCTGTTTTTCTCCTTTGAGAGGCAAAGAGAAGAAATATTAGTTTACTTTAAACTCCCTGTATCAGTTAGTCAAATTGTAGGAAAAAACAAAAACTGCTCAAAGTATATCTTTCTTCTGATCAGTTATTTCCATTGACGGAGATGTGAACGCAGCTGGCAAAAAAGATGCAATCCTAAGGCTTCAGAAAAATGGTGTTTTTCCTTGCCTGTTTTATCCCTATACTTTTGAAAATTAAAAATTCAAAAGGACTCTCTGAGATTAACCAAAAATTAACTAAAAAAGTAGCTACTTAAAGGACCTTGCTGAGAAAACAAAAATCATCTAACTGGCAGACTACCTGTAAATTTCACACATAATCACTTTCTGAAGTCCATCTCAAATGTCACTTCCTTCTCTGTAGCTTTCCCCAAAGACTCCAATCCACAGATGTTTCCTCATTTCTGTTTTAGAGTACTTTGGACATAAATCTTTTATAACATATCAGATTTCAATAATCTGTTCAAATTTATGTCCTTCACTGAGGTTCCTAGAAGACAGATATTATTGTCTCTAAGGCACAAGGAATACAATACACAATTGCTGTTAAATTTAAATTTAAAGACCAAATATTAGGTTTTAAAGGCTGGTTACTAACATATTTAATGGAAAAACCAGTGTGCTTTCGAGACTAGCTCTCCCTTCCACTAGGAAGCACTATATTCTCAATTCAGAATTCTCAAAGTAAAAGCTTCTTGCACTGCAGGGTATGAGAGTTACAATTGCAACTATTGACTTGAGTTAAACTTAAAGGTCCTTAGATATTTTTAGAGATCCAAGTTTTTAAACAGAAACTGTAAAATGCTATGAAAACTTTAATAGCTTCTTTAATGCCCTAAAATAAGTTCAAATTAACAGCTATAGTAAAGCCAGCAGATATAAAATAAACACCCATTTTTTAAAAGAAAAAAATCAAGCTTAATAAGTAAATCTATTTATAGATTGTAAAAGTTTGCTGAACGATTATTTGAATTGTTAAAAATATTAATGGTTTCAAAGAGATCCTCAAGCCCCAAAAGTTAAATTTTACCATCTTAGAATAATTATGTATGTATATCATCATAGCTTATACGGCCTAACCTAAAAGCATGTTACTTATATCTTTTACTAGCAGTTAAAATGAAAACCTTGAGTTTGAAGGTCTTAAGAGAAACTAGTGGGATCTTATTTATTTTTTATACATTAAAAACAATCTCAGAGAAACTAGTGGGATCTTATTTATTTTTTATACATTAAAAATTTTTTTTTGCACTGGAAAAATAAAAATGCACAGTTTCAACCATTACAACAACTCTTTATTAATGCAGTTTACGCGGTTCTGGGAGTTATGTTTCACAAGTAAGAACCGGTTAACCGCTAAACGTGAAGTTAAAATATAAAAGTCCTAGAAGGAAGAAGCTCTCAGAATCAACCAGGAGTTGGTCCAGAAAGTAGACTAAAACAGGAAGCAATGAAATAAAGTTACTGGAAGACCAGTTGGTCTACTTGTTTGGACTGCGTGACACAGGGCTGTAGGCGAACAACTCACTCGTGGAACGCTTGCTGCTGACATGCACGCATTCAATTCCAAGGGTGCGCCACACACATAGTCCCTGCTCCAGGAAAACTGAATACCGTTGCTCGTGCAACCCGGCCCACGAGACGGAGGTGAGCCTGAGGCCCACTGAGTCCTACAGAATCTACGCCCCCTTCAAGGGCAGTTTCAGAGCCTCCGACCGACACCCGGCCAAGCCCAAGAGCTTCAGGAGACACTCGGCCCCACCCCCTGCTACGCCTCCTTCCCCTCGGACCCCAGCTTCTCCCGCAGAGGGAGACTTCCCCTTCCTACAGTGCACCTGGAGGTCCACCGGGCCTCACCCACCTTGCATTCGTTGCTTTTTTTTTCTTCTTCGCAGAAGTTCACCGGTGCCAGGCCGGGCAAGTAGAAAGCTGCGCCCGGACGCGGGCCGGGGGCCGCTCCCAGCAAGAGCAGCAACAGCAGCAACAACCGCGGCCACCGAGGTGGAAACGACGCCGGCAGCCTTGCGCTCATGACGGCTGTTTCGGGGAAAGGGAAGACAAGCCGAAGGGGAGAAAAGGGAATGAGGGGCGGGGAGCCCTCGGACACGACAAGGCCACCCAAGCTGAAGGAGGCCAGCCCGCGACGGACAGTTCCGCTTGCGTTAGGAGATACGGCGGGTCCCGCAACAGAAACCGAGCCGGATCTACACTGAGCATGCGCAATGCTGCCTGCACATGCTCAGTGAGAGCGGCAGCAAGCGCCCTGAGGAGCTTCCGGGAGGCAGGGAAGGAAATCCACTTTCCAGGTTTTCAGCGGGCCGGCTGAATGGTTGTTGGGAGAGATGTTCCGGCGCTCACGTTCCTACTCCAAATTCGGATCTAAGAGCTCCCTTGGAGCGCCGTGGATCGTTCCGCTTGGCTGACGCTCCCGGCTTGTTACTTTGTCTCAGTTTCCCTTGCACATCTCTTAAATTTCCACACCACGCTGACCGCAGCACGCCAACCCCCTATTAGTGCTCCAGAGAGTCCTTGCTGATGGAGGCGAAGTTGGTGGAGAGAAGTTTGGTAAACACCTGGTTGAGAGCAGGGTGAGGAAACAAATGGGGAAGAACAGCCATAAATCCTCAAAGAAACAGCTACTCAGAGGTGTGTGCACAGACAGGTTCAAAGTACTGGATGCAGTGGCTCATTCTTGCATGGGGCAGTGATTGCATAGAACAAACAAGACCTCTTTAAGAGTGGAAAAGAGGTGCGGAGAAAAACAGGAGTAGGCGAATAGAAGGTAGTGTTGACATTTCTTTGCAAAGGAGGACATGGGGGCACACCCTAGGGCTCAGTGAATGAGGATAGTAGTTCTAGCGAAAAAGAAATCTGATTATCCTAGAGCAAGTTTCTGTTGTTTTTCCTATTGCAGTGGCATCATGTCCGTGTTTGTGCACTTAAGTTTATGTGTGTGGTGCATTTTCCGAGTATTTTTCAAGGAGAAATTTGCTTTGGTGACGAAGTCGATTCAGTTGAGCCTTAAGGTTCAACTAAATACTTCAGAAGAGTGCATCAACTCAGACTATACAGCAAGGAATTATAACCCGAAGGTACCTCCAGCTCGGAATTCAGGAATGGGCAAGTTCACTAAAAGAATTCAGAAAAGTGGGGAGCCCCGTGCAATCCTATCTAAATTATTGTGGGTGTTTGCACATCTCCCTGGAAAGCTGGTAACATTCATTAAATTTTCAAAGGGATCTATGACCCTGCAAAAAGGTTAAGAATCACTTTTATATTGTAGCGTAACCAGAACAATGTAAGATAAAATTCTTGCTTGCAAGGATAGATTGCACTAGGAGCTCCAGCGTGAAACTATCTAGTCATATGACCTTGAGCAAGTTACTCAAGTCCCAAGTAGTAGAATTGGGAAGCAGAGAGAAAACATCCATCTTCTTAATGTTGTTTGAAGATTAAATGGAAAAAAAAAAATGTACATTAAGCACATAACACATTTCTTGGCACAGAGGAATGACAAGCCATTTTTACAAAAGCCAATCTAGCAGTGAAAGTGTCACTTCCCCCCTTTTTAGTCTCCCTCAAGCAAATCAGGTTAAGGAAAAGGAATTACAATATTCTGTAATTGAAGTCCCAAAGACTTCCACTATAAGAGGAAGCAGAAGTTCTCTCAATTAAGAAAGGAGAAGAAAACTAATATTTTTGTTTACTATCATCAATTTGGCACCAATAAATACTTGACCTTCTCGATCTCACTTACCCGTTTTTTTACCCCAACCTGTAACTCCCCCAGTTTTCTCCATTTCAGAAAATGGCATCGCTGCTTCCCTGCTTCTCAGGCCCCAAAACCTAGGAGATAACCTAAATGTCTTCTTCTCTCACGCTCAGTCCTTCAGCAAGTTCTGTTCCCCTGGCTACTGAGCTAGACTAAACCCTTTCAATACTTTCCACGTCCACAGCTACACCCCAGTTGAAGCCAAAATCTTAGTTATCTAGGACTACTTACTATAATTGCCTCTCAAATTCCACTTCTGGCAAGAGCAACCTTTGAAAAAACTCTTTAAATTCTTTGACAAGAGAGAAATTCTGAGATGTCGTAAATTAAATTAGAGCCGGCTGGAAGGTGGAAGAGACAAGAAAGGTTAATCAGTTAACAGCTACATAACAGCTAATCAGTTAACAGCTACATAACAGCTAATCCCCTTTCTATATAGGCAAAAAACAAAAGACTGATACTATTACTGAATGTATGATAAAATTTGGAATTAAATTCCAAATGTAGTTATTTCCACAATTAGAGAATAGCCTACCAACAGGTGCCACTACATTCTCTAGACTGTTGCCCACAACCAGTCCAAAAGAGCGAACACTTCTTTACGACCCATGCAGGAACTAACCCCGCTTCACCGGCTCCTACCTTCTTTATCTATAGCTAATTTAAATTCCTTCAAAACACATCTTTCTTCTCCGAACTGTTTGTATTAAAAAAGAGGCCCATCCATTCCAGGACAGCAGCCAAGTTCGTCTTCTCTGTCTAGCGCTGCTGCTGGTGGTGGTTTAGACTGCATGCCCCAGGACCTGGTCCTTTTTCTGGCTAGCATGTGGCTCAATTAACTCTTTCAGAAAAGCTTTCGGTAGTAAAAAGGTTTTAATTTCTTCAATATCACTCTTCTGTTTAACGCCTCCCTGACATCCCACACTACCACTACTTACCACTATCGAATTAGTGTGGCTATTTGTTTTGTCTCACTCCCCATTTACATGTAAACTCCATGGAGTAAGGAGCTCATCTCTGCAACCTACATCTCTACATTTCCAGAACCTAGCGCAGCGTCTGACACATAAAGACAAGAGGTGCAAGTAACCGGAAAGCACTACAGGATTGGTACTGGCCAGACCACAGAAATTCTAGCGATCAGAATTTAGAACCACAGACTTTCAGCGCTGAAATAAACCTCAGGTTTTCCAAACAAGGTTAACCTCCTTTTACAGAGAAAAGAAAGGTGCGGGACTGCCCGCAGCCACTCGGCTACTCATTGAAGCCGAGCCCATAACGGCGTGGGAGTCCGATCCCCAACCTTCTTCCCTCCGAACCTCTCAGCCTCCTCAATCTTCCGAGCTCAGCATCATCAAAAACCCGGAGAAGTGGAGTATTCCTCAATAAAAATGGTTTCTGGAATCCCAACACAACACGGTCCTACCAGTGCATGCGCAAAACTGGCCAACCTCACCTTGCCAACTCCCACCCCTCGACCTTTTCCCTGCTTCCGCCTCCAGAGTTCAGACACGTCATCCCATGCAGCAGGCCTGGTGGGAGGGGCAGGGGCCGGGCCTTGGCCGCGGGGCGGAGCCGACCCCTTACATCCGGATCCGGACTCTCCAAGGAAACGCCCACCCCGGTGTTTGCTGGGTCACCTGCTGCGTTGTCCGAGCAGTACCTAAGGCGTGACGTGGAGAGCTCTTCTCGCACCCCACCCAATGAATAAAATGGAATTGCCCTGCCGTGTGGGTGCTGTCATACAGAAAGGCTGAGTAGGGATTCCAATTCCAAACTAGGAAGAAATGAAATTTTCCTTCCATGCACCCCAGACTGTGATTCGCCCTTTCTCAAAGTACTAATGCTTGTGACTCTGCTGTAAAACTTAAGGAATACGATTTTTTTTCCGTTTCTCTGCTACAGAAGACATTTGCCTCCTCTGATTTAAGACTCTTAAATATCTGGTGTTTGTTTCTTCCACTCTTCTCCACCAAAGTAATTCGGACAGCCTGTTTTTCTGCATTTCCCAGGGCCTCTATTTAGTCTCAAACCTACAGGATGCCCAAAGTTTAATTTCAAATTAATAATGAATAATTTTTAGTACATATATGTCCTAAATATTCTATAGGACATGCATGTATTTTACCTGGCAACCCACTTCTGTGTCAAGTTGCAGGAAGGACAGCTATACTCTGTTGTATGCCTGTAAAGGAATGGGCTTTTAAGGTTTTCTAGAAGATAAAAGTCACCTCACTGACCTTCAATTTCTGATATAAAATTGTGATAGTCCAAAGGACAAGAAGTGAGTCATCCATAGACACCTTCCCTCCCAGTCTAAGCACTGCAACTTGGAAATGAAACTGGCCCTGAAAAACGGGCTAAAAACACAATTCATGGTAGTTCAGAGCCAACGTGTGAGAGATCTTCATATATTTTAAGATAAAAGAATGGTCCCCAGGACAATGAGACTTGTTTTATAAGCTAAAGTCGGACCAGAAGAGAGATTATTTGTGCAGCAGAACCCGGAAAAGCCACAAAGGCAAAGAGTTACTCAGGGAAGACACTGGTCCGGCCCAAAGACTGTATCTGCAGTGCTGTTGATGGAGTATCTCGATGATGTAGATAGACATGTTCTAATCATATATAAGCATACCTTGGATATATTGAGGGTGTGATTCCAGACCACCACAATAAGGTGAGTATTGCAATAAAGCAAGTTGTAATTTTTTTTGCTGGTGGAGGGTCTTGCCTTCAATTTGTAAAAAAATTCAACATCTGTGAAACAGTAAAGTGAAGTGCAATAAACAGGTATGCCTTTAGCTAATCCAGCTTGCTCTAACTTTATACCCACCAGCCAACTTTCTGTTTACAGTGTAGCTTGCCATGTAGTTTGCTTACAGAGAGAGTGTTGGATTCAAATAGCTGATCTCCTCTAGGATTGTTTTTACAACTTTATAGAGCTATAATTTATATACCATGCAGTTCACTCTAAGTGTACAAATTAATGATTTTTATCAAGTTTACTGAGTTATGCTGCCACGGCCATAATACAGATTTAGGACGTCACCCCTATGAGATGACCTTTAATATTTAATCCCCTTTCTATACACTCCTCCAAGCAACTACTAATCTCCTTTCTATTTCTATATATTTGCCTTTTCTGACAATTCGGGGTTTGCTTTTTAAAATAATAATTTTATTTATCCATCAGTTTCTGTGTCTGTGGCTAATGTAAATTTACCCCAGAGATAGATCAGTTTTCACTTTTCTGACAAGTAAGTTGTACTAGGCTGCTGGATTGTTCTGGATTCCCCAAGTCAATGACCTCTAGTCAAAGACAACCAGAAACACAACAATGGCTGGGTTTATTACTCATTGCATTTATTACTCATTGCAGTGAGAAAGAATGCACACTATAGGGAACCATGGGTTGTCTCAGTAAAAGTATATTAGAAAGGTACTCATTATAAGATTCAAGCTTGTGTTCGATGATTTGAGGGAGTGTATAAAAGACTAGAGCTTTGCTCTGGATTAGATACTGCCAAGAAGCAAGAATAATTCTTAAGACTGGATATCTTAATAAGTCTTATCTAGAAGGGGGGCAGACTAGACTGAGGCTAAAGCTGTAATTGGTAAAAACAAACAAACAAACAAACAAAAACAACACACACACACAACAGTAGTCAGTTCTTAAAATAGGGGAATGTTGACCATTTTGGAGTTTGGACAATATTCAGTTTTTTTGTCTTTTGTTTAGACATAATTACAGAAGGGTCATATTTTGTCTTAATTGTGGTCAGAGTGGCCTTGTCTGATGTTCATATTCTGTGAAATTGTTTATACTCAACAGGGCCTAGGTGTGAGTACCAGGCCAGTTCCCAATGCCAGGAGCTGCTTCTCTCTTTCTCACGAAGATATGCCATCTAGTGAACGACTTATCTGGGTAACTAGCCAGGCGTTCACTCCTCTATATCACTACATGTATTTATTTGCCTTTTTCTTGAAACTTCAAAAATAGGCCAGTTGGTAAAAATATTACCCCAGTTGGGTAAACTCCAACCTTCAAACTCAGATTGTGATAATTTTTATAGATGTTTAAGTGATTCACCCTTCATCTTATAAGTGAGGCAGTGAACAACAATGTTCGTATTCTGTTAATACTTTCTTTCATGACCTTGCATCTTTTAAATGCAGTTTAGCAACATTTGCTGTCCATGTAAATACTGAAGTGTTCCTATCCAAGATGCAAGAACTCTTATGAATCAATTTTTTTAAAAAAAGACAACTGAGTAGAAAAATAGGCAAGAGATAGAAAAGATGCATTACAAGAGTAGATAGTCAATGGTAAAAAAAAAAAAAATGTATATATATATGTATATTAATCATGAGGGAATTGCAAATTAAACCTCAATAAGATACAGCTACAAACAACAAAAGAGTTAAAAATTAAAGGACTAACAATACCAAATGTGAAACAACTGGAATGATTATACACTGCCAGTGGGAGTGTAAATTGGTGGAAATTTGTTTGGCACACATATTCTAGAAACCAGAAATTTCACTCCTAGATCTAAATGCCTACTTACTTTTACCAAAAGATGTATTCACCAAAACAGAAGTCTAAAGTTCATCTACAGTAGAGTGGATAAATTGTAGTATAGTACACAGCAATGAAAACAAATTACTACTAAATACAACATATATTGATCTCACAAACATGATATTAAGTAGAACTAATATAATTTCATTAAAATAAAGTTCAAAAACATGCAAAACTAATCTGTGGCGTTAGAAATCAGGATAGTCGTTGCCTTTAGGGAGGTATAAAGAGGTAATGATTAGGAGGGCACGTGGTGGGGCAACTGCAGTGCTGGTTGTGTTCTGTATTTTTATCTAGGTGGTCATTATCTGGGTGCTGTTACTTTGTAATAATTCATAGAGCTGTACACTTATTATCAGTATACTTTTTTGTGTGTATGTTATACTTTTTTAAAAGTTTATTAAAATGCATATTATTGCTGTGAAAAAGTTAATTGTTGAAGTTGGATATTAGTACAGGAAGATTATACCATTCCCTCTACTTTTCTGCATTTGAAATTTTCCATGATAAAAAGTTTAAACGTGTATGCATATGTGAATATGTGTATGTATATATGCGTACATGTATATTTATGCATGTATATATTTGTATGCATATTTGTTTGTAAATATTTGAGCTGCTCCTTGACCTTCCAATTTCCTCAAAAATGAACCAGATTTTCCAGAGACCATAGCAATGACTAGAGCCATGTGATTCTTTTATACCATGGTGGGTTTGAAAATTAGGATAGAAAGAGAGTTAGTGTATTTGGATAGTATTAACCAATAAAAGAAATATATTTGATATGTAAAATGACAATCTGAGTGAACATTTTTATACACGTATTAATATAAATATGTTGAATTTGTATTATAGGTACAGATATAAATATATTTAAGAGAAGACAGACAATATGACAATGTCTTTGACTACAAGCCAAACACTATTAAAATGCACTTGAGCAAGAATTACAAATTTTTATTTCATTGAAGTGTTTGGAATATGCTAGAAATAAATGAGATTTGATGTCATTCACAAATTGTGCTTGAGAGAAATGAACACATCATTCTATACATGTTGCTTTGGAATCCTGGCTAATGATTGAAACTTCCAAGTATTTCTAGGTATATTTCACTATATAAATGTTGGGCAAAGCTCATAGAAAAGCATCCATAAAGGGAAACAAAGACAAAGGATGCATGAAACAGGACATGATTGCACAACAAGCGCTATGAGGCCCGTCACCATGATTGCTCTTAAGTAGCTACTGAATGGGCCAAAATACACAGGTTCCCCCAGAAGAAAAATATTTGAGTAATTTGAGAGTAGAATGTTTATTGAAAATAAAATTTGGGCTGAGGGAGTTGGGGACTCTAGATTGAAGGGTAACTATATAAAAATAATTCAGTGGAGTCACAGCGTGGTCATGTTTTCCTTAAGAGCTAACTTTAGAACTTAATACCCATGTGAGATGAATTTCCCTTGTATCTTGTTGAACCACCACAACTACCAATAACTACAAGTTTAAACATTTTTAGAAAACTGATATAAAATAGAAAGGGCCTACAGACAAACAGAAACACTTCACACAAGAGTGAGATAGTTTGAATGACAAGGCATCTTCCCAGTGACTTTTCTTCTTTTCTTGAGAGGTTCTTGGAGCATAAAAATTATCAAAAAGGGTAGAAGGCAGAAGTCCATGCATACTGAACTTAGAAAGCTACTTAAGGCACTTTAATGACACTTTCGGCCTTATACAATTTTTGCAGAATTTTGGAAACTAACACCCAATTAAGCCATACTCCATTGCAGGTGTGACTCCCAGCTAGGGTTGCCAGATAAGGTATAGGATGCCAGTTACATTTACATAAACGATGAATATTTTTCTAGTACACATATATCCCATGTCTATTTGGGGTATAATTATTTTAAAAGTATTTGTTGTTTATTTTTATTTGCTAAATCTGGCAACTCTCATACTGGTAGATCCTTGGTTTACATGGATTCGAACAAGAACTCAAAGGGGCCTGCACAATTAAGGTGCATTGAAATAAAACCCTGGGGGAAAACATTGCAATAAAATAAGGAGTTATTATAGAAAAAATAAGCAAAAGATGAGCTATTCCTATATAAAAATGCATAAAGGACATGAAGAGACAATTCACATACACTTACACACACAAATATATGAGTGGCAAAGGCAATTAAATAGTCAGCCTTATTTGTAATAAAAGAATGGCATATTTTTAAGAAACCAATGACACACTTTTTTTAATCTACCAAGGAAGCAAATTTAAAAAGCAATGATAGTGCCTGATGTTATTTCATACTCTGATGATGAGAGTTAAATAGCCTTCTCAAAAGGCAAGTTGGTATTATATATTTTTGAAAAAGCCTTTAAAATATATGTAATTTGCAAGATCTGTCTTAGAGAAATATTTTAAATGTATGAAAAAAATTAGCTCTAAGTATGTTAACCAGTGTAATATTTTTAACACTAAAAAATAGAAAACAACCAGAATGTTCCACAGAGGAGTTTGTTAAATAAATTATGGTACATAATAACAAAGGTGTCACATTTTGTCTTGATCATGGTCACAGAAATGCCCGGTCTGATGTTCTTGTTCTGTGAACTGGAATATAATGGAATAGTCTGCAACCATTAAAATTATGTCGAGAAGAACTAGTAATATGGAAAGATGTTAAAGATATGTTGCTAAGTTTATTATAAAATAACATGCAATTCATGATTTTATTTTTGTTAATGTCCACATGTGTTAAGAGAATGAAAAAACAAATTACAGGCTGGGAGGAAATATTGGTAAATCACCTCACTAACAAAGGACTTTATTCCAATATGTAAAGAACTCTCAAAACTGAACAGTAAGAAAACAAACAACCCAATTAAATAATGGCGAAAGACTTAAACAGACACTTTACCAAAGAAGATATATAGATAGCAAATAAATACAAATGTTCAACATCATTAGCCAATAGAAAAATGCAAATTAAAACCGTACAAGTTACCACTACACACCTATCAGAATAGCTAAAATAATATATCCTGACGATATCAAAAGCTGACAAAAATGTAAGGCATCTGGAACTCTCATATAGCAAGCACTGTTAGGAATGTGAAATGGTATAGCCACTCTGGAAAACATTTAACTGTTTCTTACAAAGTAAACATATACTTCTCATATGACCCATTAATCCTACTCCTCGATATTTAAACCCCAGAGAAATGAAAACATGGTCACACAAAAATATGTACACAAATATTTATAGCAGCTCTATTTATAATCACCAGAGTTATGAACACAATCCAATGTCTTTCAACCCAAAAATGTATAAACAAACCATGGTATATTCATACAAACTCAACAATAATAAGTAATGAGCTATTAATATACAATCTTGGATGAATCTCATATACACTGAGTGAAAAAGCCAGTCTCAAAAGGTTACAGATTCTATAATTCCATTTACATGACATTATGTGACATTTTCAAAAGCCCGAAGTTTTAGCGATAGGTGTTTGCGAGTGCCAGGGATTAGGGGTGAGGGAAGATATTATTACAAGGGATAACAAGAGGAATTTGGGAGCATGATAGAGCTGTTATGTATCCTGATTTTGGTGGAAGTAAATGAATCTATATATGTATTAAAACTCATAGAAAGAAGTATTTAAAATTGAAAAATATATATGATCACAGATAAAAGAATGGAAGGACACATCTGAAAATTTTTATAGTGGGTTAATTCTATGGGGTCAAATACAGGCTGACTTACCTCCCTCGTGATTGCATAGTATTTCCATTTTAAAAAATAGTGAACATATGTTATATTTGTAAAGAAATTTTATATAGATAGGATAAATACACATATACATATTTATGTAAATAGATCATGTTATAGGAAAACTTGAGTGATGCCTGCCATTATTTCATATTGGTTCAGCCTTTGGGGGACAAAGAGGTTTCACTGCATTATTGGAAAAATATGTTTTGGATAAGATGTTTTTCTCACTTATAAAAGAACTGGCAGTGCTAACATATCTCCATAAATCTGTACTTTGCCATGGGCTATAGCACAAAGTGTCTTGGCTTTCTGCTGCACCATTAGGTTTCCCATTAACATCCATTAACCAACAACTTTCACTTCAGGGTATGCAGCCAGAATTCCTTCTGAAATGGAAAAAAATGTAGAAGTGATGATGCAATCATAGGCTAAGTATTTGTTTTTCTTTCTCATCAATTTTAGCTTGTCTTGTAAATGGATCAGAATTCTCATCAGGTATTAAGCATTAGGAAGCTGCCGGGAGTTCCAACAGCAGTTGGCTTATTTAATTTTGCTTTATGAAAGTAACCCAAGTTATGTTAGATGAAATTTTTAAATGCTTTTATCCAAAACCTAGAGAGCAAAACTTAAACCAAGTGCGTTTGGCCTCCTTAGTCATTATTTGGTACGTCCACGACAAAAGCCTGAGATTCTGACAGCAGACTGGCACTGAGAAGCAGACCCCCTACTGGACCACAGAAATCAACACTTCCCACTACTCCTTGGGGGGATCCCAACCTCCCTCATCTGTTCATGCCATGGCTACCAGCAGGAAGTGAAGCTACAGGCATCCTATAGGCCAAGCCGTTTCTCAAAAATCCATAGCTATTATCAGACTTTCTGCTTCATTTTGGCAGTTTGACAGTGAGCAATTGGCTGCCTTCTGAGCTATATATGTCACACAGGGCAAAAATATTACAAAAGGCTAAGGCAGGCATGTTATAATTTCTTAAGGTTTTGGCCTTGACTCCCATTAATAGTTCTGCAACTCAAAGCAAAACCAAAAATTCTACACTAATATTTTCATCGCTACCCAAACATATATGTGCAATCATAGAAAATGATCCGGAAATATACACACCAGCCTGGTGACAATAGTGAAGAATGGAAGTGGGGGGCTTTAAATTTACCTCTAACTATTGAAGTTTTCACATCTTATATTATTGGTATAAGTTAAAATCAATTTAAAATAATTTAAGTCTTAGGATCCTCTTTTGGGGTGGGGCAGAAAGGGATAAGTTCACTATTTTGTCATTTTATAAGACTAAGTGTTCTAATAAATTTGAGAGGAATAAGGGGTCTTCTACTCTTTCCTTAACTATGGAAGTTTGGAAGGGGACATAGCACCTAAAGAAGGAATTGGGATTTGAATATTGCTGAATAGGGAAGGTAGTTTCATAGTTGACAAAAGAACCTTGGAGAAATAATACAATAGGGTTTGATGGTCTAGTGAGACTTGAACAGTTGTCCGATTAGATTATTTCTGTTCTAACTGCTGAGTGATTATGAAGTGGAAGAATATCCAGAAACACAGCAACCACATGACAGAAGAAGAAATGAGATCTGTAAAGGAACTTATGGTGGACAGTTTACGGCGGCAGGAAAGCAAGCTGGGGATGTGGGGTAGAGGGGGTAGGTTCAGAGCCATCCACAACCTTAAGAGTGTCTAGATTTCATGTCAAGGACTGTGAGAGGCCAGGTGAGGCCTTTTGAGAGAGAATCTCACTGAAACTGTCAGCTCCAGAGGAAGGTGGCAGCATTTTACTGGGTAGAAAGTGAAAAGAAAGGGCATCGTTAGGCTTTCGCTGACTTCCCACTGAGAGGGGATTTCTAAAGTTTTCTTTTCTTGAGGAGCTCACTGTTTGGTGAGGAAGCCAGACAAAAGAATGATGATAATTCAGAGTGACAAATTCCATAAAGAAGTGAGAAGAGAGCAGAAAGGAGGTTGTGATGAAATTACCTTATTTAATGTGAGTTTGTGCCTTTTTGTCTCAATCTTCCAGTACAGGTACATGGGCAGGGGAACAGTCTAATAATATACTAGACAGAGGGGGAAAAAAAAAAGGCCCAGCCTTGGGCTCAATATGACATGAAATGGAAGGGCACATAGTGAATGGTAATGCCAAGAAAACTAGTGGGAGGCAGATTATGAAGTGTCTTGCAGTCAGTTTAAGTTTTATTTATTGTAATGGAGAGCCACTGAAGGTTTTTAAGGAAGGAAGTGTATAGAACAGGCTGGCATAATAGGGTCATGACTTGCACAACGCCAAGGGCATCATTTATAACTTGATAGAGTGTAATATATGCCACATGGTGAGAAGGAATGTTTCTCAGAAGAAGAGGGGCATTTTTCTTGGTAGACTAAACGAAGACTTCCATTGCCTTGACCCTGACAGGTAGTGTTTTCGCAAAAGGCCACCTCCACAGCTGTGGACCGGGCCCCTGACAATTATCTGATCAATGGGCCAGGGTCACAGTGTGCTATGAAATCTCACAGTGCCAAGCATGGCATCTACTTTGTAGGGAGCTCTTTAGTTAAGATCTATGGACAAGGCAAGCAATTGTAGTGAGAATGCCCATCTTGTAGACTGAGGGGGAGCAAAATATGCTACTCCAAATTATGCCATTTTGGCCAACTGGTTATTTTGAATTAAAGTTACTTAAGAAATAGCCAGTGCAAGAAGAAATTGACCCTCCTTTGTCCCCTGAAATTAGGAGATAAAGCTCCCATGTGACAGGCATCCTCCCTGGACTGGGAGGTAGAGGCACATCCTTATCACCAGAGCAGGGAACTGAGAATGGAGGGCTGTATAAACAAACCTTGTTCTTCTTCAGTAATTTACTACCCAAAGCCCAAACCCCCTTGTCTTGTCAATTCTTCACAAATTTAGTGTTTCTTTGTCTAAAAGGTATAAAATCTGCCTGCTTTGATCATTTCTTTGAGTCTCATATTTCTCCCACACATGCATAACTAAATTTTTTCTTTGACTTATGTAAATTTAATTTTAGGCCAGCCAAAGAACCTAGAAAGGAAAAGGAAAAGTTTTTTCTCTTCTACAAAATGTAGACATTGATTTGGTACAACTGCAAATATAAACTGCAAAAATCCCCAGGACTCAACCTATAAGATGTGGGATTTTATAAATTTCCAATAGCTTGTTTCTCTATATATTTGTTCTCCTTACTTAAAAGTCAAATATAGAAGAAAATATCTTAATTAATTGCACATTGCACATGTTAAATTCTCTGGTTCATTAAGGTTTTACCATTTTTTAAATCATATTTATTCTAGAAGTGTTTAGGTGACTTAAGATTGTGTGTCAAGTGGAAAAGCAAAGTAAACACTACATTTCCAGAAAACTTATGTCTGCACAAAAACCTGCACACAAATGTTTAGAGCAGCTTTATTCACAGTTGCCAAAACTTGGAAGCAACCAAGATGTCCTATAGAAGGTAAATAGATAAATAAATTGTGGTGCATCCAGACTATGAAATATTATACAGAGACAAAAAGAAATGAGCTGTCAAGCCACAAAAAGACATGGAGGAACCCCAGCTGTATATTGCTAAGTGAAAGAAGCCAGCCTGAAAAGGCTGCGTTACTGTATGATTTCAACTATATGACATTCTGGAAAAGACAAAACTTCGGAGTCAGTAAAAAGGTAAGTGGTGTCAAAGATAAAGAAGGATGTTAAAGTGGTAAGGACAGATTTTAATCAGTTACAGTAGGGAAAAGAATCCAGCATAAACTGAACTCAACTTTGATCTATGCAGAGAAGACTGGCTGTTTTAAAGGGAGAGGAAGGAGTAGGAAAGGGGAATGGTGGGGGCGGGAAGTGAAAAATTATAAAAAGTGGGAAGGGGAGATTCGTCCATGGGAAAACATCTGGGTTTGCTAACTGGCGTTTGTCAAAGTCAGGCTCCTGTCCTCCCACAGAGGCCGAGGGACAGGGATCTTATCTTCAGCTGTTGGCTGGAAGAGTCAATTCTTTTGGCAGCCTTGAGTTTCCTCAGGGAGGCACTTTAAGTGGGGCTCAGTTCATCCTAGGAATTGGGATTTTAGAAATTATGCTAGTGTTCATTCGAGTCTTCATAGGCCAAGGTTGAGAATGAGTTAAGAAAAAAGACTCAGAGGAGCCTGGCTAGAGTTTGGAGAGAATTATTGTCAGCGGTCACCTGGGGTTCCTGGGAAGGAAGGATGAATAGGTGGGACGCAGGGGATTTTTAGGGCAGTGAAACTGTCCTATATAATACTGTTGTGGGGGATACATGTCATTATATATTTGTCAGAACCCACAGAATGTGTAAGACGAAAAGTGAACCCTAATGTAAACTATGGACTTTAGTCAATAATACTGCATCAACATTGGCTTATCCATTATAAGAAAATTACTGTACTAATGGCAGATGTTAATAGAGGAAGAAAGGATGGGAAAGAGACTGGGGACTCTGGGTATTGTCTGCTAATTTTTTTCTGTAAACCTGAAAATGCTCTAAAAATAAAGTACATATTAAAAAGGGAAATTTTCAGATGGTATTTTTTTTCATTTTTATTAGATTCGAGTGGAATAAATAAATGTGAAGTGAATAATACTAATTGTTGTTATATTTTAATAATACTAGTTGTTATGTTTTAAACTTTAAGAAACCTTTAGCACACTGCGCATAAATAAAAAGTTGTTATCGAAAAGTCGATTGCTTCAAATGTAATGTATAACGTTAAAAGTGTCTTAAGTAAAAAGTAGCCTCCTGCCCCACACAGGTAATGGCTCTTAGGAGTTTGAAGTCTCCCCACCCCCGGTCTGCAACGGCACTCATTAATTTGGTCTTCACAAAACCTTTGTGACATAAGCAGGGAAGCCATGACAGTGCCTGCTCAGATAGCCAGTGCCATGGAGCTTCTGGGGACAGTTTTCAGCATGTAGTTTGGCTGAGTTTCCATGAGAAGACAGCCAAAATGCACCTACTCTGTGCCTGGCCCAGAGGAGGCCCTGATATTTTCCCCCTCTCCCCTGTGATAAATATTTGGAAATATATTTCTTTATTTGAAAGCAAGCATTTTTAAATGTGCTCACACAAAAAGATTGAAAGCTCTATAAGTAAAAAGATTTCCCCCCCTTTTATTCTTTAATTTATTTCCTGGGACTAACATCTTTATTTCCCGGGTTTAACTTTATGAAGGCATTAGCAAGCCCAGTTCCAGGAAAGCATAACCTTTTGAGTGAAAATTCTCAGTATTCGGGGATCATACAGTAGGGCACCCTATTTGGGTAATGACTCAGATTAGATATCCAGCTGTCAGTAATGTTGGCATTTGCTTGGTTTTATGAAATCTTTTACTGACTTAGGCATTCTGGTTCAGATTTTTTTTTTAAATTCTATACCTGTTTGTGGGTAGATTTTATGATTGATGCGGAATTCCTTATTTTACCCATTTATTTATATTTCATGCTTAATAGTCAATCTAAGAAATTGAGCTGTTCTTTCTATTGCCTTACAAGCAGGGATCCTGGGGTAAACGTTGCTGTGTGACAAACCAAGACCAGCAGAAGTACTAGAAAAACAAGCTTGGAAAAGAGAGGTAATTACCTAAAATTAGATCAAGCAAAAACTGCTCTATTAGGTAAATCCTGTTGCTAAATTGCCTACAGCAAGCTGAGCATGGGATAATACCGTGTACTATGAAAAAGAATTTTTTTAAAAGCCTTATAACAGGAAAGTGGGTCAAATATCTAGTGTTATCAAGCCCTCTCTCATTTTTCTTTATTACTTTTCCAACTTGAAAGAAGACATGGGGAAGTATAGAGACAATTGATGTAGGGCATAGAAAAAGATAACTCAATTTTAAAAAAGATTCTCGTAAGTAAACAAATTAGTCATTCTGAGATCAACTGATGTTTCTGACTAGTGATCTTTTTCTAGAACTTAATGGACAGGCTTTGTTTTCAAAACTAACCATTTGTTCTAGTTATCATATTTAATTGTAGTCTTAGTACTTCTACAAAAAGCATTAAAGTGTCATGGGGATTGAGCTTACCAAGAAAATGGCTGCAAAACAATGTAGAACCAAAGAACCGAGGATCTTCAAGAAGTTGTAATGACAGCTGCTTGTGAAATTATATTGGAATTTCTTCTTCCCCAGGACTATGAATTCAGCCCAGTAGGAGACCTTTGAACTTTATATTTTGTCTAGCTATCTGACACGTGTTGGGAAAAATCTTCTGGATGTGGGAGGTCCCAGTAAATGACAAGAGAGAACATTGTATTGTCTTTATTTTCTCTCTTCCTCCTACACCCTTCACACATAATTTTTAGAGTGCAGAATCTGGCTTAAATCAAAATGGCACCTGATAAATCATTAAAATAAAAATTTTGATATCATGTAAAACTTTCAGAAAATGCTTGTGAAGTAATGTTACGTAAAAGAAGCAAGACACCAAAATGAACTTCGCTGTGATTACAGCTGTGTAATAATTATAGATACATGCATACAGTATCTCCAAGATAGCAGGTAAAAATGGAAACCATCTGATTTGAGAAGATTTTAAAAAATCTTTTAGTCAAGTTTGCTTTAATCTGCTAGTTGGTGGGGGGGAAAATCAGGTGATATTAAAAATATTGAATAACCTGTATTATATACCATGGAGGCCACTACAACAAGCAGCTGCCATAATTACGGAGGGAGCCAGTTGTAAACACAGTGTTGCAGAGCCAGGTCAGCACCAGGCATTTCTCATGGGTCTGAGGTAACGAATTGGGTGGGAGCTGTTGCAGCCCCAGCAGGTTGCTAGTAGGTAGAAGCCAGAGCAGCCCCTCAGGGCCAGAGCAATGGGTGGGTAGGAGGCACTTGGTGGGCTTGAATATCACCTAGTTACCAATCAGTACTGTGGTATTTCCATAGTTTATCAACTGGTATTGCTGTAATAGTGCCTATGAGCTGATAAGAGTCTGATTAAGAGTAATCCTGAAAAGGAGGGAAAGAGACAATGCTTGTAAAAGTCTTACTGATAATAGCGCCAAGCACGTGGTAAATACTCCATAAATGTTGGCTGACATAATAATGTTGCATTCCTGCTTGCACATTTATTCTTATTAATAAGCAAAAAGTACACAGCCTAGACATTCCTTGAGGAGAGGATAGAAATAGGGTATGGCCATCAATCCCAGCAGTGGAAAGATTTTGTACAGATAGAGGCTTATTATCACTTAATTTCTCTGTCCTTTTCCCCAGCATCCAATCAGATATTGTCTTGCTCAGCTGTCCCCTGGTCTCTGGTGTGCAGATGGTGACAGAGAAGAAGGAATAGCAAGCAGGGTACTTGAACCTGGGACATGGTACCCAACTGCCATTTAATATCGATATTCCAAACAAAACTCACAGAAATTTGTGTCCATACACCATCAGGACAAGGTCCAGGAATTAGGGAACCACAATGAGAGTGCCAGATACATCCCCAGAAAACCAGACGCAGTGCTACAGCTGATCTTGTAAACTTCTCACTTTATACGTGAGAAAATTTAGGCTCCAAGAGAACAATTACCTTCCTCAACTTGATAAGTTACTTTTTGGGGGGTAAATATAATTTTTTTGTGTCTAGTTCATCCTACTTTATAAACACAAGTGTTAAGAATGTGTTAAGAAACTCAGTTGAAAAGCACAATAAAGGTTCAACAAAGGTCTGTCATCACACAGACACAGAATGAATTAGCCTTCAAACCAATTCAGGAGGGGAAGGGCCAATACAGGGCCACGTTCCAGCTATGACAAGTTTGAATTCCTCTTCAGTTAAGGAAGCCAATACTTGTCAGCCATGACCATCCATCTCACCCCATGGGAATTTGGGGGGTGGTTTCCATCACAGACCCACTATGGCCCATCTTCCCTTTTTTCCCAGGAAAAGTTGCTTTGTGAAGACAGCCATGAAGTCATCAGCATGGCAGCCTCACCACCACCTGTGCCTGCACCACCATTTCAACATAACACTGTGCTGTTTCTATCGGCTGACACTTAGTATGTGTTTGCTCTGTGCCAGGTATTGTACTAAGCGGTTTACATGGAATACTTCACCCTATCCCGTTGGGAATACACTCTTAGTATGTCCACGTTGCAGGTGGGGAAACTGAGGGGATCAATGGATGGACGGATGAGCAATGGGTAAGCCTGAGATCCAAACCCAGTCTTAACCATTAAAACTGCCTTCACGAATGAGGATGTAAAATAAGATAAATTCAGACTTCTTTAATGCAAATCTAGGGATCAATAGTGATAATTATAACATAATAATAAAGATATCTAACATAACGATCTTATGAGATAGGTGCTGTTATTATCTCCCTGGCTTACAGATAGCCTTCTATCCTTTGACTTGTACAGTCATTTATTCACCCACATACCCATCCTTTCATTCATCCATGCATCTCCCAGGGCATCCATCCATCCATCCATTTAGTAAACATTCATTGAGCATCTATCATATATCAGAAGAACTCACTGTCCAATAAGGAAAATAAAAATACACTGCATATTCTAAATGCTATAACAGAACATTCTAAATACTTGGAGACCTGAGGGAACTCAACAAGAAAGAAATTGATTGAGAATAGCATCAAGTTCTTTACCTTTTTATCTACATCAGTCTGAGTTAAAGAATAAATGCCTACTTCCGAAGTGAAGCAGGTTTTTCTGCCCTCTCTAAATTGCCTTTCATCCTTCCAAGGATCTACAGTAAAAAATGGGGAAAATGCATCTCTAGCCACAGAAGGCAGTTAAAAGATTACAACTTGTAGCCTGCAGGAGCAGAAGTGTTGGTGGAGAGAGATGGAAGGGTCCTCAGGGAACCTACTTCCCCCTTCTCTGGTTAGAGGAGGAACATCGCATTCAACTGTGAACTTTAGCAATTTCAACATAGCAACACAGATGCCCTCGAGGTTTTCCTACCGAGATGGCCTTTGGGCCTTCCCTCAGCTGAGGAGCCCAGAGTCTTTCAAAGAGTGGTCCACAAGGCAGCCAGGCTAGAGATCCAAATCCATAGAGAACACGCAGGCAATTGGGGGCTACTCAGACAAAATTATCCCCCCAGTCCTTTAAAATGTTTACCTAATCACATACCTATATTTAAAACAGCATTGCTGCCAGATCCAAATGCTTTATTATAATTAAGTTGCAACAGCAAACTTCCTACCTAGAGACTTCGAATATTTTGAGGGTTACGTTAGTAATCAGAGAAAAAAGTCTCATTACAAACAAGTATTTGTTTTGTGAACAAAAGGATATTGTCCCTGGAATCCCTTATGAAGACACTATTCTCTGAGGAAGGTATTATTAATTCCATATCACAGGTAAACCGAAGCAAAGAAAGTTAAGTAATTTATTCAGTTGTTTTAAACTCTAGCTAATGTCAGGTGACAGCCCCACCCCCCAGATAGGCCTACTTTGATTCTGTCTCTCCCCCTTTCTCTCTCTCTTTGTCTCTGTCTTTCCCTCTCCCTCCCCGCTTAAACTTTCATTATGGAAAAATTCAAATTATACATAAATTGAGAGAAAACCTCTTATTTCAACCATGATTTTTTAAAATACTCAATGAGATGGAAGTTTCTGCACAATAATAAGTAACAAGCAGTCAAATGATAGTGTATTATATCTTTTATTTCCTATCTCAAACTCTTTGCTACAAAATCTAGGACTATATATAATTTTTTAGCCCCTTGCTCTGAGATGATTTTTCCAAATATCATCTGAGTATTTTGAGGACTCTCCTTATTTGATTTTAGTGGCAAATACAGAAGTGCTGCTTGTGATCCACAGCCAAACTCTGTGGGGAGGGTGAGGTGCCAGCTTTAAGAAAGGGAGGGACTTAACTTCCTGCAATGACCTCTCCTGGGGCAGCGATGATGGGCCATGTGACATCCATCATCATAATTCTAAATGAGAATCTCAAGCACATTGAATGAACACTTCCTTATTTACTCTTTAATGGAAACATTAAAACAGTAAAGAAGAACAATTTTTAGACAATTATTTCTCACGGGAATTTGGCAAATATACAATCTCTTTTCTCGCTACAATCAATATGTATAATTTATCTTCTGAAAAAGAATATATATTACTCTGACTTAACACCAATAAATGATGGTCACAATATGTTATTCTATTTGGTTTTCACAAGAAAGAAAAATTACAAGAAAAAGTCAGATAAAATATGAGGTTTGTTTTTGTTTTTGTTTTGTTTTGTTTTTACGTCTGTTGAATCTCAAATGTCTTGAGCTTAAATTATCTGGGGTGCCAAGTAGGTTTCCACGCCCCCAAATCTCAGTAGCTTATAACGACAAAGATTTATTTTTCCATTCCATTACAAGTCATCTGTATATTAGTGACGGCTCTCTTCCACATGTCTTCTTCATTCCAGGGCTCAGACTGAAAGAGCAGCCACTGTTTTGTTGTGGCAGAAGGAAAACAGAAGTGGCTAAACCTTGTAATGTCTCTGAGAATTTCCATTTGATTGTGATATTTGTCCCTGCTGAGTAGCGGGGCAGGGAAAGTTTACACTTACAAGGAGGTAAGTCACAGGGCAACTGGTAAGGGAAGTGAAAAACTAAAATAACATTTTTAATACTGTTTAAGAAACTCCAAAGATAGCCTCTCTCCACTACATCCTTCTTAGAAAAATTTCAAAGAGGAAGTAAAACTCGAGTTGGATTTTCAAGGATGATTCTAGGCAGGGCCGAAGCAGATGCTAAGACAGAAATATTTGGGAAATGATGAGAAATCCCAAGAAGTCAGAGTCCAGGTCCTGTGGAATGAAGAGAAGTGTGATGATACATCTGAGATGTGCTGCTGGACCAAATAATAAAATTGGGCTAAATTAGAAATTTTAGATTTTGTGCTTTTCAAACATTTCCACCCATGTCTCCCTAATGACCAAGACGAACTAGTGAGTTTCTCTGAGGTTGTGAAAATCATCTTCGAAGGCCTGAGCATGATCCTAAAAAACAAGTTTGCATTCTGCTTCAGAAATATTTAAGTTGTTTTTTTATGAAACTAATGTTTTGCTGTCCCAAAAATCTTCAAAGAAAATCGACAGCCCAGGAAGCAGCAGTGTCTGTGTTCTGATTCTATATGCTCCCTGGCACCAGACCCAGAGTCTCAATGGAGAAATATCACTTTTCTCACTTTCCTCTAAGTTTAAACATTTTCCAAATAAAAGTCTGAGAGAAGAAAAAGATATAACTTCTTGTTACATACAGTCTCTGTATGATTGATTAATTTACCTTATTAACTGTATTGGTTACGTCCTTTGTTTCTTCAGTTATTTGTTTTTACTTGATCTGTTGCACATTAATAATGGGGAATTAAAATTATTAAAATTATGTTTCTATATATTTATTTCTTCCTACATTCACACATGTTGTTGTTACTTCTGTCTGGAATGTGTTTGCATGGTGCCCCCAACTCTATCCTTTGTCTGCCAACCAAGCCCTACTCATCTTTTAAAGACAAGTTACCACCTCTGTGAAGCTTCACTGATCCCAGTGGTTAATATTTTCATTCAGGAGAAAGACCACTGTGCTTTGCATACACCTTTCTATGGAGAAAAGAGAATTTAGGGCTATAGAAATATGAATGTTATCTAAAGGAAAATAAACATGGAGAGCAGGCAGTGGAAGAGAGAGAGAGAGAGAGAGAGAGAGAGACAGAGAGACAGAGAGGCAGAGAGACAGAGAGACAGAGAGAGAATCAACTCAGAGAAGGAGCTGAAGGTCAAGGATAGAACCTAAGGAAATTCTCCACAAAAAAAGGCAAAAAATAATACTAGAGATCATAAGAGCAGAAGGCTGCAGGCTCATGGGGACACCCTATTCACATGAGCAGCTTGACAATTTATTTCCCAAACAAATTTCCTGAGTACTGTTGGCACTGTAACTGATTCACACTGCAGCTCAACCAACTTAAGAGAACCTAAAATGGAAGTGAACTGAAGTGAACCAAAAGGAAGGGGGTGTGCTTGCCTGCAACTGATTACCTTCCACGACATCAACTAAATCAGTGAACAAAGTTTTGAAAAGATTGTATACTGATTTGACATCCTGTTTTGAATTCCTGGGTAAACAAACTTGTAGACTAAGCGTATGATTCAGTTTCCTTTTAGTTACAAGTGACAAAAATCAACTCCAGCCGTCCTAAGCAGAGAAAGGGCATTCATCATCTCGAGCATCTGAAAAAGCCCAGAAGCTGTCACAGTTGATCCAGAGATGAAATTGACTTAGCGTGCATCATGATGTCTCCATCTCTACCAATCAGTGTGTTTGGAGACTCACTGCTCTGCTTGGCCATAACTGGGTCCCATGCCCAACCCTGGAGCTGAAGCTGAGGGGTCAGCCCCACCCAAACTACATTGTTTGAACAGCTTTGGGTTTCTCTGGCAATATGGACCCCATAAAACTGTGGAGTACTTTCATCCAGTTTGCATTTAAAATCAAATGCTTAGACTAGTAATGCTTGAAATGAATGCTGAGTCATTCATTCAACAAAAACTTACCATGTGCTTGCCACCGTTCTCAGGGCTGACAATATAGCAATGAAAAAGACAAAGTCCCTGTCCTGAGGAGCCCACATTCTGGGGATCTTGGGTTCTTTTTTTCTTTTTTCCCCTCTTTAGTACTCCCCCCCAACACTTCCGCCCCTGACCTAAGGATGTTGCCGTTTCCCTTTAAGAACTAGATTTCTAAAGGTGGGGCATCTCCTCCCACAAGCACGTGGGGGTGCCTAGCACACCTGAGATATAGTCCATGGCTCCACCTGGGGCCCGAACCCAGGACCTTTTAAGTGTAAAGCAGACATGCTAAACATTGCACCATGGAGCTACCCCTGATCTTGGGTTCTTAAAATTCTCTAGGGTCAGTCATGGTCATGGTCCTAAAATCTTGACATAGACATGATAGGTTTAGTCTTTGAGAAACAGGCCTCCATTCTCCTAGCCTTCTAGGGCTCTTTTTTATTTCAAAGCTTGCCTCTTTTTTTTTTTTCTTTGTAGGTTTCTACTAAAGGCCACAAGGAGCAGCCAAGACACGGAACCCTTCATTCAAGCCTCCTAAAGCTTAGTCTCAGCTGGCACACGGACAGAATTCCAGGATAACGCGGTGTCTGCACAGCTTGGAGCTTTCTAATGACTTCGTTAGAATCTTAATTTCCTAGCAAAGGATGGGGTCTAGTCTCTTGCCTTATGTTGACTCAGCCAATTCCACATGATGGAGTTTGTCCCTTTCAACATCCCACTTGGAGGAATTTGTCAGAGTTCTCTGAATGTAAGCTATAGAACCCAACTTTGGTTAACGAAAGCAAAAATGAAATTTAGTCGACGTACGTGATGTGCCTTGCAGAGTCAAAGGAGAAGCCAGGCCCTAGAAAGGGAAGCAACCAAGACAGCCCAGCAGAGCAAGATCTAATGGATGGGATTTTGGGTTTTTTTGTCTTTGTTTTTGTGCAGTCTTTGGAATAAGCAACTTTAATCATTTTTGGCATTTATGGCAGGTGTTCCAAGGAGATAGAAATTTTATTTGCTGAACTCATGTCGAATGTCTACTTCTCTTGGCAAAGATGTAAAAGGCTCTTCGGTTGACAGTCTCACCCAGTCGTTCCCACGTGCAAGGGGGGAAGTGCATTTCAGGAAAGCAAAATCAAGGTGCTCTTAACAAGGAAAGAGCCATGATCTCCAGGGAAGCAAAAATAGTGATATTCAGTACCCCGGTGCTTTCAAACTTTAACATACACATGTACAGCCTGAGAATCTTGTTAAAATGCAGATTCTGATTCAGTGGGTCTGGGGATGAGCCTTGAGATATTGCAATTTAATAATTTCCCTATTGTCAGTTTGAGGACCACACTGAGTAGCAAAGCATGACATCATTTTCTTTTTAGAAAAATGCCTCTTAACCATCTCATACTCATTCCTTTTCCTTGATACCTTCAGATTGTGTGAACTTTGCTGAAAACAATTTCTGTCATTCCAAGACATCACAATGAAGACAGTTTTCTTTTTTCACACAGAAAAAAAATGAAGCAACCTTTTTTGTCAAAATGTATTAAAATTTAAATTAAATAAATATATTTCCTATACATCAATAATAACAAAATAGAAAATGCAATGCAAAACAATTCTGATTTGATAAAAAATGGTATTTCAAATCAATGGAAGAAGGATTTATTATTTCATAATGGTGTTGAGGTATTGACTATCTATTTGGGAAAAAAATAAAATTAGAGCCTTACCTTACACTATACATAAAATAAAATAAAACAAAATTTATCAAATGGAATAAAGTTTTAATTTTATAAAAGTGTTCAAGATTTGGAAGTACATACAAGAATAGTTTCCTAATCTTTTCCTGGGAGAGGGCTTTTATAAACATGAATCAAAACACAAAGGCCATAAGGAAAAAGTTGACAGATTTGCCTGCTTGAAAATGAAAAATCTCTGCACGACAAATTATATGAACTAAAATAAAGTCATGAGAGAGACTGGAAGAATATGTTCGCAACATGTAAAATCAACAAAAGACAGAAGGAGAAACACGATGAATAAATATATGAAAATATGTTTAATCTCAACTTTATTGTTACTCAGAAAATGGGATATTTTTTGCCAATTGGACTGGCAAAAATTTTTAAATGATAATACTCAGGATTTGTGAAAGAATTGGTCACTTGTAAAGTGCTGGTGAGAGTGTGTATGGCTTAGATTGTACGAACAGCAATATGGCAGTATCTGCCAAAACTAAAAATGCAAATGATGTTAGATCTACCATTTCCACTTTTAGGAATCTCTCCTACAAAAATATTTGTTTCCATGCCCAACTGTGTATGAACAGAGGATTAATCCTTTGTACAGCATGTCCAATGAACTAGAAGACCAAGGGAATCGAACTTCTATCAATGTGAGAATTGTAAAATAAGCTATAATGTTGGAATATTATGCAGCCCTTAAAAAGAAATTATGTATATTATTTGTGTAATTTTATATATAAATATGTAATGCTTTCAAATGTCATCTAAGTCTATGGCCATGCCACCTTGAACGTGCCCGATCTTGTCTGATCTCAGAAGCTAAGCAGGGTCAGGCCTGGTTAGTACTTGGATGGGAGACCAGGTGCTGTAGGCATTAAAAAATAATAATAGAATTAAAAAATAAAAGATCATCCAGACTTTTTAAGCAAAAAAGGCAAGTCACAACATATTTTAATCAAAACATATAATATAGTAGCATGAAAACTACATATGAGTATACGTAAATAATTAGCAGGATACATATTAAACTGTTACGTTATTATAGCAAAAAAGGCATTTGGAGTTGGTGCTGAGAGCAGTGGTGCCGGACATAACTTTTTATTCTAAATGCCTTTGAGCTGTTTGAATCTTTTATGACTAGAATATATTCATGTATTACTTGGCATAACTAAATAAATTAAAATACCTACTATTAAAGTAAAGTTAAACAACACCAATTTGTTTTAGAATATTTGTAAAATTCAGAAAAATAAAATAATAAAAATCCCCAGTACGGCCATTACCGTCTATAAGCAAAATCATTTGGAATATTGGTCACACACAGAATTTTCTTTTGATACAATTCATTCTGATAATTAGATACCTATAAGATAATATTTCACTTATAGTAACCACAACTGATTGAGGGAAAACTTGTGATAGAAAACTGAGCTTCCAAGAGATGTTTAAAGCAAGAGAAATTTCTGGACCGGTGTTTAAAAGAGAGATGAACTAAAACGGATGACTATATGACCTAATTCAACCAATCACATGCGGCATTCACCCCAAGTTTATTACCTGCTCCAATCGAATCAATAATCTTGTTATATAAAGCATACTTCAGTGGTTTCAATTTTCTTCTGTTATCAGAAGGGTGGAATAGGACTGGAGTAACTAATGGAAATTCATTTCATTCTTCATCAAACTGAGTTAGAGGTTTCCTGAAGCCAGACTTTCTACCAACCATATAAATCCTTAAAAGCCTCACATCCAGAAATGGTGCTCACTGCCACTTTCTTGCCTGATGCACTTTTCCTTATGCTCTACACTGTACCCTTCTTTATTATCACTCTTACATTATTCATTTTAAAAGTTCCATTCCTTTTATGAAGTGTCCTGGGGCTAGGATGCTTTCCCAATCCACTTTCGTTTGGATGACTATCTCATTACCGTATTTATGCCTCATAGTGCCAAGAAATCATCCCTAATGGCACCTTGTAACAATATAATATTATCAGATTTCAAGGTGCTAGGTGTTCTTCAGTAAGCACCCAATGCTATTCACATGAAGAAAGTGAAACCTGGGGAGATAAGATAACTTATCCAGCTCATGTTGGGCAATGTCTGATGGCTTTCCAACAGCAGAGTGGTTTCACTCCAGCATCACCTGGGGCAGCGCAATGCCCGACATGCAGACAGACAAAGGAGGAAGGCTGCCCTGAATCCCTGGGCCTATAGGCAGTTTTAAGTCTCTGCACCATTTTCTAAAAATAGCTTTATTGAAGTATAGTTTACATATCATAAAATTCACTCATTTTAAGTGTACGATTGAATGATTTTTACTACACTTACAGACTTATGCAGTTATCACTACAATTCAATTAGAAAACATTTTCATTACCTGCAAAAGGGCCCTCCAGCCACTCCCTGGTCCCACCCCCCAGCTCCAGGAAACCATGAATCTGCCTTTGGTCTTGTGGACAAAAGAGGAGCTCTGTAATAAATCTATCCAAAAGTAATCTCACAGGGTGATCTAAGCATAAATTCCTAACTGGGCAGGTCATGCTGAGTAGTCACACTTCAGGCCTATAACTTCCCTAGTAAAAGGTTATCTTTGTCTTAACAAGCCCCATCCGTTGTTTTTGTGCATCTAGGTTAACACACCTTTGAAATGCCTCTTTTTCGGACCCTTTGGAAGATTAACCACCCTCAAGAGGACACATAATCTTGTTAACTGTTCTGTAATTCCATCATAGAGATTTCCCTGTGCTACTTTGTCTCACGTTCATGTAATTTCCCTTATGTTCCCTCCTTAATTCCAAATATACAAAGGAAACTGCAAAACTGTCATTTTCTGGAGCATTTGGTATCTAGCTTCCTGGGAATGTCAACAGTCTGGCTCACATAAGCTCTTATAAAAATTCTCTACAGGTTTGAATGTTCCCCACGTTAATAGTCTCTATAGATTTGCCTTTTCTGGACATCTTATATGAATGGACACACAGTTTACGGTTGCCATCTTTGTCTTTCTGACCACACGATGTCTTTCTGACCACACTTGATGAGACTTAATATTACTCAGCTATAAAAAAGAATAAAGTACTGATACGTGCTGTAACATGGATGAACCTTGAAAACAGTATGCTAAGTGAAAGAAAGAAGTCACAGAAAGCCACATATTGTATGCTTCCGTTTATGTGAAATGTCTAGAACAAGCAAATCTTCAGAGAAGAGACTAGACTGATGGTTGCCTCAGTTTGACAGAGTGCAGATAGAGGGTTCAGAAGATGCTGACTAAAGGGTGTGGTGTTTCTTTGTGGGGTGATGAGAATGTTCTAAAACTAAATTCATGTCAAACTGTACATTTTATCTATCTATCTATCTATCTATCTATCTATCTATCTATCTATCTATCAATTTATTTATTTTCTTCCCCCCCGCCCCTTTTACAAACCCTTGTGTCGAGGGTTGACTTTCAAAAGATCGCAGCGAGGGAGCTGCTCCGCTACCTACGAAGTCCCTACCCAGAAGCAGGTCCTTTACGAATGGTTTAGCTCCAGGTTCTGGGCAGTAAGTGCCAGGCGAGGGGGCGGCCCCCTTTCGGGCCACGCCCCTGAATTGTACATTTTAAATGGATACGATCTTATAGTATGAGAATTATATCTCAATAATGCTTTCATTTTTAAAAAAATCCATCACATACTAGGTGATGTCAGGGCTTCAGAAAAAATAATAAAGGCATGTAGTTGTCCTTACATAAACAATGGAGACTTCTGCCAGACAGCATGGGGGTGTGATCTACTTAGAGTCACATCTTTAACCTTTCCTACTCATTAAAGGACAAGCGAAAGTGACAATTAATTAATTTTGGATTATTTTTGCACCCTGGCACCCCTTAAATTTCGCAGGAATGAATGCTCACTGACTCACTCTAGTCCTGGCCCTGGCGAATGGGAAGTCCAAAGGGAGTGGAGAAAGGCTGAGCTGGAGCTGAACCCACTGCTATTCAACATAGAAGCCGCCTAGCTCAATCAATAAAAATGATTCGGATCACTTCCTCTGTGTACCTAAGTACTAAACCTGAATGATAAGCAAGACAGTATTTGGTGACGACAGTCACAGGCCAAATGCCTGTCCACAGGCAATGCGATGGAGCCACATTAAGACTAACATTTTCATGAGCTCAGGAATGGAGGTAAGAGGTTCCCAGAGTAGGGTGCATGGCCTTTTGATGAGTCTCGAGAATGGAAGAAAAGGTGTTGGGGAAAGAATTTGTTTTGTATAAGCAAGCCAACCACCAGGGCTTGAAACTGGGAGCTAGTGGTGCAGCTCTGCCCAGCGGAGAGCTTTACCTGAGCAGCCCCCTGGGTGTGAAATTGAGTAGGACCCCCCAGCCCCCACCACCACCACTGGTCCATTGCCCACCCAGGGGGCGGAGGGCAGGTGATCTTAGTGCCGCCCACATGCTTTGGCTGTGATCAGAACCCTGGAAATGAGCTCTGGGGGCAGGAGAGGTTGTGTGCTGCTGCTGTGTTGCCAGCACGCTTTCTTTGTTGCAATGCATTGATTCTTAGCAAACAGCTTTGTTTGCCCCTGGAGACTGTGGCTTTGTTACAGGACATGGGACCTTGATTTTTAGTGATTTCACAACCTGCGCCACAGCAGGTTAGTTTCTGTATGATCTAATTCTAGGAAGTAGGAAATAAAACCAAGGAGCCCATTACTGCCACAAACACCTTCTAGTGGCATGAAAAATAGGTGTATTCTTTAGAAAATTATGCATCGTCTATAACATACCCTTCTGCCTTATCTGATTCTGATTTTTTTCCTTCTGATTCTGAAGGATTCTTACAACCCTGCGAGCTGTAGATAACTAATAGCCATGTAAATTCTGTCCTGCCTGGGAAAAAAACATTTAGCCTCCTTTACAATTCATTTCACCACATCCTTTACGACATATAAAGCACATATAAATTTGTGCTTCTTGGCTTCTTGTTGAATGAAGAGCTAAGTAAAACCTTTAACTCATGTCCATTTTTACATTTGAATTACAGTCATGATTTTATCTTTTCCTGAAATGTGTTTTTTAACAGCCCCACTCTGACTATTTTTAGGGTCATGAAGTAACAAACATGTGTGGCTCTTTCAAGGGAAAGCATGTTTTGGGGAGCAGGAAGTGACGGGTTCCACATTGACAGAATACGTACAGTCGCCCACCTTTACCCAAGGTTTCACTTTCCGCGGTTTCAGTCACCTACTGTCAACCCTGGTCCAAAAATATTAAATGAAAAATTCCAGCAATAAAGGATTCACACATTTTAAATCGTGCGCCTTTCTGAGTAGTGTGGTGACATCTCTTGCCATCTCGCTCGCTCGTATCCAGGACCTGAATCCTCTCTTTGTCCAGTTCATCCATTCTTGTATATGTGCTGAGTCACTTAGTAGTTAGTTACTTGGTGGCTGTTTCAGTTATCAGATTGACTGCCAACGTAGCACGATGTTTGTGTTCGAGTAACCCTCATTTTCATTAATAATGGCCTCAAAGTCATTCACATACTTTCATTACAGTATATTGTCATAATTGTTCTATTTTATTATTAGTTAATCTTGTTAATCTCTTACAGTGCCTAATTTATAAGTTAAACTTTATCATAGATAGATAGATATATAGATAAAACCATAATATATTTAGGGTTTCAGGCATCCACTGGGGGTCTTGGAACATCCCCTTGCGGATAAGGGAGGACAGCGTTACTATGCACCAGCTACTTTACAAACAAAATTGAATTGAATTTGTACAACCACTGCATGAAACAACAATTGCTACCCCATTTTATGGAGGAGACAACTCACATTAAGAGAGAATTTCAGAGATGAGTATTATTCAAAGACGTGGTTCAGGAATAAATAATTTGCCCAACGTCATTTAAGATTTATTCAAGGGTCTTAGGGTTTTCAAACTGGCAACACACCTAGGCAATACCCAGAGTGTTCCAAAGAAGAAAGAAAAGCTAAGAGTTCTTATAGCAAAAAATGCATTCTTGAAAAGAATAGGTCCTGCATTTATTAGCCTCTGTGTTGGTCTGAGATGTAACCCTTTAGATGACCAGTGGTCTGGATAGTGGCTGTCAGGTGGTCTGGATACATGAACGTTCTTTCCATGGTCCTTCACAATTTTATCTGGAGGTTTGATGAATATCCAGGAGCTGATGCAGGACTGGAAAGTTCAAAAGGTTAAGTTCCCAGGTTAGTTAAAACAAGGACAGAATTGTTTCTTCATGCCTCAACCAACTTGATTTTAGTAATTTAGCTCTTGGCTATAGTGACTTTATTTTATTTCTCCACGCTATTCCTCAGAGTCGTATCCAACTAAACCCCGAATTATGCAATACTGTTTCCGTGCAGTGTGAAGAGGCAGCACTGCCCTGTATAGAGTGTTTAGATTCAGGGGACTATTTCTCCCCCATGTCGTGGGCCACAGGGATACACGGGATATGGGCCTGGAGTGCTTAGGAATCAGTAAAGTTGTTCGTCATAGTCGTTACCAATTTCCAAAGAAGAAATAGGCGGGTCTCACCCTGTTATTGCATTCTTCTCATTCTCTGGTTCTGTTCCACCAAAAAAACATAGGCAGAAGTCTGTCTGTGGATTTTACTGTCTGTGAAGGGCCGTAGATGATGGTAGAAAGAGAAGGACAAAAAATGTGCTGCCTTCAAACTGGCCTCCTGGTCAAAATTGTGAAGGGAAAAGAAGGAGCTGAATAGCCCAGTCTGCGTTTATTTGGACAATTTAACAAATACCAAAGTGAGCAGACTCTGAGAAAATGCAATTATAAAGATTTTTACTTCCCAAGAAAAAAGGACTACGTTATGTACACCAGGAAGCCTTTAGGTAATGTTCTAGCTGGGTGAGCGAGGACCTAGAAGGCCCTTCTGTATTGTTATCACTGTGGATCATATTATTTGGTGTTTTGTGTATATTTTGAATGTGGTCAGGCTATTCTTTATATTAATTTCCATTTTATGTTTATTTTATGGTTTTATGTAGGACATAGAAATTACAAACTAACTCTAGCTGTAGGATACAGTTTTAAAATAATTTCAGTATCAACTGTTTATTTAAGCATTTAAAAAAATGGTATGGAAATTTTCAAAGTTAACAAATAAATAGGATAGCAGGCCTGCAAGTATTTCCATATTCTGATCACACATTACGTTATTAATTATTAATTATTAATTAGAGCATACATTATTAATACTCTAGATATAATGTGAATTTAAAGGATATTTCTGTTTCTGCCATGGGGAAAATACAGTAAAATATGCAGTACTAATATGTATGAAGTTTTGCATAGGTGCTCTACTGCCCTCTCCTGAACACACTTGAATGCTGCAGCTCAGGCAGAACTTGATAAGGCCGTGGAGTCCTTCGGCATTCCGGTGAAGACTACGGACTCCTCAGAACGTTTTTAAATGCATAAAATAAAATAAACAGAATAATAAAGTAAATACTTACATTAAAATAAATTTATTATAATATTAAAATAGTATAAAACAAGTTGATATTATTTATTACATCATTAATAAAAAAGATCTATCTTTGGGTCTAATTATTGTTATTTCAAAGCAGGAACGTGCTTAAACGCTATTTTGATATATCTGTAGCAACAATAATCTTGCATGAAAATATTTGTGATTTCTATTGGTGACAAAGTTATAGATCGTGTATTAGTTTTCCTGGGCTGCCGTTAAGAAATACCACGGACTGGGTGGCTTATTGTCTCACAGTTCTGGAAGTGAGAAGTCCAAAATCAAGGTGTGGGCAGAGGCCATGCTCCCTCTGAAGCCTGTGGGGGAGGAGCCTTCCTCAGCGCTTCCACCTGTGGTAGTCCCAGCTTTTCCTTAGCCAATGGCAGCATCTGTCTACACAAGGACAGCCTATGTCTGTGGCTGTGTGTATCGCTACCTTCTTATAAAAACATCATTAATGAACATAATATAATGTAATATGATATAATGATATAATGCAATATAATATAAAATAGAACATAATAATAATTCAGGACACCCTGAATTCTATTCATGGAACATAGGTTAAGAACCTCTGAAGGTTATTTCCAGTTAATCAGTATTTATTGTGTTCATACTTTGTTCTCAGCAGAGTTTTTAGTGATGGGAAGAACATGAATGACATCCTTGCCTTTCAGAAGGGATAAGACTCACGTGTTTGGAACAACCAGAAAAAATATCGAGCTGTGCTGAACACTGTGGGGTGAATTCCACATCATATGCTCTACAGCCTAAGGAAAGGGAAGGCTCATGTGGGTGGGAACACATGGGCAAGTTTTTTGAGGGTGTGGGACTTGATGTGGGTTTCGCATAACGGCGGGATGTGAACCCTAAGGACATGTGTCAGACCGTGGAAACAGTGTGAGCTAAAATAAAACCTCAAGAAAGAAAGGTAGGCACCACGAAAAGATATAATATTTAATTACCTAAAAATTAAGTTTAGAAAAGCTTACCAATTATAAAAGCTTATCATTATAATCAAATGTATTCATTTGATTCTCAAAAGTAAGTAAGAAAATTGCCTTATGTAGTCAATTGTACTATTACAATTCCAATGAACTATTCATAAAATGAAAGAAAATATGTCTGCTTAAATGATATGTAATTTCTATTTGATCATAAATATATCCCATGTAAAGGCTTAATTTTCATAATATATGAAGAGCTCTACAAACCAATAAGATAAAATGAATAAGAAAATGGTTAAAGAAGACTTAACTGTTCAGATGGGTAATACAAAAAACCTCTTAAACATATAAAAAAGATGTTCAATCTCATTCTTGTAAGAAAGAACAAATTAAAATTATATTCAGATGCCATTTTCATCTCTCAAATTGGCACAGAGCAAAACATTTGATCATACACTGTGTAACATTGTGAGGGAATAGACATTTTAATATATTCTGGGAGGAGTCTAAATTGCTATAACTTCTTTTTGGAGGTCAATTGGTGATATTTTTCAAAATTGCAAACACACCTACCTTTTGACCGAGAAAATTCACTTCTTTATCTTACAGACATACTTGCACATCTGGAAATTACTTTTGTGAAAGGTAATTAACTACTCCATTGTTTTCAAAAGATTAGAAACAATGGAAATGTCCATTAATCGAGTAGACTAGAAAACCTATTGCACATCTATACAATGAGACACTAGGCAATCGCAAAAGAGAAGGGAATGAAAGAACTCAAAACCTATGGAATGATTTCTAAGAGATTGTGAAAGGAAAGAAAGCACTTATGCATGCACATTTTGGCTCATACATGCATAAAATACTCTGCAAGGATATGCAGGTTGCAGATAGCACCGGGCGCCTCTGCAGAAACTTGGTAGGAGTGTGTGTGCACCCTCTGCACCTTCTGAATTTCAAAATCCATGAATGCACAACCTGCACAACAAACTAAATTTTGGTAATATTTTCCAATGGCAAGTGTCGATACTAAGTTCTTTTTCATTCACTTATTCATTCAACCAGTAGTTAGGTGGCAGGCACATAAGCACAGTTAGAAGGTCCAGTGCTTTTCTGGAAGGGCTGCTTTTATTTAAAGGTCTTTAGAGCTTCAGACACCTTAGAGTAGACCATCTCCCACCAGCAAATCCTTCTCTGGCTAGTGTTGACCAACTCTCAGCAGTACAACTTCAGTGAGTTATGATGCTATCCAAGTGTCTCTTTGTTTCTGTCTCTTGCATTTTCTAATGTCCCCTCCCAATAAACAGGGGACTAAGAGAAGCAGGGTTGTGGTGTAAAGTGCTGTCTCAGTGCTGTCTGGCAACACTGTCTTAATGACTTGGGGTCCTGGGAGCCACCGAAGGGCCTGATGTAAGTGGAGCATGGGCAGATTTACTTTTTGGAGATAAGTTTCTTTGGGGTGGAGAAAGTGAAGACAGGACCAGGTAGGTACTTACTGCAATTATTCCAATAACATCCGGGTGAGTGAAAAGCAAACATGTAGGAAAAGATATCTCAGGCATTATCCCATTACATGTCCCTTGGCAGAACTGATATGTGATAACTGCCTCTCTCCTGCAGAAATAAATCAAGCAGATGCCACAATATATGGAAAATGTTCACCTGAGTTGAAATATAATTGTGGAATTCCTAAGGACTGGGGCTTGTTTGCACTGTCATCTTTCCAGGCCTGGTCTGTCAACCGATGGTGTGCGGCACTGTCTACTTTGTTTTTCTGTCAGACGTCTCTTTGTCCTTGTGCTGTCAGCCTTACCTTTGCTTCCAGCCTCGTGGAGAGCCACCAGCTCCAACGAGCCTCCATCCACTCAGCACTGACAGGTCTCGCCTCCAATGATCAAGGCTTATCTCTTTCTTCCCACCTGTGATCAGCTGAAAAATGTCCCCCGCCCCAAAGATATATGCACATCGTAATCCCTGGAACCTGTAAACGCCACCTTATTTGGGAAAAGACTCTTTGCAGATGTGACTAAGGATCTTGAGATGAGATCATCCTGATTACTCGGGTGGCCCCTAAGTGCCATCACAAACGTCCTTATAAGAAAGAAGCAGAGGGAGAGTTGACACATACAGAGGAGAAGGCGGTGTGGTGATGCGGCCACAAGACCAGGAACACGGCAGCCACCAGAAGCTGGAAGAGACAAGAAGGGGATTCTCCCTAGAGCCTCCAGGGGGAGCAAGGCTCTAGGACACATTGATTTTGGCCCAGTGAAACTGATGCTGGATTTCTGGTATCCAGAAGTGAGAGAGAATAGAATTTCTGTTGTTTTAAGGCACCCTGTGTGTGGTAATATGTTACAAGTGGCTACAAGGAAGGAATAGACCACCTGGGTCTTCTCGGGAGCGTGGTGCTCAGCAGACAGCAGGGCATGGGTGGGACCCTGCATCAGTGAAGAGTGGGATAACAAGCCAGTCAGGGGATGACAAATGTCCCACTTCTCCCTCAGGCAGGCTGACAACCCTAAGATCACTCTATGCACTCTGCCGAGGGTTCTGGTGGATAATTGAGAGCATATCTTGTATAGCTTTCCTTCTCACTTCCCTTCCCCTGTTCTTCATTCCTACCTCCTGGGATCACTTTCTAATCAACCCCTGTGGCTAATTCACTGGGCATTCAGCCTTTTTCTTAGCTCTGCCTTGGGGGGACTCTGCCTAAGGTAGCTCTGCAGCTCCAAGACTCAAATTCAGATGAAATCCAAGAAAAGGCTTATGGAATTTAAAAATATGTACGATTAAAGGGTCCACCGATTAGGTACTGTCTTATGAGCACTATTAAATGGGCAATGTGACACCAATCACTTTATTCTTTACCCATATTCTAAGCCAGCATTTCTCAGACAGGTTTCTATTAAAAATGATTGGCAGAGTTGACGGAGGAAGGCAGTGCCTTGCCCACATGTCTCTTGAGAATTAAATTTGGTTATGTTTTCATTTCAGTTGATGCCATCTAGGGAAGCCCCTTGCAGGTGGGCCTTTTGCCATATGGGTGGCTGTGATGGTACCGGGAGTCATCTGCAGCTATAGGCTTTTACTTTTAATGCTATTTCTCAAAGGAGTTTCAATTTTCTTTCACTCATAAGAAAGTATTTTCTTTTCAAGGGATCCACATGTAACTCACATTTGAGAAACACCACTCTGGCTCTGGCGGGGCTCAGTGCAGTGGGTAAGTGGTTAAGAGCAGGAGTTAGGCCTAGGGTTAGGCTTGAGGTTAAGTCCTCCACCCATTTCCTATGAGTTGTATGACTCTGGAAAAGTTACTCAGCCTATCTGAGCTGTAGCTTCCTGCTCTATAAGTGGTAATGCTAACAATAGTTACACAAAGGGTTCTTATAAATCTTTCACGAAACAAGGTGTGTGCTTACTTAGCACAGTGCCAGGCTATATGGTTAATAATGTCCTCACGAATAATAAGCCAGTAGAGAGTGTGGTAACAACAACAACAATAATACTAGTAACAACAACAACAACAACAACAATGAAATAGAAGTAACTGACATTCACCCAAGGGAAACATTTTCAGTACCACGGACCTGTCACCCTGTCTTGCTCCCTTTGTACCACAAGGGGGCGCAGGCGTGCACTCAAACTGTTTTATGAGAGGCTAATCAGAGCTTTCTCTCAGGTTGCATAGCTTCAGGGCACAGAGTGTGTGTGTGTGTGTGTGTGTGTGTGTGTGTAAAGGGACAGAAAGGGGGAAAGGGGCTCTCAAGTTCAACCTTGCACAATTTCTTCTTGGCTAGGTCTAACTTTTTAAACTATTTTGATCATGAGAATATTCGCTCCTCTACACAATTTTTCTTTATCCTGAAATATACTAAATTCCTAGATTATATTTATATATACATGTGTGTATCTATGCAGCACACAAGTGCACACACACAACACACAAAGTCACACATATTACACACATATACACACATACACCTGCACACCTCTAAATGTATCCAAAAGGTAGTTGGACTCGTCCACACAGAGGAGGAGTGGCACAGTTCTCAAGGGGAGATTTTAGGACTCAAAAGCACCCACCGAGGGAAGCCACGCTGTGATGATATGCGAATCACCCACCAAAGCCATAATTTTATTGACCCTACTGGTGTGAAATTGTGGACACTGCCCCAAATTGAAAGAGGCTTGCAACAGCCCTGTTGGACTCCATAACGTCTCATATTTGAGCAAAATAATCTTTGCATTGCCACTTCCAAAATATACTTCAAATCAGATTAATTTGCTTAGACTTGCTGACCCACTTAACCTCCTGGCCGGCTGCCCTGGTTGACTTTGGTAAAATAAGGAATTAGCATCCATTTGACAGCAAGGGGTGGAGATGTGCCAGCCCTCAGACCGCATTTGTGACACTGTGATCTGGGGAAAGGATCTAGTTGGAGGGTCTGCTGACAATTTTTCCTTAAACTAGAATACTATGTTTTCTAGTTTAAGGGAGATTTGGCCATTAGTCACTCTTCTTTTCCATTACCGTGTTTCTTCATGTAAATAACAAAGCACAGAACAGCACGTAAAAAAAACAAACAAACAAACAAACAAAAAAAAACAGAAAATTTTTTTCTCTAAATTATTTGCCTAGCTTAAATAGATACTCATTACAAGATGAGAGTCTGGAAATAGTCAGCTTCCTCCATTGTATTTTTGATATGGGAGCAGATTTTACTCTCTGCAAGACAGAAATGTGAGACAGTATCAACAGACATGTACATTCCAGATACTTCATCTATTGAGAGAGAGAGCTATCAAATGTAGCTCTGCTATAAGTAAGATCCTTTCTTTGAGACCCTAGAAGCTGAGCAGTTACTCTAAGATGCTGCGGGGCAAATACTACAGAATGTTCAGGCAGCTGAGTAAAACAGACTTGGGTACACGTACACATAGAAAAAAGACTGGAAAGAAATACCGCAAAATATTAACCAATGATTACCTTTGGATGTTGTATTTGGCTATAACATTTATTTTCTTCCTTATACTTGAATACATAGTCCAAACTGAGTACAAGGAACATGAATTACTGTTATCAGAAAAATAGTTTTAAAGTTTTCCTTCTTCAAAGGCAGTCCTAACTGAGCTAGATACAGGTGAGTGACATATGAGATATGAATGAAACCAGGAAATCAATTCATTGACACTCTATTCAGATGTCATGTGTGTCCAGCATTGTGCTCAGTGATATGTGGTGGCTGAGTAGAAGCCATAGTCCTGCCATCAAGGGGAGAGACTGAGAAGAAAGGGAACAGACACTGGGATTTACTAGATCCCAGGCAAGTTCATACATATGTCACTCCCTTAATTCTCACAAAGGCCTTCCCAGGGGGCTGTTATTATTCTCACTTTACAAGGAGGAAATTGAAGCCAGAGAGTGAAGCAGCTGGGCCAGGTAACAGCAAAATCTTTGCCTACTGCCCTGCAAGCCCTGGGCCCATGAGGAATCCACTAAGCTTGGGCAATGTGGACTGCAGGAGGTGACATAGCCCAGCAAGAGAGATTGGGCCATTAGTCACTCTTCTTTTGGAAACAGACAAAATTGTCTGGGCTTTCTCGGGGACAGGGAGGTTCAGTCTTATTAAAGCGAAGCCCAGCTGGAGGCTGTTATCTGTGCAGCGACTTAAGGTACAGTGAGCTGGAGAGACTGGGCAGCGACAGGTAGGATGGGCAGCGTTTCCCAAGTCCTCTAAGGCATTTCCAGGCAATCAGTGATATGCATTTAAAATTTAAAGACTGGCTGCCAAGTACCTTATGAAACTTCAGAGTTGGACATACTTTTGTTATTTGCTTTATGCTGTAAAGTCAGGCACATTTCTATTAAACCTGGTAAAAACTAAGGCATGGCATGAGATTTTCTTTATTAACATAAAAACCCACTAACTTCCTTGTAGATATTCGCCACTGAACCCGACTCGGCCTCTGGCTCTCCGTGTGTAAAATCTACGTTAGCAAACACCCGCTGACTGTCTTACGTGGGTCCTCTGACATCAGCAAGAGCAGCTCGTGCTTCTGGGAAATTCAAGCTCTGAAAGCTTGTTTTTCTTACTGAGTAAGCAGCAAGGTCATCAAATAACCAAATAACCCATCCTTATGTCACGAGGTCTTTCTGGAGGGCATTTCTTTTTATTTCTCTTTTGTGGCTACAAAAAGCAGAAAGAGAGGATGATACCTCTGAGAGCCCATTGAAAAAATTCAGAGTGAGATCATTTGTATTAGTTTGCTGGGGCTGTTGTAACAAAGTACCACAGACTGAAAGCCTTAAATGATACAAATTTGTATCATTTGTATCTGAGATCAAGGTGTCAGCAGAGTTGACCAGAAAGACCAGGAGGTCTTTCTCCTGGCTTATAGATGGCTGGTTTTTTTCTGTCTTCATGTGTCCTTCTGTGTGTCTATGTCCTAATCTGAAGGACACCAGTCAGATTAGATTAAGGCTCATTCTAAGGACCTCAATTTAATCACCTCTTTAAAGACCGTATCTTCAAATCCAGTCACTTTCTGAGGTGCTGGAGGTTAGTTCAACAAATGGCTTGATGTGGGGTGAGGGACAGGGTAGATAACACGGTGCAGCTCATAACATCATCGAAGGGAACAGAGATGATGTCGTAGAAATGCTCTGCTTTATTCTTTACCTATCAGGGACCAGCCTATGTCAGGCCTGTCACAGGAGGAGACCTTGCCCACCTACTATGAGCTCAAAGATGGAGGTTCTGGTAAGGATGCTCCCAGCCCTCTGCCCCCACTAACCTGGGGCTCACCCTTCCAGCTCAGATTACACTCTGAGGAAAGGGATCCCTAATCCAGGCAGCTGAGACATCCGCCAGGACTCTCCAGACCCCAGCAACAACACTACAGTCCTGGAAGAGGGCAGAGATGATTCGCACTTGAGCAGCCCAGGTGTTGGGCATACCACCTGCTCATTGCCTCGAAACAGTTCTGTCCCGGCTGAGGTTTCAGTGGAGGTTTTCCCCGGGTCATCTAGAGTTCAGGCACCATGACAATTTGGAGACACAATGCCATGTGGAGGCAGAGTTATGGCCTCCCCTATCTAGCTGCCTCCTCTGTGGCTGAATTTATTCACCCATTCAAGAAATAAATGCAGGGGCCAGATCTGTGCCAGGCACAGGTGCTTGGGGTTCATTAGCAAACAGAACAGAAAACAACCTGTGAGTTCACGAAGGCCGCATTCCAATGCGGGGTGGGGTGGGGCGCGGAGTGGGGTGATCAAATGCTGCTGCCCCCAGAGGTGCTTCCTGTGAAAATGTCTGCTTGATCCTGGGGAGCTGGGAACTCCCTGCCTCCTACTGCCAAGGGTTTCTGGGTGGTTTCCTGTTTCAGCCCCCTGGCCAGGGGAAATTTCTGCTTTTTGCTCCCCTGAATTCTAAGCTGAGATGCACATGCTAGAGGAGGGGTTTTTCTGGTTAAATGACAGTCCTGTGTCCTTGCACACACTTCTTAATATATCCTGAAAAAGTCAGTTCAAATGTTATTTCCCGTGAGAAACCCAGTCTGACCACACGAGCCCGTACTCCGTGCTCAATGCACGAATCACACAGCGTTGCAGTGGCTTGTCTGGCTCAGCTGTGTGCCTCACCAGCTCCCGAGTTCCTCCAGGCAGAGTCTCTGCCTTGCTCTCCTTTGTGCCTGTCCCTGGGTCACAGAGAACGTGCTGGATAGAAAGACAGAACCGAGGGCCCAGGGGACACCTCCACCTGCCTTCAGCCCGGCCCTTGGGGCTGGACGCTGCCACCCTCTCTCTGTTACCCACAGATCTGTGACCACATGATTTCAAAGTAGCAATGAGCATAAACAATATTTTGTTCTTAGCGACAACTAAAGTGTGATGTGAAAAATCTCTGTTAATTTTCTTGGTATGGCTACAACTAAATGATTGTTGCCTATGTTCCCAATACAAGTAGGTATTCAATTTCCGTTAGAAGTGAATGAAAATAAAGGTGTAAAGTTTTCCAAGAAAAAGTTCCAAAGAACGATCCCCAGAAGGTTGGAATGGACTTTTCACTGGTGGGGCACACCCCAAGGTAACATTGCACAACACATCCCCTACACCCCAATAAAAACAAATTCACAAAAAGAAAAGATGCAAACCTTTCCCACTTAAGTTCATCAACCTCCTGAGTTCTGTTCGAAGATCTTTCAAAGGATTCACACACACTCTCTTAAAAATCTCCATACTAGACCTTTTGTCTCCCAAGCTGTACTTAGCCCTGTCACCTTGCCACTCCTAATCAGTTCAAGGTTTTGCAACCTCCTTAACCTCAGGGGAGGGGAGGCCTGCAGTCAGGCACCCTCAGCTCCTACCCTGCACCTGCATGGTGTCCTACGGCTGCAGACAGGACGTGAGGCTTGTTCCTGCTCCCCCAGTGGACCCCAGTGGCACAAAAGCATCAGCGGCCTCGGATTACGGCAAACGCCCTACAAGCCCAGTAGACTTTCCCTCTCTCCAGTGGTGGCCTTGGCCGGCCCAGGGCCAGAGTTTGTTTTCTTTTCTTTTCCTACTTACTCCCAAACACTATCCAGTCTCTCGACTTTCCCCTTCTTTCTTTCCTTTCTGTCCTTTTCGTCTGCCCATCCCAGCAGCTCAAGTTTGTTGTATACGTACATCGGAATACTATTTAGCTATGAAAAGAATGAAGTACTGATACATTCTATAACATGGATGAAACTTGAAGACATTATGCTAAGTGAAAGAAGCCAGTCACACAAGGACAAATATTGGATGAGGTTCCTAAAGTCGTCAAACTCATGAAGATGCAAAGGAGAATGGTGGTTGCCGGGGCTGAGGGGAGTGGGGAGGGAAGTTTTGCTTAATGGGTGCAGAGTTTCTGTTTGGGGAGATGAGAAAAATTCTGGAGATGGATAGTGGTGACAGTTGACAACAACTTGAATGTACTTACTGCCACAGAACTGTTTGTTCGCTTAAAAATGGTTGAAATGGTATATCTTATGTTATGTGTATTTTATCGCAATGTTTTAAAATCAGTGGTTTTCTTAATCACTAACAATAGCCAATTAGAAAATGTAAGGGGAAAAGGAACCTACTCACAGGAGCAACAGAATCCATACTATAACCCAGAACGAAACCACCGACTGTGCATCGTGTTACAGTCACGACTGGTACAGGAACAGGCAAATAAATGAACAAAGCTGGGTGGAGAGCCCAGAATTGCAACATTCCATTTCCAAGAATCTACCCTATTTTAAAAAATTGGACGTGTACATAAAGGTTATGTACAAGGAGGCTCCCGGAAGTGACATTTTCAAGAGCAAATACCGTTGAGAACAATGCAGGCTTTTATCTATGGCGAAGGCTAAATGAGGAAAATCACCTCTCATTCTGCGGCTGTTTTAGAAAGGAATCAGAACTGTGAGTTCTGACATGGACTGATCTTGGGGCTCCATCGAGAAGCAAGTTTTCACATAATTCTTCGAGCGTAATATCATTTGATTGCGAACCAAACAAAAACTATACATTTGTATGTTTACCAATGAAGGTAAATATATGGAAAAATGTGTAGAAATAGACATATCAGACTGTTGTTGTGATCAGTCCTTTATGGGGACATTTCCTTTATGAATTTTCTATGAGGGCCTATTCATGTCATACTTGTGAATGTTTCTCTTTAGTGACATGGAAGGAATTGGCCTTCTCAGTCTAATTACAAGGCGGCCTTGTCTCTGTCTCCATCAGGCCCTCTCTGTGATGTCAGCATTAGGGCGTCAGTGGTGGAGATGAGGACAGTAGCTGTACCCTCCTGGGTGGCCTTCCAGAAGGGGAGGTCTGCGCAGGGCTGTTGGGGAGAACCAGGATTCCACCCCCTGGAAGGAGGATGTGGGTTCCCCCTTCCTCGTACAGCCAGGTGATTACTTTGGGTGACCAGTAACCTTTTGGTGCAGTCGTCCTTGATTTTGACCTTGGCTGTGCACTGGAATCATCTGGGAGGTCTGAAAAGCTCTTGATGCCTAACCTGCACTGGGGTATCCTCATCTGTTTCATCCAGATTTGATCCTGGCCTTGATGTGCAGCCCTAAAGCCATCTCTCTGAATTACAGCTCTGCAAGGTGTTACCCAATCTGGCACTTCTCACTTATGCAACTGACATTTGAAAACTAAGGAGAGATGTTTTTTGTTTTTCGTTTTTTGACATTTGACCTAACTGGTTTCTGCTCATCATTCTGTCCCATGGAGATCTTTTTGAACCTTTCCATCCAGTGCATGTTTCCGCCTCTATCGCCATGACAGGATGTTCTGTCTGTCTGTCTGTCTCCTAGGCACGAAGTGTCACATGTGCCAACTTCCCTTTCAGTTGAGTCCTTGAAGGAAGGAATGGTTTCTACATGACTGGAAATAGCTTTCCCCTCTCTTGATATGAAGTCAAGGTCCTGTATTACTGTTCAGCAATAGAAAGAAACAAACTGATACATGCATGCTAGAACCTCCAAATGTGATGTTCAGTGAAAGAAGCCTAACGCCGAAGGCCACACACTGCATATGATTCTCCTTACGTGAAACATCCAGAAAAGGCAAATCTGTATGTGGAAAGAGCAGATTAGAGGTTGGCTGGGTCTGGGTTGGAAGGAGGAGTGAATGCAAGTGGATACAAGGAGTCTTTTGGGGGTGATAAGAATGTTCTGTAACTGGATCATGGTGATGTTTGCACAGCAATAAAAATCATGGAACTACATTTAGAAAGTATGGATTCTAGGGTATGTAATTCATACTTCCATAAAGTGCACTGAATCAAAAGCCGACTAGAATTGAGGACTCTTGAAAATGGATGTTCTTCAAAAATGTTAGACATACGGGGGTTGAGCACTGCTTGAGTGAAGGGTGCAGTTTATGGTCTTAAACGGCTCAGCTTTGGCTCCCAAATCCTAAATCCCAGTCAGTCAAACCAAAGCCCTAGGCCAATCGTACCCACCCCCCTTTTCACACTGAGCCCAGGCCTCCCCCTAAACTCTGGCAGGGCTGCAGGGAGGGGCTGGGCTCCGCATGTCTGCCAGGGGTCTGTGCAGCCCCAACTGGCCGCTGCCCTGCCTGGCAGGGTGAGCGGTGTGCCTGGCTGGAACCTGAGGACTGCCACTCGCTGGCTCACAGCTGCCCCTGGGCTACTTACAAGAAGAAAGAGTGTATGCTGCGAGGAAGCGGGTTTCCATTTTGAAACAACAGTGGCTGTTAGGAGAGGGGAAAGTGTGAAACCAGTTTTCATGGGGTGACAGAGCGAGAGAACCATTTAGTTCTTCCGGAGAGCAGGCTCTGGGTAATGGAGCTGTAGCTGGGAGGAGTGAAAGGTGACCAGTGAGGGAGGCGAAGGGATCGTAGAGGGGGGAGTCTGCCTTCTCAACGATCTCCATGGACTTTTTGCCCTTTCCCACCAAAGCCAGCCCCCAAGGAAATATACACTCAGTAAAAACATTGGATACTGTGCAGATACAGCCTCAAGATGCATGCCCTCACTTCCGTTCCCTCCTGCGGAGTCTTCCTGGTCAAAGATGACCATGGGCTGAGGGTAGGTTTTATTCTAAGATGTTGGGAAGGCATCGCTGTTTTATACTAGGGTGAGACGCAACTTAATTGAAGTAAGACACCACTGAGGGGTGAGGGGCGAATGCCATGGAGGTTCATTGAGTTGACCCAAGTTAAACTTAGACCCAAGGCAGGACAGATCCCCTTTCTCCCAGGACCTGTCTTGGTGGAACCGGGCTGGTGATAGGCTGGAGCAGGGTCGTGGTGGCCCAGGCCAGAGCACTTGGCTCCAGCCCTGGTTTTGATGAACTGAGAAGAAGCTGGGGTGGGGCACAGTGGGTCGGGGGAGGCGGGAAGAGCCTACTGAAAAGCCCTGCCAGGGCCCTAGATTGGGAGACAAGCAGGTGTTCAGAACACACTTCCTCCCCTCTCCCTCAACACTGCAGCCCCTTCTATTTATAGTGCTTCCTCTCCAGATCTCTGCACTTGAAATGTGCCCTTGAAATACACACAAAAGAGAAAAAAAATTCTGAAAAATGTCAAACCACAGGTCCTTTCCCCACTCTTCTTTTAAATTTCTAGGTCTGTACTATTCCTGGTTGACCCTAAAGTAAATAGGGTCAAATGGGGTGCCCTGGGTTTTAATTGGTTCAGAAGGTGCTAGTTGTTGGGTTCTGGCTCCTCTGAAGCCTACTGAGGGCCACCTCCATGGGCAGGGATTATGAGACCCTTTCACGCTGATAAAATGGGGGGCCATGAAGATACGGCCCCATCTAGCAGTAAGTTTGACAAGACTGGCAGCAAAGATGATGAGATAGGAATTGGAAAATACTCTGAACTGGAAACAAGAATGTCACGGTCTAGTTCGAGCTGCGTTTAGAAACATCGCTTGTGTCTCTGAGTATATTTTCCATTCTTTCAATTGAAAGAGTTGGACTAGACCTATATTTTACAAATTTTTTTTTTAGCCCAGAGCACGCACACTGTACCAAAAGTTCCACCAAAATGTATTTATTTTTACTACGATGCATTTTCTTTTCTACTGTTTTGCTTTCTACTCCATTTCATTTTTTAAACATATTCTGATCATGACCCACTACAGTGATTTCAAAACCCACTATAAATAGTTAAAATGGTAAATGTCGTTGAGTATATGTCACAATAAAATAAAATTTAAAAAAAACCAACATTTTAAACCCATCATGGATTTCAACCCAATGGTTGAAAAATATCTAAGTTCTCCTCCAATTGTTATTTTTAAATTTTAATTGTGCAATCGCTGAGGAAAAGCACCCCTTTAATAAAGGGTTAAGTTTACGTTTTTTTTTTTTTCAGAGAATTAAAGTTTTTTTCTCCATTGTTCTCTTTTTCTCTTCTAAATATCAACTAAGTATGACATTGACTTAAGCCAAACACGTACACGCCCTGTGGCCCAGCGATCCTGCCCTGGGCATATTCCAATGGAGATGAATACATACAGTCAACAAAGATTGTGATCAGGAATGTTCATAGTCTCAGACTGAATGCAACTTAGATGTTCACCAACAAGAAAATAAATAAATAAGTGCTGGTATGTCCTACCAAAGGAACATATACAGCAACGAGAGTGAAAGAATGATAGCTTTTAACAACATGGATGAGTTGCACCAAAATCATGTTAAACAAACAAACCAGAGCCGAAAGAACATATACCATGTGATTTCACTTGTCTATATAAAGTTCAAAACCAGAAAAAACTAATTCAGGGTGTAGTGCTAACCTTGGGAGGTAGTGACTGGAAGGGGCTTTTGAGGTACACAGAATGTTCTGGTTTTTGGTCTGGATGCCAGTTCTATGGGTGTGTTAACTTTATGGAAAGTCATCAAGTTCATATTCTGTGCCCTTTTCTGTAAATATGATATATTTCAGTAAAAAAGCTTAACAAAAGAACAATTAAATATTAAGGAGATACTTCCATGTTCAACCTCTACAACAGGAAAACTTCAGAGAGAAGAATGCCTTGCAGGGCCCCAGGATAGACCTTGGGCCTAGGAGAAAGTCTAACACTGAGATTACGAGGTCATCTCATTTTGTCGATTCTGCGCTTTTCAGCTGTAGGGTCATCAGTGAAGTCGAGCTGCACAGTAGGGTCGCAGGTGGGCGTTGATCATGGGTAGGAATTGAGTGGAGCCCAGGGATCTCCCTAGGAGTTGCTTTTCTGACTAAATTTGTCCTGGGGGGGCATTTTCTTGTGAAATTTTCTGACTAAATTTGTCCTGGGGGGGCATTTTCTTGTGAAATTTTTGCCAACTATCCTCATTGCCGGAACCACCCATTTCCCTTTCATTGTTGGTTGCAAGCACATGCAAGCACATGTGTCCTGTTCCCACAGTCTAAAGAAAGGGTGGGTTTTTCTCTTGGATCATCAACTGTGCACAGCACAGTGCTTTGAGCCTGAACGGTGCCTAAATAACAATTATTGACTGAAAGAGAGAAAGAAGACACAATTCAACTAAATTTCAACTTCCTCTTGAAGGAAGAGTACAAGGAAAAGAAAATAGGGTTGGTTCTAGTTAACTGAGTGTTTGCTTGCATTCTCGGTGTACATGGCATGGAGTGGGAGGCACCATCCCTTCTTTCTCTTGAAGAGCATTTGCTTGGAAGGCCGTAGGCTGGTCTAGACTTTGGCACTGTCTGTAGCTACCTGTGTGACTTCAGTGACTCAGGTCGTTCACCTCTCTGGACCTCAGCTTCCTTACCTGCAATGTGGGAGGATTGGGCAGGAGTCTTTATCAAGTTCCTCTACCTGGTGACTGTATGAGGTCATGGGAAGACAAGTTGGTTGGCTTCTCAACCCCAGCTGTTGTCTACACGTCCAGCATCATATGGTTCTCAATGACCTGCGGGCATCCCAACATCTCACTCCGACTAAAATTTCCTGTGGGTGTGCATGTGTCTTAGACTATGTTGCATCCCTCCTGCCCATGGGTAGCACATGGTCAAGTAGGTGCTCCCGACAATGAATCTTTGTAGGAAGAAGGCTTTGGATGAGGTGGGAACACAAGCCAGTAGAAACTATGGTAGGCGGGCTTGGAATAGCAGCATCTCACCAATGCTGCTGAGTTCAGTAATCATTTACTAAGCACCTCTTCCATGCCAGGCCCTGAGTAAGGTCCTAGAAAGACAAAGATATGTGGCAGCTCATCACTTCCTGCACTGGCTCACAATCAGACAAACGGTAGTCCTTTACAGCGTACATGAATATAGAGAGGAATGGGATGTCATGGGAGGTCTGAAGAGGAGCATCTGCATGAGGTGGGGGCTGGGGACGGGCGAGGCAGACTGCCTGCAGGAGGCAACACCAGAGCTGTCTTGAGTAAGGAGCAGTTAAGCTGACTTGACAGGATAGGTGGAGGTGGGGGAGTGCCTTCCAGGCAGAGACAGTAGGAAATGCCAAGTCATGGGGTTAGGATCACGTCCTAAAAGAAAAGTAGGGCCACTGCGTATTTTAGCTAACTCATTCTTACCATGCTATGGAGCATGTAGAGTGGACTGGAGTGTCAAGGCCGAGAGCCAAGACTGGGAAACGAGAAGCCGTGGTTGCGTGGTTGTCTTCCTGGAGAGGGATGGCAAAGCCTAGACTATGGCCAACTGCTTCGAGCATGTTGTGGGAGAGACTTGGCTGTATGGTGCATTGAAGGAGAGGGTGGGAGGTGTGTGCAGGTGGCTGTAGGGTGTGTTCGTGGAGATGGGCCAGTCCAGAAGGAAGAATGGGTCTGAGGAGTTGCCCTGACCCAGTGTGCCCCGGCGGTGGCCTTTGGGTAGCTGGACACATGAGTCTTGGTTTCGTTGGAGACAGACACAGTTAGTGGTGTGGTTTCCTGGTGTTTCTCCCCAGTACACAGCAGGATTTCACTTCCTTATCTTCTTGAAGTTAGGTGTGGCCATGTGACTTATGTGGGTCAATGAAATATGAATGAAAGTGACACAAAGATCCAGTGTACAAGTCCCCACTCTCTTTCCCTCTGCTTCAGTGGCAGGAAATGTTTGACAAATTGTCCTTATCATTCATCCCTAGGAAAACCTCCCTTACTACTCAGAACCAGGAAGAGCCTCCTTCTGGGTGTTCCCTTCGTTCCCTGAACTTGCTGTCTCCGTCGCGTCTGTCTCTGTAGATGTCTTGCCTGTCTGCTTATCTGTCCGCTTTATCAGAAGAAGGGTTCTGTCACTGTTGTATCCCCAGCTAGTTCTGGAAGTTCAATATCATGCAGACATTCACTAAGGATGAGCGAACAGATACGTTATTCAAGTGTCTAGAAGTCCTATCGATGAATTGACAGATAAAAAAAAAAAGAAACAAATACATCTGTACCCACTCCCAGTCCTTTCCCTCCTCATTATTAAAAAGGGGATGGGAAAGCATTGGCTTCACAGATCCCCCCACCCAGAGGACAGCTGTACCCTGAACTAAACCACACCGTGCCACACTGCTTATGCTTGGGGCTGAAGACGCTTGCGGAACACAGACGTGCAAACCACAAAGATGAGATAGGGGTGCCATGGCTGTTTCTCTTGGGCAGGCACAGATTAGGTTAGAAATTAGTGCCTTTCTGAAGCTGCTTTCTGGGTAACACCCAGGGTGGTCATCAAGCTCAGACATCAGCAGCCGTAGCTGCAGGGGCGCCACCCACCCCAGGAAGAGCAGCACACAGTCATTTTGTCCTTTAAATCTGGGAGACATTATTCCTTCGCCACCTCCCTACCTATGGCCCCAGGTGCATCCTTGTAATTGAACCCATCAAAAGAACCTGAATTTTTGACGCAATTGGCTGTACGGCCTTAGACAAATCACTTTAACTTTTCTGAACCTCATTTTTCTCTTCTATGAAATGGGGATACTAATGCCTTTTTGTGGATGAAGTGAGGTATAAATAAATAAAGCTAAGCGTGACTAGTGCAGAGTAGGTTTTCACTTACAGGTGCCATTATTGTTACTGTTACTATTATTGGTTTCCTGGGCCTGTATGAGCAGGACAGCCACTGTGCTCTATCCAGGATCAGGTACAAGATAACAAATGGATTAAGAGGAAGGCAGTTTGTCAAGCCACCTTGAGAAGGAGTCAGGGTAGTTAACAGGTCAGGAAGTCACAGCTCAGGTCCAAATCTCAGCCTTTGGAAACCAATATTTGTTGAGTCGTGATGTGTTTGGTGTTGAGTGGAAATGAGGTATAGGGATTTAAAGGCACTGCATTGTGGGGAGAGCCCTGAAAAAGAACAGGAGACCAGGGCTCCGATCCTGTCTCAATGGATGGATGAGCCAGGAGGCTTTGGGAAATGCTTTGCCTCAGCTCCCTCACTTGGATGACAAAAATGTTAGACTAGCTCAAGGGTTCTCCATCTTTTCTTGTCCCACGGAACCCCTCAGGTGAAGCTTAAGGACCCCTTGTCAGAGTAAAATGGTTTTAAATGAGTAAAGTGAAATACATGAGATTATAAAAAATTTTTCATATTAAAATACAGTTTTCAAAATATTAAAAAAAACAGATTTTTGATATAATGTTACATATCATTCTTTATTAACTAATAACAACTGTAATTTCAAGGTAGTGGTGCACATACATTGTATTTCAAGGTACCTGAATCACCTGTAATGGACTATGAAAAAATACGCGATTTCTATCAGTGACAAAGTCACACTTCAGACTACTGTGGCCGGCTGCCCACGTCCATAACTGCAATGCCACATTTCAGTTAGAGCCTAATGAAAATAAAGACATAATTGTTTTCTCATCTGGGTTCAAAGTTCCCAAGGACTATGTGATGTCTCCCATTCCTCCCACTTTTGCAGCTCTTTTAGATAAAAGAGGCTCCTGCAGTTTCTACCCCTGAGGAACTCATTATCTGGTTGAAATAAAACACTCCTGCATGAGAAACCATTGGAGAAGGACAATGTGAAGTCCAGTGTGCCCTATAGACAATCAACACAGGATGAGGAACAGAGAGAAGTGGCCAGCGGGGGCTACTGCTTACACTTAGATAAGGTTACGCACACACAGAAGAGATGATAACTTAGCAAGAGATTCGCCAGATTCCAGGCCAAGCATGGGCAGAGGGCCCGCCACGCACTTTCCAGTCACAGGTACGCATGAAGGGGACCATGCCCTTTGGCCTAAAGGCGATTTTTAGCTGAAGGCAATAAGGAAATAGTAGAAATAGAAGAAGAAAGTCCTCTATTGTCCCTCGATTTGGCTAAAAGCAGGATGTAAGTTTTCAGTGTATCTCACTCCCCATACTAGAGAAAGAACAGCTTGTCATCACCTGAGAGGCGCTTAGCCCAGAGCCAACAGAAAAGAATCTGCATGACAAACTTTACTAAGCGGCCCTTATCCTATGTTAATTTCTCCCTCTATTTACCTTCCTTTGTCTTGTCACATCTCCACAATTTACTGCATTTGTTAAAATGCTATATAAACTCTTAGGCCTTAACCACTTCTTTGGGATCTTACTCTTTTTCTGGGAAGACTCCTGTGCCTCCTAAAACTATTAGCGTCAAATGAAATGTGTGTGCCTTTTCTCTTGCTCGTCTATCTTCTGTCAGTTTAATTGGCAGGGCCCAGCCACTACACCCAGGAGGGCAGAGGAAAGTGTTTTTCCTTCCTGCGCAAACTTGTACTTACGGTGCTGTGCCTGGCTTCAAGTTGGCACTTAGTAAACATGTACTGAATGCAATGTATGGAGTATTTTATAACGTCTTGCCCTTCTTAAGCCATAGAGGTCTCACCTTTTAATAGGATAATCCCAAATGCCTTGAGGGCACAGAGGAAAGTTCCCCTAGGGTCTGTGAGGCGTGTATAAGTCGAGCACCTCTGGAAGCTGCATTAGCTATTCCTTTTGGAGGTGCTCAGAGGGACCTTAATGGCAAGCTTCTCTCCAACAGATCATGAGCTTCGAGGGACATCTTTTAGGGCCCAATTTATACCTGGGAAAAATTGGGTCCTGTGGCCTGCATCAGTAGCAGGCCAGATAGGAGGGTGTGTTGCTCCACATTCTAACCTGGGGGAAACTGAGGCACGTAGGATGCCATGCTGGAGACACAGGGGTCTGGGAATGAGTGATTGGGGTGGGAGAGCCGTCCGCTGACTGAAGCAGACTTCAAGAAAGCCTCAGAAGGAACATACTTGCATTCCAAAGATGACCAGTCAGGAGTGAGGCCAGATGCTAATCAAAGGATGGGTTTGATGCTTCCTTTATTAGCCAGCCGTGTGGTAGAGAAAACCATTCTCTGGGAAATGAGAGTTAAAAAGGAGCAGTGGTAGAGGGTGGCCTCGGCCCAGCCTTGCCCTGGTGGGGAACATCCTGGTTTAATTGCCATCAGGCCTATCCAGCCCCTGCTAAGTTCATCCATTGGGAGCGCGGCCTATCAGGGCTGCAAATATGGCTTTTGGGCTCCATTAAGGCACAGAATCCAGGAAACCCCAGGCCAGGCCATGTCTCCTCTCCACTCTCCTACACAGAGGGGGAGCATGTCAGGGTCCCCAGAGGGCACTTCTTGCTTTCCTAGCTCACTACCGCCAGTCATGGATGGGGCGGGGGGAGAATGGTGGATGCTTTTGAATTTCCTGACTCTGGTGGCTCCATAGTCACATCTATGGTTTAAATCCCAGCCTGTCAGAGGCATAGAAATGGAACAGAGAGGAAACTGGCTTCCCAAAGTGACTTTCTTCCCTCCCTCCTCCGAAGCTGTGGGGTATAGGCCAGGTAGGGAGGTCTTGTGGCTGAGGGCACACGTCCTGTGGCAGGAAGATTACTTTGGCTGATACTCTGTTGTTGTTTTTTTTTCAGCAGGGGTAGCTGAAGAGAGGAAGAGCGTGGAGTCTAGTGGTAAACTGATTTAATTCCTGCCGAGAGGAGAGTGCACAGGCACTTTGATGTCCTGTGCCACCTAGGAAGGCAGCTGACTACTGGACAAGGCTCTGCTGGCTCCCTGTGCATTGCCCTTGGTGAGCGAGGTAGGTCAACTACAGGTGACTCTTCTCAGGGCGTGAGCAAGGTCCTGGGGCTCTGAAGGAAAGGCTCAGATTGCAGCTGCTCTTCACACCCTCTCTTTCTGCTTCTGTTGTCAGTGGGGTAGAACGTTTCTATCAGACCCTAGCTCACCAGCCTGGGATCCCTGTCTGGACGGAAGGATGGGTCAGGATAGAAAGATCGAAGGCCGGCGTCAGCCCCGGCTCATTGAGGGAGACCTGCTGATGGGCCTCACTGGGTCAGACCCTAGGGGTGATCTTCAGAACCTTCTGGAAGCAGTGCAGATGTGAGGGCCTGAGAGTGTGCCCCTCTCTCAAGGGCTCCTAACTCGGGTCTGATCTGCCTAGACTCACAGTCATGACAGCACCTGCCCACTCTCCTCTGTGGGTGTCCCAGGGAGGGGAAGCATGGGGCTTGCAGCGGGACCGTAGGTCCAGAGCACCTGTTTTGTGCCAAATACCGGAAAAGGAGGACTAGCACAGGCCACAGGGCCCAGGGTGTTGAAGCTGCAGAGGTTCGCTGAGGAGTGTATCACTGTGAGAAGCCTCCTGAGAGCTGTCATCAAGAGCTGCACAAGCACCAAGGTTGGAGGGGCTCATTAATTCTGCAGAGGCTGAAAGGTTTCAGAGAGGAGGTGACACTTTTCAGGGCCTGAGGGGTACTGTGGTGCGCCACCGGCGAAGGGAGGGGTACAGGCACCCTCAGCTGAGGAAGCAGGTGGGCTTCAGGGTCAGCCCCAAGGCCCAAGGTCCTGAGGGCCTGGTAGAGTGAGGCTGCCAGCCTATGTGTCCTGGGGAAGAGGCCAGAAAATTCAGGGAAAGGGGACAGTTGCCAAGGGTTGGGGGTCTCTTTAAGAGCTGGTCCCATCCCAGTGCCCTGTGAGTCCTGAACAGGAAAAGGGACCCACAACTTTCAAACAGGCATCAAGTAGCTGCTCTGTGACTGGAAAAGTTGATTCTGGAAGGTGAGTTGACCTGTGGCTGAGATTCTCCTGAGCTAAGCTTGCCGCTTACGACAGCTCTCCTTGCCCTGCTCCCATGCTGACTCCTGCACAGAATCCCTCTCCCCATCGCCCCCAACTCATTTGATGCCACTAAGTTCAGTGTGGCCTGAGGACCAAATTGCTCAGGGAAGGAAGGAACAAGGAAGAAGAGTCTGCTCTTCAGTTGGGGCCAGCAGGTCTCCTAGAATGCACTGGCACTTGGTCTCTTCCCTGGAAGAGCTTACTCCACAGGGCAGCAATTTCGATGGCAGTGGGG